>NC_058412.1:61704578-62058907 GCF_002201575.2 Neomonachus schauinslandi
ACCCAGCCACCCCATGCCTCCCACCCCCCACCACTCCAGCAACCCTCGAGGCCTAGCACTTTGATTCAAAATCTGGCTTAGTCCTGAAAGGGAGTAATAATTTCAAGGATCCCCAAACCTGGTTTCTTTCTTTCTTTTTTTATTTGAGTATAGATGATACACAACGTTACATTAGTTTCAGGTGTATAATATGGTGATTCAACAAATCTATATGTCATGCTGTGCTCACCACAAGTGTAGCTACCAACTGTCACCATATAACGCTATTAAAAAACCACTGACTATATTACCTATGCTGTGCCTTTTATCCCCGTGACTTATTCATTCCATCCTGGAAGCCTCTATCTCCCACTCCCCTTATCCCATTTTGCTCATCCCCACCTTCCCTCTGGCAACCATCAGTTTGTTCTCTGTATTTATAGGTCTGATTCTGCTTTTCGTTTGTTTATTCATTTTGTTTTGTTTTTTAGATTCCACATATGAATGAAATCGTATGGTATATGTCTTTCTCAATCTGATTTATTTCACTTAGCATAATACCCTCTAGGTCCACCCATGTTGTCACAAATGGCAAGATCTCATCCTTTTTTTATGGCTGCTTAATATCTGTGCGTGTGTGTCTGTGTGTGTACCGCATCTTTATCCATTCATCTATGAATGGACACTTGGGTTGCTTCCATATCTTGGTTATTGTAAATAATGCTGCAATAAACATGAGGGTGTATATATCTTTTCAAATTCATCAAATCTGGTTTCTTGAGTGTAGAAACTATCAACCAAGTGTTCAGGGGAAGCAGAGAAAGGGAAGGACATGCTACTAACTGAACTCTGGCATATAGTCAAACCCAGTTCAGACCAGTGGGCAAAACATGCCTTATGAGGAGCAAAATGTTATTTACAAAAATAAGATGACTGGAACACCTTCTCCTTTCTTGGAAAGCTTCTAAAATCATCCCATTGGTAGATGGTTCTTTGTTTAACATAGCCATTTAGTGGACCTTTTAGTTATGTGAAAGCAGGTGTCCATGCAAAGTGGAGAATGGGAAGAAGGGGTGCTCAGTTGCTCAGCAGAACAACTTTATGGGGATTTTCAGCTTTCCTCTGAGGCTGGGGGAAAAAGAAGGGGGGGCAGGTTGAAAGTCTGAAGGGAGAGGCAGTGAAAGGATTACAGTAGGAAGAACAAACCCCACTTCAGTAGCCTAAGGCTGAGTCCTAGGGATAACCAGGTGGCTATGCCTTGCAATGAGGATGTTTAAGGCTCTATAAGAGCAGAGAAATCATACAGTCAATTTAAAGTTGTTTTCTGTTCCATGCTGTAATCCCTTTTTACTATTGGAAACCATCAATAAATGCATATTATGTGCAGTAACTCATTTTTTGTGGTGCTTGAGGGAACAAAGACAGTGCTCGTAAGTGCAGTTGAGTGTTGTGGAGGGAGTTCAGAGAAAGCAAGAATTCAGAGTTAGAGGTGCCTGAGAGAGCATGCATTTCCTGCTTCCTTTCAGGTCTCCAGAGTGAGAGGTGCCTGGGGGAGCACAGCATTTCCTGCTTCCTTACAGGTCTCCAGAAACATTGGGATCATGGGGGTTAGAGCTACTTTGTTTTTATCTCAATGACAGGAGTGAGACAGGAATGCTGGGAGACATTTGTGGATCTCCAAGTTTTCTGTTAGGATGAGGGCAGGAGGAAGTGTACAGTTTACTGCATAGGGTGTCTTGATGTCAGGACACATGGGATCAAGGATAAGAACCCTCAGAAAGGTTCAAGTCCTTAGGAAAGAATGCACAGAGAGAGAGAGAGAGAGAAGAAGAAGAAGAAGAGAGAGAAGAAAGAAAAGAAAAAAGAAAATGATCCCCATGATTTCCAAAACAAGCCTGGGGCAGAAACATAATAGACCTCAGTTTTAATATGAATGAGTATCTCAACCATTTCCTGATCGCAGATGCATTCCTTTGCTGAACATTTGGATCCCTCTAACATATTTTGAGAAACTGCCATGTCAAAAGCTGAGTAACAGAATGGAGAGGGCATGGGCTTTTGGAGGTAGAGACCTGGATTTTGGTCCTAGCTGTCACTTGCTGGCTGTGTAAACTTGGACTCTCTGGGCCTCAGTTTGCCTACATGTAAAATGGGAAGATAATCTCTATAATGCAGTAATGCAGTGTCCAGTTAGATCTGACACAAAGCTTGTGCTTAATGAACATGGTAGCTGGAATGATTTTTCCACAAATGCCATTCTAGCCTTCTCAGTGCACACAGAACTAGCTGCTGTAGAGATGGTCCAAATAAGACATATGCCCCTGGCCTTCAGTCAAGCTTGAGTTAGGGAGTGATCAAAACCCTAGGGTTTTAGAGGGATAAAATTCACCATATTCCCCCTGTGTAACAGCTTCTTTTTACTTGCTTTGGATTTCCTTTTTCTTTTCTAAAGTCCTTTCTAATTCCAGCTAAAGCTAGCAAACAGCACTGTTTGTTATATGATTTTTAAAAAATACACAAAAATATTTATCATATCTATCATATAAAAAAGCTATGAACTTTCAACTGGGAAAATAAGCTAAGTGCAAGGGGAATAAAGCAGTTAAGGGCACACAACATTTAAAAATAAAACTTTAGAAATGGCAGCGTAGGAGGGTTTTAAAACGTCATTTAATTTAGTAATTCCTTGAGAAAATTAATGATCCCAACTAGTAGAAATGTTAGCACTTTTTTTTGACACTTTCCCATACATGCTCAGAGAATGTGCACTGTCAAAGCTGGATATTACAACACGAACATGCTGTGAGAAATAATGCGCCAAATGTGCCTGCTGGAGAGATGCATGGCCCCTCAGTGTCCTGGACTCAGGAACCATCTGATGGCCACTCTGCACACAGAGATGAGGGGCCCCCAGACCATCTTCGAGCAGGGTGAGGGTCAGCAGGGAAGGAGTCGCCCTTGCCACTTGCGGTACAATTACAGATGCCGGTACTCGTCAGCTCAGGAGAGGAGGAGAGTGAGCAAAGTGCCTGGTCTCATTTCCCCTGGCTTATCGCCCCCAAATTACTCTTCCGAGCATAGCAACAGCAGTTTATTAGAACCAGAGTGAGGGGCCAGGGGTTTTTAGGAAAATGAGTTGCCATGGCACAATAAGAATCCTGTTGGCCACGGACCCAGAGAGCAGGCCACAGAGGAACTTGGCAAACGCTGGCTCTGCAGGGCTCTGAGAATACACCGAGACCCCTGAGTACAGAAGCAAGGCCCAGGATGGCCATGTAAACACTGTGGAGTAACACATACGAAACAGGACACAAGGATTGTGGTTTCAGTAACCATTAGAGCAACTATTATATTCCATGGGGCTAATGGTGCCCGATTTTTGCCTGATGATTTCTGGAGAATTTTTATGTTAAAGTATAATAAGCTGAAGCAGGAGCCTTTCACACTGTGACATGGCTCAGATGATGTTGTCAAACACCATTACTGCACTGATGTGCTCATTATCTTCACATGGCATACTAGGCATTAGACTGGACCATATGAAATTGCCATTTCTATAGATCTCATATGGCCAAATTTCATAGGGCTCATTTCATATTTTTTGGTTTGCTAATGTCTATCTCCCACCTTAGAATGTAAGCGCTGTGAGATCAGTGGCTTTGCTGTGTTCACTGCTGTGTTCCTGGAGCTTAGAACAGTGTTGACACATAGTAGGCACTCAAAAATATCGAATGAATGAAAAAGTGCATTCTGCTGATAGTTAATGAAAATTTATTATGTGCCAGGCACTGTGCTAAGAAAGAGACATATAATTATGAAAAAGACCATCTTAAAGAGCTTTGAGTCCTCTTGGGAGAAGACATTGAAATCAGCAGTCACCAAAGAGCAGGTAAATGTGTGATAAAGGGAAATGCAGGATGCAAGCAGAGCATGTAGAGGGGGTAAAGCCTGGATTTGGTTGGTAAGGGAGGAAGCGAAAGAGGGCTGAGGTTTGGGTTCCCAGTCGAAAATACCTATGTTGACATCTGAAGAGTAAATAAGAATCAGGCAGATGAAAAGAGAATTAGTAAAAGTTGGAAAAACCTAGCCGGATTTCTGATGTCAGACATGTTCACATATGGCTTCACCAATCACAGAAAACGGATATTAGCCATCTACCCATGAAGGTGACTGTATATACCAAAGCAAGCATTTTAGCTGTTGCTCTGGGTAGATCATTTAGACCTTCAATCTCTGCAAAACCAGAATAAACCAAAGGCCTGCAACAGAGGCAAGATTAATTGGGTAAATAAGCAAAATAATTGTTATAAATGCCAACAAGGGCAGGAGTGCCTTCCTGGGAAGACGTGCACTTTTTCTTTTGACTTCTTGTGTAATTACCTTGCACCTGCATATAACAGGAAATAGTGTTTGACCTGCTGTGCATCTATTTGCTGTCTTTACATTTAATAACTCTTCTGGGCCGACTTCTCTTATTCCAAACACTTTAGGGATATGGAGATTTTCAGGGTTCAATGATAAAATCATCATTGCTACTGAGAGCATTTGTTCTATCAAATGCATTAAACAGGTAGACCCCATCTCTGAGTAGGAGGGGTGTTTCCAATCTATCCATCCTGGATCACACAGCTGACACAGTTGAGAAGTATAAGGTAGGAAGAGTTCAGATTCCATCACTGTAAAGAGAGCACAACCTTGCAGGTCCCAAGTTTGCACAAAGAGGGCTCTCTAGAGTGTGAAATAGAAAAGAGAAAGTCACGGAAGAATGAAACACTTTGCCACGTACCCCCCCAAATGCAGACTATTTCTCCCCAGACTTCAGTTTTTGCTTGTTTCCCCTTCCCTCCCCTCTTCCAGGCAGATGGGGGTGGGGACCACATCATCTCTGGTTTCAAATCCCTAAACTATTTCCTCATCATGGCTCTCCCAGCCTGGCAAGGAAAAGAGCTACTGTCCTCACAACCTTGCACTGCTTCCAAGTCGGTCCTTCCCTGGAATGGCATCCAACAGTATAAAAAGCAGCTTCTTCACAGAACAGCTTCAGCTCGACTGAGCCTCTGGGAATGGAACGCTACAAACTGTGGTGCTTCTATTGTATGAGCAATTCAATGGGCATTTCATTTCCAGTCAAAATCCAAACTAGTTAAAGTCAGCCTGTACAAGCTGCCTTGCTGAGAAACAGCAGCTTGCATCAAAATTACAATTATATTGTTTTGCCATGTCAGAAGCAAAGGTTAAAATCATATCTTGGCCAGACATTGTTTCTATAATATTGGCCCTCTGCAAAGCTGCCGTGCAGATGAGCCCAGAAATGATGTGAAATATTTCTAATACAAATTTTATTTTTATGTGAAACTATTCAAATGCTGCTGTACAACATGAACTACCTGAACCAAATCAAATCCTCAGGTCAATTCCTTCTTCCGAGTGCTCCTTAGATAACAAAGTCTTGTTCTGCGAATCTGTTCAATATATTAAAGTTGATTCACTCGGACAGTGTGTAAGATATAATACATTAATCTGGGCCATTTCAATTTCTGAGGCTGGGACTATAAAACTGGTGTGCTGCATATCTAATTTTTTTTGAATACCTGATTTATGCATTCCTCTGATGCTGAGTGTCGATGGTATGGCGGATGCGGCTGCTACATTAACAACGGGCTGCATCAGCACTCAAATCTTATCTTGTTAAATCAGACAAATGTAGCTCAATGAAAAGGAAGGAATAAATGCCTGGGATGGTTGAAAGGAGTGAATTTTAATCCTGTTTGTTAGGGGACTTTCATGGTTTGCACTGGATGACTAAGGTGGGGGGACCCCCTGAGACTTTGGGTACCATGATTTGTATTTATATGTGATATATATAATGGGCACAGAGCACACATATGAAAATATACACTTTATGCAAATCAGCACACACCCTTACAGCAGATACAGTGCTGCAAATGCAGTCTCTATATTTTACAGATGCTGTAAAATCTCTATTAGATAGACAATTTGTAAAAATGGGTCCCTTTTTAATATTTCCATTACAAGTATAAAAACTGCTCCTTTGTGCATAATTCTCTATATTTTTTCATCAAAAAGAAGTTACCATGAAGGCTAAATACCAGGAGGATGGAACAGCTTATCACAATCATTATAAATATAATGTTTTCAGGAACTTTTGTGGCACACTGAATACTGCTAGCATTCTATAGACAGACAATATTAATTCTCATTGAAGGGAAATAGCCCTGTGTTTGCACAATCAACACCTTTAGAAATTATCTTTGTGCCATACAAGAAAAAAGTTTCATCCATGCATTTAGCACAAATGGCCAAGACATTTAATAATAAGTGAAATACACTTTAGAAATAAATTCTTGGGGAGGATCCTGTATTACTAAACCCTAATCTAAATCTCCTTCTCTTAAAATGTCCATGTAGTTCAGCTTCAGAAAACAGAAGTCAATCAAAATCCTTTATTTACCCAAGAGAATATGTTTGGAAGCACAAGAGCACCATGGTACAATTGTAAAAATGCATCGCCCATTAAAATGCAAGCATCACAAAATAGAACAATTACAGAAGAGGCCAAGTTGGAGCTAGAATTATTTAATTGGCTCAAAGATGAACTTGCCTGCTCAGTGACACTTTGAGAACATATTATTTAAACATAAATCAGTGGTGCTTTCATTGGCTTCTCCCCTTCCTTAGTGTTTAATTATAGAAGGTGTACGCATGGAAGGTGGGAGGGGGAGAAGTCTTGTAAACAATAGGTACACTTGTACCCCTCTCTTCCTTGTGTGTGTTAGAATTTCAAGGTCTCGGTCCTCTGTCTGCAACATCACTACCAGTTACAGTGGTCAGAGTTGTAATGCGCAAACACTAAGGCCTGCAGTTGGATTAGTACCTGTAACCAAATGGACTGGGGCAAAACTTTCACACAGGTTTTAGAAATAAAAATGGGGTTGCTAGAAGGGATCACAGAGAGCCTCTTGCCAAATCTAGTCATTTTGCAGATAAAGACATCAAGGCCGAGAATGAAGAAAGCCTTAGCCAAGTTCAAAGCCAGGCCTAGACCCAAGTCATCTCCTATTCAGTCCATTGCTTTTTGATTGCACCATACAGCCAAAGCTTTCCACACCTCACGCAGCCCCCACCTCCCAACAATAGCCTCAAGCCAGAGCCCCTCCCTCTTACACAAATCAATATTCCCTAGACTTCTCATTAGCATTAAAATTTGGACTAGATGTTTCTGAAAATGTCATGAAATCTCAGCTCATGTGAGTCTTATCTTAATAGTAGTAAATTGTGAGTCATGTTTGGGCAAGATTTGGAGGATAAAACTTGAAATTATTTAGCTCTAAATAGAATGAAATATCTTCATTATCCTCATTAAAGGACTCCAAACTCAGCTTTAATATGATACAGTGTAAACAGTTTCTTTAAAAGAATCAGTAGGAAGTTCAGTAGCAGGTAATGTCAGCGGAATGGGGACCAGAAGCATGGGTGATGGTTCCCGGTTCAGAGAGAGTACAGCCGGAAGATGGAAATCAGGCCACTCCCAGAGTGTCAACTAATCTCTCACATTCATTGAACACGTGACCAAGTGTGTAGAACAAATGGGAAAGTGACTTTCAGGCTGGAAAACGAAACAGCCTCCAAGCTGGTCATTCAAGTTGTTTCACTGAAGGGCTCTGCCCAGATCCCCAAGTTGCCGAGAATAAAAAGAAGATGACAGCTTTACAGACTGACATGTCACCCAGCAAGGAAAGCACCAGACCCTGCCAGAGCTGCACTCAATGGACAGTTGGTGGCGCAGTGGGGTGGTGCCTTGGCTCTAAGAATAGTCTGGAGCGATGAGAGACCATAGCCACTCCCAAAACATTGTCTTTCTGAGAGAAGCTTCGGGTCCTAGAAATGGACAATGCTCAAGGAAAGTGTGGATGGGGTGGAGGCGGAATGGACACATCAACTGGGTCGTTCTGATTACTAGAAGGACAAAGAGACCTGAAGCCTGAATTAAGCCTTCATTAGTACACGTGGGATGCTGCAGATGTAGTAAGAGCAAATAATGTGAGATCCAGGCCTCACTAGATTCTTGAATTTATGTCAAAGTAGCTCCATTACATATGTGTCCCCCAGGGTCAGACTACATTAGCTGGTTTCCTCATTCCTCATTCCATACATGGTGAACTAAAGAGTCAACGGAGTGTACTTCAAAAATGTCTCTATAAAACACATTTTTAGTGTCCACAGAACTTAGGTTCAGTTTAAGTGTGTATTAATGTGTGCACATTGCATGTGTGTGTGTGTGCATATGTGTGACAAGGAGGGGGGAATAATACATGAAATGTCTCTAAGGTCACAGAACACTGACCTCATTGGCGGGGCTAATTTGATTGTGCAGGAACAATAGCACTGCACTCCTCTGCCGGTGAAGTGCATGCTAATTATGCGATTTGCCCTTGATAAGACCTTGGTGGGTCATTCAGCAGTTGTGATCTGTCACTGACTTCTAATCATGTATTATCGTCTGGGTGAGTCAGAATGGGACCCTAAGCTTTCTGTCTTTACAGCAATGTGGCACTCTAATTACCTTATGCCAAGTGGATATGCAGCCACTGAATTAAGTGATCAGTGCAATTGCCTTCAAAATCTTCCCTTTCTCCTTTGTGTTGCTTCACGGCAATTTACATTTTAAGATGCCGCGAAGCTTTTGGTGTGACTGAAAATGCCACTCTAAAAAATAATTATTTTATTTTTAATTTAAGGAGGATAATATTAAATTCAAGCCATACTAGCATCTTACCTTCTTTCTGTGGCATAAAACCAGATGCTACAATAAGAATCCTGTGAGCAAACTTGTTGAAAGCCATCATATTGGGAGCCTGGCTTTTACTTTCAAAAAATAAACATAATAAAGGGGGGTGGGAGTGGTTTGGAGTATGGAGAGACTCTGGAGAGTAGAGGACTTTCCAAGCTCCTTAAGTTTTTTACTGTATTAATAATTTGCACTTAATAAGCAGACCTTAACATTAACCAATATTTTCTGCTTTTAAACAGTGCTTGGGGTCCACCGAAGGGATATATACACTACAGAAAAAAATTAAAACCCCGGGAATAAAATCTAACCACAAAATGTTCATTAACTAGGGTAACGATAAACTGACCTTATAAATATTTTAAGGTCAGTAACAAATACCTTACATATTGATTACCTTGTTCCATGACAGTGTCTTTGAAGGATCAGTGTGATCCTAATTATGGTAATACAGTTTGCATTATTTTCTTGATACTTTAAAATATTGTGAGAAGTAGGGTATAATTCTCTATTGTTGCATAGCAACTCTCAAAAACTACAAAGCAATCTGTTATGCTAAACCAGTTGTATCAACATCTGTATTTGCCTAGAGAATGATCTAATGCCTTTTGTAAAGAAAATGCACTGCGACGTTTATAAAATTTGATAAGATACACTGATGTGGATGATCCTTGAAAATATGAACTCTGAAGTGCTCCTTGAAAGTTGTCATAAAATAGACCAAAAAAAAAAAAAAAAAAAACCAACCATCACCACAACAACATCATAGAGCAAAAGTTACTGTTCTACTAACAGGAAACAGAAAAGGATTTTCAAAGCATTTCTGCCTTGTGTGTCAACATTGCTGCAGGATTCTTTTATAGTAACTGAAAAATCAAAACCAAAGAGGACAATTGAGAGAAAAATTGCAAGCCTTATTTTCCTTGAATCACATGATGTGGAAGGAACATTATTTGTTGAATCCTTGGTTTGTTTGGGTGGGAGAAGGGAGAGGGAGAGGGGGTGAGATGGTGAAAGAAATGGGGTGGAGGGAGAAGGAGGGGGATTGAGAGAGCCCAGAGGGAGGGAGGGTGGGAGGGAGAGAAGAAAGAGAAGAAGAGTCGAGAAAGAGAGAAACCTAGACTCAGAATATTCTGCATTCCCTGGGTGGCAAAACAAAAGAGGCCAAGGAGGGGGGAAAAAAACCTGTGGAAAGTTGACACAGTCAAGAATAATGGCTAAATCTATCAAGTTTGATCAGGTCTACTATAATGAAGTGAGGCTTCATATTCCAAGCAGGGACAATGAAGACAGGAGTCAGGCTCTAGAAATGTGCTGCTCACTTTGTGCTTGGAATATGCAGCAGCCAGCAGGGAGCCACCAGATAATTACACAGTATTTGTGCGGTTCCAGGAAGCTTCCTGCGCAGGTTGAATGCCCGTGCTATATTAAAAGGCAGCACAGTGAAATGTTTTTAATGAATATTTTTGTCAGAGAAAGAAAAGGCATTTGAATGATTGTGCGTGAGAGAGAGAGAGAGAGAGTGTGTGTGTGTGCACGCGTGTTTACGCTTGCGCATGGGAAAACCAGAGGTGGAATATCACTGTCAAAATACAGGTACCTTTATTTATTTTTATTCCATTATTTACTGTTTCAAGCGTCTGACGTTCTTTAAATAATATGAATCACAACATTCGGTTAATGTTATTTAGGGCTAATTGTACATATAATCCCTTAACTAATATTTGCTAATAATATCTTTCAATGAAATAGTGCATCAAACAGAGGCTTAAAACAACTTTAAAAAATTCCAGTAGTAAATGAAATGTTTAGACACATTGAATCAGGAAATCTAAAGAAGAAGTAACACAGATGTTGATACTTACTAGTCAGTAGCCTTTGGCAGTGATAGCTCTAAAACATAAGAATACATTATTCAGCTCTCTTTAATTCTCACCTAACAGATGTGAATAATCCACTGAATTTTAAACCCACACCTCCTATTCACAATGCCCCTTTAAGTTCATTTTTCAGGGCAGGCAAGCCACACGCAGTATGAGAATTTACTATAAAAGGTTGTGATTTTTTTTTTTTAAGTCTAGTCCCACTCACCTAATGCCACATATATATCCGATTTTTTTTTAAATGTATTTGATGAGAAAATATATAATTTCCTTACATACATTTTCAAGTGTTGGTACTATATATATAAAGGCAGTTTTTTAAAAGGCTAAATGACACCGAACAGTTAGCAGGAGACATCACACAATAACTTCTTTACCCAAATTAAATAAATACTGCATTCTGAACTCTTTAGATAACAAAAGCATCTCACAGATATTTTCCACTCGAATCAAAGATTTTCAGATTATGTAATGACTTACGTACCAAGGTATTAATTTAGGCCCCAAACCTTCACATTTTAAGAGAGGATATTGTATTTCACATGGCTAAGTACCGATTGTGAACCATTATCACTTTTAACAAGGACATCCTGATGAGGTAACATGGATCTTTATTTGAAGGGAGAGTTCCTGCCACATCACATGACACAGATGGTAGGGGTCAACAATTAAGAACAGTGAGAGTCGCAGGATTTGTTGGCTGAAAGATGGGTCTGATGAGGCAATTTTCTCCCTTTTTTTCTCCCAAAGAGTAATTTCAAGTAGATTTCTCAGCCGAGAGGCCTGCCACTCCCTCTAGCAACCCACTAAAATTTAATAGCTCTGACCCTCAAAAAAAACTCTAAACCAAAACAAAACAAAACTACCTCATTCAACAAAAGTAAAGACTGGCCCTAGATTATTGTAAGAGAAAGCAATATCCATTCCAAATTCTCAAGGATTCGTTTCAAGGTTCCTGTCATTGAAATGTTTCTTTTTGTATGCTGTGTTATTAATAATTGCAAATACCTAAATGGAATCATTTAAATGAAAACTGGTTTCTTTTATCACAGTGGGGAAAAAAAAAACTAACCCTTTTAATAAACAGATTCAAAATGAGTACACATAAAATACTGAAAAGGGAATTTCAGTAGGTATGTATGGCCATGTATATTTAAGGGGAAAGAGAGATGATTACCTTGGCGTGTTTAAATCTGATTATCAATCTGTCCTCGAAGGCTTTCAATTCTAAAACATGAACAACGGTCAGATATGTTTCCTTCATTTGAATGATAGCTGCTTACATATAACACTCTATTGTCATGGTATGGAGTAAAAACATAAATAATTCAAGATGCTTTTTAATCATCCTCTCTACTTTTAACTTTTAATAAATATATGCTGCTACTTTATTAAGCAGTTTATACTTGTCCTAAAATGCATAAAACATAATGGTCAAAATGGTCTATCTTTTTAGAAGTTTCTATAAACAAAAGTTCATTTCAGTATCATTTGACCAGAGACAGAAAGCTTGGGAGAGTAGGGAATGGTCTTTTCTCCCTTTGTTGGAATTGCTGGAAATATATACACAGGGACAATGTTCAATCACAGGCAGAAACAAAGGACTCAAGAGAGGTCACCCTTCCATTTTGGTCTTATCTTAATTAGTAAATATTCTTTAACCTTGGACCAAAATAGAGAATAATCCCATTTAAGTTTTGTTCTATACCTTCTTCCCCTATAGCTACAATGAAAATATAAATTTACACATAGTACAATTTTTTTTTATGATTTTTTTCTACAGATCTTCCAATTTTAGATTCCATCTTTGTTGTCAGTTGTCCTTTCGAATCTCCCTGAATGGGGAAGTGGGGACTAGACTTTGATGGATTGGAAGGGGCCAGGCCAAACACCCGTGCTGGCCTGGGGGATGCTCCAGGTCGAGTTTGGAGGGAAGTGATCTTGGCTTAGGAGACTTGCAATAGCACTGCCAAAACTCTCGGTTTTGCACTTTCATAGGGCCTGCTCTGCTGTGGCAGCCACCTAGAACTAAACTAGATCTGCCTCGTTTTACATCATTTGCATTGAACCTCCACATTCTGAAGTCTCAGATTTCAAAAGTCTCCTTTGTGAAATGAACAGCAAGGTTTTCATTAATTCCCTTAGCCTGGGTAGAGTTGTAAAACATTAATCTGTAAAAATAGATGAAAAGCCAATAATCTTTCCCCAGTAGCATAGAAAACTACTCTTCCTCCACCCTGGAAGCCCACAGGTTGTGTGCCCCGCCCCCCACATATACAGATGCTGGCGTAGTCATAAACAGTATCTTCATATTAAAGGAATGTTACCCTCAAGCTTAAGGGGTCCTTGGAAATGCCAGCGGCTGCTTTCCAGCCCCTTTGCGTGCAAAGAGCTTTGTGCCATAGAAAAAGGTTCCTCTCTACCTTCTAAGCTTCATTTTATTCAACCGGCTCTTTTTCACATTGTTATAGCCAGTGAATATAGCAAAGTTGGATTCAGAAGAGAACCTTAAGCATTATTATAACACTTAGAAGAAATGGCTTCACACTGTATAATCTATCAAAGGTGTCAGATTTACAAAATGCAGATTTTCTGTCACATTTGGGCACTCCAAGCACTGTATCTTTTCACTAAGGTGCTGACTGCTGTTTTAATGAGGCCCTTTGGTGGCTGTAAAAAACTGAAAGAAGAGGATTAGAGGGGTTACCCTAGATATTGTCTATTTGTCTTACAAATTTCACACTAACTACCAATTACATCGCCATAAACCTTTTGGCTACTTCAAGCTGTATGCCATATAATACATAAAAAATAACGCTATGTTAACCTCTCCTATATTATACGCATAACTACAGCCACTGATGCAAGTAACATATCTAATGAAGCCAATAATGAGGCTCTTTAAAAGTAGTCTTGTTATAGGAATAATATTAGAGCAGTTCAGTTAGAGGCTAAGGTCCATTATGGAATACTTCCTATAAACTCTGGTCCCAGGTCTGGAAAGATGCTGACACACTAATTCAAGCTCAAGAAGGGCATTAATCTTGCAACCTTCTACTTGTCATGCTTAATGGGACATCCTGCCTAGGTGAAATGAACCTGATATATTCAGGTAAACATAATTTAATAGGAAAGATAAAAAGAAATAGACTTTTGGCATGACCCTAGGGAGATGAAAATCTCTGCCATTTTATTTGAGAACCCAACTAACAAGAAGAATCTACATGGTGCTTGGTTGGTACAGGGTTGTACATAGTAGGCATGCAAAAATAGGTATTGCATTAAAGAATAAATTGAAAAATCATGGTTAAAGTTTTGAGATATTATTGTTGTTCCCCCACCCCCAGTTTCCTGCAATCCATTTTGTTGGCAGGGAATGATAATGCCAGACAGGGAAGGCAACTGTGTTCATCTTGGGGAAGAAGACACATATTAATGTGGGGTTAAGCATCTGAGTGTGAAATCAAGATCTCCAACAATACAGCACGAGATTTAAAAAGCAGGCATGAATGTCAGTGAGTAACCGTGCATCCTCTTTCATTTGCAATCACTCTTAAGTCTAATGAGCTTCCAAAAATTGTGTCAGGGTCTCAGATAAGCTTATAGAAGGCAGCTGTTGGAGAAAGTAGAAGTCCATCTTGCCAAATCAAGCGTTACACTAGCGTTATGCACACACATGTTCCCCAAGATGCACATGCACGTACGCACAGGCATATACACACAAGAGGTACGGTGGGGCTCGGGCTCCCTCATTCCAAGCCTGGTCTCCTGCTGCTTTGAGAGAGACAAATCTAAAACGGCCCCAGAAGACATTGATTGGCCTTAACATTTAAAGCAGCTCAGTAACATAAAAAAATCGAAATAGTTAATATTCTGGGTGATGAATCAATGCTTCAAGTCACTGAATGGGCTTTGTCATTAGGAAATTTGCCAAGTTCTCTTTGATTCAAAGATAAAATGAACATGGCATTTTTGGTCAAGTTTTAAAAATTACACAAGTAGGAACTATGATTCATAAATTTCTAAAAACACCTGAAAACGGTTTCCCCCAGCCCTTCTTCCAGCTACTTTCAGATAGGTTAAAATATGGTTAAATGGATGATCTGGATGATAATGTGGTTAAATCCATTGTTGTGAATTTGAATTTATCACATTTCTGTATTTAGCTAGCCAGGCACTTGTAAATCTACAGGGTTCATTTTTATGGAAAAATCAATGCATTTATCCCCCCTGAATAATATATGTTACTTGTGAAAATGAGTCTTTTACTTACAATTTATTTCTAACAGGGACAGAGAGAAATGTATATAAACACTCAACAAATGAGTTAAAATAAAAAGATAAAAAACCCTTACCAATAAAAAATCTGTTTGGATAGTTCTGAGATGATAGGTCTTCCTCAGTTTTCTGCCTCAGTTGTTGGAATATCTGTGGCATGTCAAGCCATTTCTGCTTATCACCAGTAGTTGTTTCCTAGATGGGAATGAGTGTCATCAATTCCACTAGACATGATTATCCAAGATGGTAAGAAAGCTGACCATGCCAGAGGAACCAATTTGACCTGTACTGATTATCAGAACGATGTCAAAGAATAATACCAACAGAAGATAAGTCACTCTTTTGGTGCAATTGAGTAGACTGGGATATATGCAGAAAATCAGGCATTTCGAGCACCACAGCTAACTTTTTATTCATATTGTTATTTTTGTCCAAATCTCTTAAGTGTCTCATCTGCAAAGTGTTGAGAAGAGTTACTTATTCATTAAGCACTTTGCATAATCTTTATAAGTAGCACCATGGAAACCAAAAGTACTGTACTACTTTGGTCTTCTCCCTGGTTGAACTCAGAGAAAGGAGTTCCTATTCCATAGTGAATAAAGGAGAAAGAAACGAACACAAAAAAGGTGGTTATTATAAATGTCTTCTTAATGATTACAGCCTTGGATTTGTATCTATCCATCTCTGATCCTTGAATCAGAATGGGGATTCATAAACTCAGTCTTGGAGGTAACCACAAGGCCC
Source organism: Neomonachus schauinslandi (assembly GCF_002201575.2). Classification (NCBI taxonomy): domain Eukaryota; kingdom Metazoa; phylum Chordata; class Mammalia; order Carnivora; family Phocidae; genus Neomonachus; species Neomonachus schauinslandi. The sequence goes on from NC_058412.1 coordinate 61,720,272, forward strand.
TTCCTAAATATTCAAGACACACCTACTAACTCTCCCTGCTTAGAGACTGCCTGTAGACATCAATGTAGGAGTAGAACTTTATCCTGAGGTTTTCGCTTTGCTTGATCGTGATCTGGAACACCAGGCCCTTATTCTCGCCCTTAGATGACACATAATTCTATCTAGGTAGGTAAGGTACAAAAGAAAGAAAATCTGCCAGTAATGTACACTAGCGCCATTTGGAATCTATGGGCCCGATGCCCAGAAATCTGAATTAAAATAAGATTTGGAAAAAGAAAAAAAAAACTGTTGATGTTTCTAATCATTCTAATAAAGTTATCTACCTTCTGCTGGATCATTTTTTTCTACCAGGAGCTGTGCTCTATTCTATATGGAATAGACTACGCTAAGCTGGATAAAAAATGTCACCTTAGGCACCTGAATTAATAGTTTAGTTATGTACGTGGTTAAGTCTTTACTATAGATCAGCATAAGTGTGCTAGACAGACAATTCTTTAGAGCTAACATTTTAAAAAGGTGCCAAAGCCCCTTTGAGATCTGTGTGAATTATCCAGATTCAGGGGAAAAAAAGTTAAATATACCGTGCTTTTTTACCCCCCTCCTTTTCTTAGTTGCACTGAATAAGTAAAATTGCAGCAAAGTTGGCAAGAATAAATACTTCCTCGGTTTTTCTAAAGCTGCAATTAATGATAATGAAGCTATACCTTATATGGCAAGAAATACAGTACAAATTGGATAAGTAAGAAAAATGATCAGCCATTGTGCGCCTCTGATATAGTACATCAAGGTACCGCCACTGTGAGGCTATCTTTATTTGAAGCCATTAAACAAAACAATATAAATCTGCAGGCAGGTGTTTCTTGTTGCAGAAGTATTGAAAGTTGTAATGCAAACAATCTAATTTTAGCATCTATGTAGAGTGTGAAGTAAATTTACTGATCATTGATGCATTGAGCATGGGAAGAAATAGTCAGCAGGAGCTTTCAGCGAGATTATCCTATTAAAGCAGGAAGACTTCATGTGGTTGTTAAGGAAGTAGTCAAAAGCAGGTGATGGAAGTGGGGGTTTGACGACTCGTCAGTGGGCCCAGTGTACATGTTAAGTTGTTGTTTTCTGCTCAGCTAAGCAGCAGAGAATTGATATGTTAGCAATGAAGTGCAATGACAATTAAATTGTAACTGACCTACATGTTACCGTCATTACGCGTTCTCTTTTTTACTGCTTTCCCTCTTATTTAATCACACAGTATGGGGTTTTTATTAGGCTGTAATGTTAAAATCTTCATCCATTTAGCCATAAATGTGTGACTGGATATCTATCAGACTTCCTTGCACTATACAAACAAAGCCATTTTGCTGAATCACTGTTGACTTGTTTGTGGCCTAATTTAATGAGTGTAATAACTTACATTACTATCCAGTTAACATTTAGGAGCCCAGAAAAGACCTGCTAGCATGCAGTAAGCTACTGTATACATTCTCTATTCATATCACTCCCCTTTGCAGTAAATTTTATACAATAATATGCACTGCTTACAACACAAGCTCAGTTTCCATCAGCCAAAGGGAGCATTCCAGGAAGTTCACTAAGCTTAGGCTGAAATGCTTCTTACATACAAGAATCAGCCAGTATGCTTTCCTTTTTCTGGATGCCACAGCAGTTGTATCTTAACCCCTTAAAAAACAATAAACACAGGTTACAACCTGCAGACGAAGATAGCTCAGTCCTTCGTATTTTCTTACTGATGTTTTAAGCCTCTTCCCAGCCCCCCTCACCCCCTTGCCAAAACTCAGGAATGAAAAATACTGACTCAAGGAGAGAGAAAGAAAAATCACTGTTTGTTAAACAAAATAAAGTTACAGGATAAAATATAAAAGCAAGAAGGCAACAAATAAAATGGGTTGTCTCTATTTATATTTATGTGATTAAGCTGTCTGTGATCTTGAATTATGTACCATTTTATATTTCCCTATAAGAAAGCTTCCCATCTTTCCCCTCAACCCACACATATCTGTATGTTGTCTTGTTAAATGATTCCTTTACACAAACATACTGTAATTTATTTGTGTTTCCATTACATTACTTAAAAAATTTTTTTAAAAAATCTTTGTCACCTCATCTGCCTTAACTATTTAACTAGCATCTGAAAATTCAGTGGAAAATTAAGTCACCAAAAAGTCTCATTATTTTCATACAAATGTTATGCATAGATGACAAATGTAAAGCTCTTCACTCGTTTGAAATAACCATTACTGAAAAAGCAACATACACTCTCACACACATATATATGGACTTCACAATTTATAAACAAGTATTTTCACATTGAGAGATTTGGAGCAGATGGACTTCATTTTTTCTTTACCCTTTCAGAGCAATATTTCTGCATTGTTTGTGTCAAGATTTAAGTCTTTAATTACTATCTATTGGGTAATACCTCAGATTGACATTACAATCTTAGAAGTCTCTAATACTGTGGGGAAGAAAATCACAGATGGAAGACATACTTTTAAATTTTATTTCATTCTGTGAAATAGACAAAAGCAACCTCCTACTCTTATCCCAAGGGAAAATGTATCACTCTGGACAATTGGGAAATTACTTTGGTTTTAATAAAGGATGGGCCAAGTAAAATTTTTGAGTATGCTAATTAGAGCTTCTATGTCTGGAATTGTATCTTAACTACCAATAGAAAAAGCATTTTACTGACAAGTTTATTTAAAATAAGCTCTCAGATCCTGGAAATTAGGGCAGAAAAGCAACAATAATAGAATTTCCTTTTTCAAATTGACCTCCTACTAGATTTTTGGTGCTGGAAAAAGCATATTAAAACAAAGAACAGAATCTTTGTTCTCATAGGGCATATATTCTGGTATGTGTGGGGGGAGGGGGATACATGAAAAAAATAACAAGTAAGTAGCATGTTAGAGGGTAATAAATAATGAGGAGATGCAAAAATAAAGTAGGAAAGGAGGAGAAGGTGTGCTATGAGGAAGGTGGATTTTATTCTGAGTGATCATGATAGACTGAGAAGGTATGTTTGAGCAAAAGACTTGAAGGAGACAATACAGATACCTGTATTAATGTATAATCTAAATACATATTATATGTAAAATTAATGTATAGCTTTATACATCCCATGTTATATTAATAAAATAGTGTCATGATGAATTGGATTTCTACCAGAAAAAGGTTTAAAGAGTGGCTAGCAAAAAAATATAAACCATAGGTGGTGTGGAGTCAGGCCACCTGGAAGACTGGCCCTTGCATCCCCTCACAACTTCCCTATTTTGAATCCATAATCCATTATTTTTCCCTGGAGTAAACCTGTCACTTTGGGGATCTGGAGTGATAGCAGTTCCAAGCCAGGCTGGGTGAAGATGTACCTGTGTTATCTTGACTACTAGTATGTAGCACATGGATAATCAGATAACCATGACCACTTTTTGGCACTTATTTCCAATCCAGGCACTACCCATTAAACACCCTTGTGAAGTAGGCATCGTTAGGCACAATTCAAAGCTAGGCAAAGTGGAGTTCTGAGAAAGTAACCAACATGGCAATGTTCAGCCAACTACTGAATAGAAAAGTGAATTCTCTGACCCCTGTACCACAGCTCTTTCCATTCTCGTTAGGGCAAAATAAAAGCAAACACAAAACCAAGCAAAACAACATGCAGTGTCAATCAAGAACATCAAACTCATGGGAAGGTTAACAACAACCTGGAGTAGAGGCTGAAAGCACCATTAAATTTGAAGTTAAATGTTACCATTTATGCATATTATGCAAACAATTGTTACATTGGTGCTTCTTGATCTAAATTGTGGATACTAAATCAAACTTTTGACGAGAACTGCCAATTTATTGATGCTTCCTTCTTTCCTGAGGGTGGCTTCTGCTAACCCATATGGCACTTTTGTATGGGTAGAAAAATGGATCCTTTCCTCCAGATGGAGACAGCTCAGTGTTGGGACTAGGCAAGTAGACTGCTAGTAAGATTTTTGTCCTCATTGGGTGTCGTTGTGCATGCACGACCAGCACCAGCAATTCTTGGCTGCCCTACTTTCTAAACTTAAACAGTGGCAACCAAGCTAGTGAAAGAAGTTAGAGAAGCTCCATCTTTATTTGAAGTGGTCATTTCCTTCATACTCTTGTGTGACTCCATCTTACAACATTGCCTTTCTTGACTAACATTTTTAAAAATCCATGGTGGCAAGGGAAATTATTGGGAATTTTAATACAAATCTGTAAGAGGAAATAAATTAATTTTGGTAACAGGACCATCTTGGATGAGCATGTCTGAAGCTGCTGAGCACTTACTCTGTCCATCTTCTTTTGTTCATTTCCTTCCCAATCTCTGGAACCAAGCTACTTCAAGCAACAACAACTCAGTATAAAACAAATGTGGTTTTTGAGCCAAAAAAATAAAAGTGGGTTCAAAGCCCAGGTCTGCCATTTACGAACTGCATGATTTTGGATAAATTCCTTCATCTTTCTATGTGAACTTGTTTTCTTATTGGCTTAAGAGAAACGGGATAATTGCTTTACTTTTCAAGATTTGTTTCTCCCTTCACTTTGCTACCTGATATCTATAGGAAAAGACCTATGTTCCTTGGTCCAAGAACCTCTTTAGTGTCACTGGAGTTCTATCTTTACAACATCATCTTCGGTCACCACCATCTTCCATCCCCCCACACTAAAACACTCTACTTTTTTTTTTTAAGATTTATTTATTTTAGAGAAAGAGAGAGAACATACCCACGTGCACACAAGTTGGGGGGAGGGGCAGAGGGAGGGAATCTCAAGCAGACTCCCCACTGAGTGTGGAGACTAACACGGGGCTCCATCTCATGACCCTGAGGATCATGACCTGAGCCGAAATCAAAAGTGGGATGCTCAACTGACTGAGCCACCCAGGCATCCCTGACACACTCCACTTCTGTACTGTACTCTATGCTTTCATAATACCAAAATGATTTTAATGCCCACAATCCCACCATAATATTTCATGCCTCTACACTTTCCATACTATTCATTCTGCTTGGAATAGCCACATCTCCCCACAGCTTCTTTGGAAAATTCCTATTCATCCATAAATTCCTGACTTGGCTTTTACAAAATTAAATGAAAGAATACATGCTAAGTGTTCAGTTCAGTGACTGGCACATAGGGAGAACTCAGTAAATGTCAGCTTCCTCTTTCCTATGAAAACTCCTTCCATACAACTAAATATGCTTCCTACCCTGTGTAACTGTACCATATGTAGTCTTTTCATACATCCCACTTTATTGAAGACCAGCAATATGGATGGCATAGTGAAGAAAGCATTGGGTTGGTATCATTCTCTCTCCATTCTGGTCCCAGCTCTGCCACTTTACTAATTCTGAACTTTAAACAGATCATTTAGGCTCCATGGCCTGTACCTCAGGGATAACATTATTTACTTTCATTGGTGGTTATAAGAACTAGAATCAATGACTTCATGGTACATGGCCAATGAAAATCAGTTGCTATCAGTATACTATACAAATCAGCTACTATTACTATTGCTCTACAGTAACACCACTCCACGTCACTCTGCATGGAGTGCAAAAAATTTAACCTTAAAAACACAAGCTGAGTTATTATGTAGTCAATTTTGAATACAGGTGAGTTTGAATCCAGTAATGAAATCCAATATTCAATCATGTTATATCTGAATTTGTTTTGTTGCAGAGTGCTTTACTATGGGATTATTTTCATCATTACCGTGTATTTTCTTTCATGCCTACCTTATTCACTAGACTACTAGTTTCTTAACTACAGACCATAAATTCTTCCACATAGTGCAGGATTCGGATTAAGAGTTGGACTGCTTGGGTGCCAATCCCAGCTATCACCTAATTCTATGACTCCGGGATACTACTTAAACTCCCTAAATCTTGGTTTCCTTCTTGTAAAATGAGGGTGATGATGATGGTGAGACCTATATTATGGAAGATTATGAGTAAGATGGTGAGGCTAACAGAATCTGACACTTATTAAGTGCTCATTAAAGACTAGCGATTATCATTATCATCTTGTTCTTACCACTATTGTGATCATTCTTATTATTGACCACAGCACCTATCGAAGAACCTGTTCATGTATGAGGCATTCAGTAAATCTTAGTTTAAAATTTCATTAAATCCTCTTAAAATTTGGACGCTATCATTGAGGAGAGTCAGTCCCCTTGCAGGCATCTCCAGATGGCTGAGTGTGAAAAGATCACTCTCTAATTGGCCTGAATTCACCCAAGTCAGCCATTCTCTCAGCACCATACTGAGGGCCTGAGGCCCTCTCACCCAGCTACCTCTCCATCTTCCACCTCCTTCCACCAGAACTGGCCAGCCTCGGGGCAGCTGGCTTCTGTCTGCCTCTCCCATCAGCCACTGCCAAGGATGCTAGCCAGTCCTTTATTGGAGCCAGGTGGAGCTGGCAAAGCCAGCTGTTGTCCGCCTTGTGTTGCCTGGACTTGTGGATGCCAATCTTCCTCCTCCCTGGCTCAGGATAAATCTCTGGCATCTTTACTCATTTCTGCAAACCCCAGGCATAGGGTCCCAATACTCAAGATTTTCCTTGTGGGAATGGCACCATTATGAAAGTGATAATCCTATCATTCTTTTACCTACACTCACTTGTTTGTTTTACTGAGAGTAGATCAATGTAAATGAGACATGGCATGCTTTGCCCTCCAGAATTCAAAGAAAATAAATATGCAGATTCAATAAAAAGAGGAGGGGAACACCCAAAATATCTAAACAAGCAACTTCTGAATCTAGGTGCCTTACGTTGAATCCTCCAACTCTGGGCACCTCTTCTAGGAAGTTTCCATTTGTAATTATGCTGAGCCACAAGCTGATTGATCTTTCTTTAGAGGGGAAGTGGAAAAACAGAACTTAAGTGTTTTCAGCATTCAGCTCTCCTAACTGCTACAGCCACGGCAGGCTTATCTGGTGGGAGCTAGCAGGAAGCCTATAACCGCTTCATCCTCACTCCCCAAACGCTGGCAACAATTAAATGAATTCTTAAGAAGAGAATCAAAAAAGCAGGAGGCAAAATGAATGGCTTATCCAAGTGCTGAGGAAGGAGAGGCTGTGTATTCAAGATGGAAAGAATATAAATACACACACACACACATGCATATTATGTTACATATCTATAAAAATGTGAAATGTTATTTATTTTGAGAATACCCAGTCATTTCCATCTGTAGTAAGAATCCATAATAACATTCTCTGTTTATATAACTCTTTTCACCTCAAGAGATCCCGAATGCATTTCAGACAGCTCTATATACAAACAGAGGCCAGGAGCTCCGCCATCTCTGGAACTGGCAGTGGGAGCCAGGCAGAAAACGTGTGTGTGGCTGCATATATCTTGGCAACTGCTGATGGAAGAGGGGCAAGTTGGTCAAGGACAGTGGGGCGACCCCCACATTCTTAAGACAGTGTCAGAGGGGCCTTCAAAGTCTGGGTGACACCTCAAATTTTGATAGCTAATTAAGAAAAAAAAAGCTGAAGAGAACTCCATTTATTTACTTTGGAAGGATGAAGGATGATGTGGGGCAGAGCAAGGTTAGTGAAGCAGTGACTCCGGGGAGTAGAAATAAATCTGAGGCATAGATCACAAAGTCTTCCCCTCTAGCTTATATATTCTTATTACACCGAATACACTTAAGATGGGAGCACACATAAAAGGGTAATATCTGTTGATTCATTTATACCCCCGTTTTCTGCTCTCCCAGAAAGGACTGACTGGATTACCTGAAACCCTCTCTCTTTTTCCTTTACCAGTTCAGTCCACAACATAGTTGGTCTGCTTCAAAATAATTCTCATTTTTTTAAAAATGAAAAATAAGAAGGCAGCAATAATTTACAGGCATTCCCACCTCAGAAAGCAAACCTTGGCAGAAAAGTGTATTTCTACATGGCCCTAAAAGTGGATTCCCTAAGCCACTTGAAAGCAACACACTGGAAACTTCCAAGTATCCAGCAAATAAACTGGAAAATGGCTAGTCCCTGTTAAAGAGAATAGGACTGACCAAATGCCCAGTTATCAGGACTGTACTCAGGATCCTTAAATCATGCTTGTCTGATGAAAAAAAACAACTTATTCCTAGGGACAGAAATGGGAGATGGGATGAAATGACACATACTACTATGAAGAAAGGAGAAAAGAGATTCTGGTGAAGTGGTCAGCTTTTGAAAACCTCCCTTTCCCACAGCACTCTTGGACCCTTTCAGTAACCCCTCTAGCACCTTGGTGTCATGGTCCTCCCACTGAGGTACACCATGCCAGAAAAGTCCAATGTCTGAGCTCAGCCCAATACAATATAGTCCCTAAATACAATATAATCTCTCCATTTTAGACATTAGCTTTTCTAGGGCCTGTGACTTTAGGGACTTCCCACGTAAACTCAGCAAAAAACCCAGGGAGGGACACAGGGATACTGAATTCCTTTGGGGCTTCAATTTGAAGCAGCGGTAACAGTGAAGATTACCTGGTACAGGAAACAAGCCTCACTATTACTCTTTTGGGTTGTGTCCTTTAAAGGGCTATGGAGGGAGAAACGGCAGGGGTGGAAAGACAACTGGGGCCGCTCAAAACATTTCTGGGAAACTTATCCCTTCCTACAAAATATGCCTCTACTTGCCACACAGCCTGAAAGAACCGTGATAAAAACAACTGAGCACATTCAGAGCAGTCCACTTGAAAGGGATATTCCCATACTGAATCTGATTCTCACATTATCTCAAGGAAGTCAGGAGAGTAAAAGATTTACAAACCAGGAAAGTATGAGGCTTAGACCTGCCAAATGGCTTAATCACCTTCAGAGCTGGAGCTTTCTTAGAAAGTTCTTATTGCAGAATTCCAAGTTCTTTCTATTGTACCTTGCCCCAAGTTTTAATCAGTAGGTAGGGCATCTGTGATGAGCCAGTGCTTTACTTTGACCTTCAGAACCTTCAGCCTTCACCTCTCCATTAGACTGAATAAGGGCTAGGCAGACATGAGAGGCTGTCAGGTTTTTTGGGGTTTTTAAAAAATATTTTATTTATTTATTCGACAGAGAGAGAGAGATAGCGAGAGCAGGAACACAAGCAGGGGGAGTGGGAGAGCGAGAAGCAGGTTTCCTGCTGAGCAGAGAGCCTGATGTGGGACTCGATCCCAGGACTCTGGGATCATGACCTGAGCCGAAGGCAGACGCTTAACTACTGAGCCACCCAGGCGCCCCGAGGCTGTCAGGTTTATAGGGAAAAGCAATGGGGATTTTATTTCTTCTTTGTAGTTCCCATTTAGTTGCTCCTTGTCACTCTTTATACCATCCAAACACACATTCAGGCAGAAACAAAAGGAGACACTAACTTTGACGAGAAGATATATGCATGTACGTATGTGCATTTATTTTAAAACTGCAATATATTACATATTATTTCAATTCTGATGAATTACTGAAAATGTTTAAAAATTGTTACAAAGAGCCCCCAAATGGAAAAGACAGTCTTTTGTTGGTAGGACCAGGAAATCAAAGATTACTCAGTTCAAGTCAGAAAAATGATCAGAGTACTAAAACCAGAGACTATCTCCTGAAATTTGGAAGATGTTGTTCAGCACCAAAAAAGGGATTATGAACCTGTTTATAAACTAGTCAGTAAACTTTGGAGCTCATTCTCCCCAAGTTAAGTCTAGGCTTACAGATAAAAGTGAAACACTCCAGCAAATCCAAGGAGAATTTGGATACATTCAAGCATGGCAGGAACTCAGTGGAAGGTTTGAAGAATACCCATACTTTTCCCCAGCCTTGGATGGCAACTGTGCTCTCCAAGACATGTTTCTTGGTGCCCCTATCAGAGAAAAACTCATGGCTATACAACAGATAAAACAGCAAACAGGCCCAATGTGACACTATCTTAAATAAGGAATGGGTCACATTGTCCTTTTCCTGGTCTTGAGGTAGATTTCACTCTGTTCTGGAGTGTTCTGCAGCTGTTGGCAGAGTTGACCATAGGAATATTTATTTTAAGAGAGATTTTCTTACAGTTGAGTGGAAAGGGACATTGTCGCATATTTAGAGAACATATAAGCATGTGCTAAATGGAATTTTATCCCAGGAAACAAAAATGAAGACAAAGGAATGACCTTCATATGTGAAAACTGCCAAGTGGAAGCAGGGGTCTATCAGTCAAGAACTTCAAGGGTTTGGAGGAAGTAAAATTCTGCCACATCCAGAAGGAGAACAAGAAATATTAGTGAACAATTCTAAGAACTTCCAGCAGGATATTTGTTTACTTGACACCAGATGGCTGAGCCAATATTATCATGTGCAAAGTGCAGGGGACAGGTACCAGCTTAAGATAAGGAAGAGCTTCCATGTAGTAGAATGAATTGGCTAAGAAAGCAGCAAAGTCTTTTTCATTGGTTTTATTTTGAAAGAAACATAAAGACTAAAAAAAAACTAAAGCTAAAAAAATGTTACAGCAATCCAAACTGACTATAGGAGCCAGGTAGGTAGCATAATGTGTGAATCATCCAGGAAAAAAATATACATTAAACATATGGAAATAATCTATGGTTCCATAAAGACATTTGCTCTCTCCTGTGTCTTCAGTAATGGAGCCTTTCCCATCAACTTTTAAAAGGGACATAAGAATAAAGGGACACTCATTTAATTCAACACAAAACAAAACTATGTTAAGAGTATGATAGATAGGTAGCTGACACCCAGCCTCAGCCCAGGAGCCAATGGAGAGTGGAGGGGACAAAGGAAAGTTGGAGAGTGTGCCTTGCAGAAAAGGGAGTACAATGCTAGCTGATTATTGCCATGTGGGGAGGCTGGCCTAATGTGGACAGCTTTTCCATTTTTATTTTTTAAGAAGGGCCAGAAATCTTGATGTGGACATGCAATCTCCCATTTTTAAATGTTTGTGCAATTATTTCCAAAAGATACTCTGTGAGCCAAACAAAATATGATGTAGGCTGGATCTGGCCAAGAGCCCACCAGTTCATGGCTTTTGCTGGATAGAACAATTCTGTTATAAGTATGGGTGTGGAGGGAAATGGGGAATTGTATGGTCTATAAGATCCTGTTGGGAGCCCAATAAATAGCACCCCTCTTCCTGAATTCTGAACCAACTGAAAAATGAAGACAAAAGAGTGAGCCATGGTGGGGGTTGGTGCAAATTAGAACTTTCTTACTGAATGAACCAAGGTTGGGGAAAATGGGCAAGAGGGCTTCCTGGAATTGGAGACATTGGACTGGGTCAGGCCTTTCTTCCCTCTCCTCTTTACCACCACATCCACCTGTAGGATGTGCAAGTAGCCGGTTCCCTAAAAAGACATCAAGCAGAATGGAGGCAGTTACCCAGGCTTAGAATCTCCTTCCAGATGCCCCAGTTGTATAATTCACTCCTCCTCCCACAGTGGAGATGGGGGAAGGGGGCTTGAATGAAAGGACTATTAGAACTCAGCAGAGTTTCAGATACACAATAGCAGTGGAGAAGACAGGATCCCCCTCAACAGTTATTTCCAGCCAAAACCACCTTTAGCACACAGTGCATCTTTGTGCGAGTTACAAAAAGGCACTCCACCCTGGCAGATGAATTGCAGAAAGGCCCTTTCCTCCCAGCTGATCAGCCCCAGGCTGGGGCACATAGCTTGGCAAGCAGTACCAGGGCTAGATACCAGCCCACACTTGCCTACTCGGCCTAGTGCCTAAGTACAAAACCCCACAACTGCCCATAGCAGCCCCGCTTCAGACTCTAATAATCCTATCAGTTTGATTCCAGACTCTTCAGTCTCCAAAATAACCACAATGTGAGTAGCACCCACTCTCTGTCCACCTCAAACTGTTGGAATTAATATTGGTCCAGGCTCTGTCAAGCTTGTGAATGGGGTGAAGCAGAGGAAAGGTTGGCTTCCTGGCATAATCTGTGCTTTATTATTATTATTATTATTATTATTATTATTATTATTATTATTCTCTCAATTTCCCAATCACTAAGTTGGTACAAATTTCCAAAGAATGAACAGCCATTTTTTTAGCATGTCAGAATTTAGTGAGGCTATAATCATTTCCTCACAATGTTTTTTAGTAAAGAATATATTAAGGGAGACATTGTTTTAAAAGTTTCCATGTACAACTGTGGCTTGTCCCAGGTTCTTTGTATTCAAATGTCAGACTATAATTGTTGGTTAGCAGCAAGGTTACCAGATGGGTTATAAAATGCATCTCAAATGAGTATCAAAAGGACTTAAGGAAAATACAATTAACAGCTGGTGTAGTCGAGGCAGGCTACAGTTTCATTATAAAAAACAACAGCAAAAAATTAACACCATCCTCATTAGAGCTGAGCAGATTTCTGCACCCATGATATAACATCTTCACTTCTAGAGTTCAACCCAAGAAAAAAGAAAAACACAGGGCTCTAAGTAAACAAACAAACAAAAAACAAAAAGGAATGGAAATTTCTACTTATCAGAGGTGAGAGACATGCCCATGAAGGGGAAAGCAAAATGAAAAACAAAGAATATTTAGTTCAAGCTGATCTCTCTTTAACATTTCATAACCAGGGAAATGCAATCAGCACTGTCTCCAGAGAGACCCACATGGATGTTAGACTTCTACATTCTTTCATATTTCTACTCAAGCCAGGTGCTTCAGAAAAAAAAAAAAAAATTAAATATCTGATACTACTTAGCTGGAAGTGAGTTCTTTCCTCTACCACATTGCCAACAAACAGAATTCCCATTTTTGCCAACCTATTTCCAGGTCACTGATGTGTTTTAAGAAAAGAGAGCAGACATGGTAGACTGGATAATCTACAAAAGCCACTCTTTCAAAACTCCACTTACTTGAGACTCACCCATTCATTCAACTAATACTTACCAAGGATCTCTAAGCAGGCATGGTACAACTGCTTCTGCAGCACCCTTTCCTTCCCCTATGAGCATAAACCACACAGCCAAGGTTGTTTTTATGTACAGTTTAAAATCCATGCACTTTTTTTCTCAGTGAGATGTGCAAGTGATACGTTTACCCTTTCATAAGTATTTGAAGAAGAAACAAGCAAACAAACCCACTCTATTCCACATGTAATTTTATGTGTGTAAAAAGGAGGGAGAACGTATTTTGATTGTGGAGAACATGTATTTGTTATTATCACATTCACCTTAAGGCACTAAAACTATAGAGAGAAGTTGGGGTGGGGGACGATGGGGAAGTAAGAGCAAACATCCTGCTGTTGGCAACCTTAGTTACTCTAATCTCAGGGCAGAAGTCTGTGTCAGCCCTCTGCTGTGGTGCAGAGGTTTTCTTCATTTATCTTTCAAACTCCCTCCACTTGAAGACTTGTAAGGTGAAAAGCAGGTCTGCAGATAAATATCCCTAATGTAAGATGCCCATGATGATGAGCTTGCTTTCTCTTCTCTCTTCCCTCAGAAAGATAACAAACAGAGGAGGAAAGCATGGCACATGGGGAAGTGGAGTTAAAATGTACTGCACGTTACTAATCCTAACATAACATTGGCAGCTTGCACCATCCCCCTGCCAAACCCAAATTAACACACTGCCTTACTGGAAGGCAAAGGCTGCAGCTATATTTATAGCTCAATTAACAAGTTTCATAACTAAACCTCCAGAAGTCCTAGGCAAACCTGACAAATGCTATGCATCTTAACACCATGGTGACCCTGCCAGAATGCCACCATCTTCTAAAGGGGAACAACTCCTGCTATCACCTTGCGAGAACAATGATGATTGGCACTGGCCCATCTGATAAAGGGAAGCTGGCTGGGCAACTCAGCTCTTGTCAGGGGTACGTCTCATAACAACTCCTAACCAACACACATACGGTTGATTCAAGCAGGCGGCTAATTCTTCTTCCTTTTGCAGATGGATGGAAATGCCTGCTACTTGGGAGCCAATGGCTGCAGAGAATGACTGCCATCTTATGACTCAGGGGCCTTGGTCCTTCTGGGAACAGTGTCACAGACATACAGGGTACATCACTTGGCAAGTACTGTAACTTCAAAAGAAGCAGAAAACCTCTTCATAATCTCTTCTAAGCAGGTTAATTTTCTTGAGGGAGAAAGATTCTTCAGAGGATTATTAGTGCACAGGCAGCATTGTTAGGATGACTAGGGAGGGTGCAATAGTATTTTTAACACAGCACTTGACTTAGAGCAAATTGCCTTCAGTGCTCAGGTAGACTTTCCCTTTATTCAGGAACAACATACATGTTCACATGGCACAGAACATTGTGATGATTTGCCTGCACATCTGGCTTCTCTGTGGGACTGTGAGCTCTTTGAGCTCAGGGAAGGAGGAGCACCCTACTATATTATGTCTTCCACAGCACTTAGTTCAGAAGTAAGTAATAGAAAGGGTTCAACATTTCTGAGTGAATGAATGAATGAATGAATGAATAATTTAATAGATAAATTGGATTAATAAATCATTTAATAGATAAACAGTACTCTTCTCCCACACACTATCAGAACTTATAATTCTGCAAACCTCTTGCTTTAATTTTCTTGCTGGAGTAAAACATATTTCATGCATCATCCTCACATCTTCAATCAACTTTAATCCATCTCCAGCTACCTCTATCATAGATCTCTTCCCCATTAAGAGCTGGCCATTTAGATCACAGAAATTTGGAAAAACACCTATGGTTTGCTGGTCAGAGCCTCCAATCTATCCGTATTGCTTAAAACCCTTGGCTGCTAACACAGGGCAGAAGTAGATGGTCAACTATTCACACTGTTTTAATATATGCCAGGTGCACAACTTTGGGTAAGTTACTAATTCCTGAGCTTCAGTTTCCCTGTCTATAAAAGGAAAGGGTTAATTTAGAGTTCCTTAAAAGTGCCTTTTCATCTTTGAAATACTACGAAGTTTATTTTTCTGCCATCTAGTCATACCCACACATACTAATGGCACACTTCTTTGTTCTCCTATCCCCTAAAAAGGATGCTTGCCGAAGTTGTTTTAATACACCCAAGCTTCTGAATGTGATATGAGAGAGCCCATGCTCTTTTTGCCCCTTGGTGCTCTCACTGCTGGGCTTTTGATATCCAAGTACAAGGGTATTCTTTCCAAGGAATGCAAGTGGACTATTTCCTCAGGACAGATTTGTGGCTGTTGAAAAAATTAAGCTATAAGCATAGGATAAAGAGGCTAAGACAAAGTGAGGTGCTATTATTAAGGTAGACTGCAGTCAAACTAATAAGGATATTCTGCCAGCATTCAAGGATCTACTGCCTCTCCCTGCTTTTTCAAGGAACAAGATCTGGAACAAAAAGATGCTTCTGCAACAGGGACCACAAAGAGGTAGGCTACAGACTAAATCTGGCCCCCGAATACATTCAGTGGCCGGGTCATGCACAGCTGCTGTTACTGATGTTTTAATGTGATCTTAAGTAAATGCCTTTGGGTGGGTCAGGGGCTGCTCAGTTTGTCAATGGTCCTTACCACTCCTTATGCCTTATATTTCTGTCTTATCCCTTTCATTCATTCATGATACTGGCCCTTTGCCAAACACACTGTATCTGTCATCTCCCACTAAAACAGAATGTTATGTCCCATGAGTATAAGATAATCTTCTGTTTGTTCACTATGTCCAGTGCCTAGGCGAATGCTTGGCTCATAATATGCATTTTGTACTTAACTGTTGAATGAATGAATGAATAAAACCCCCCTGCCAGTTGTTCCCTCTCAGAGCTCCCATTACACTCTGCTCACTCCATCACAATAGCCTTAATGCAACAAACATTTATTAAGTACTCGACACTGTGCCAGGTACTAGAGATATTGAGGTAAATGAGATAGAGTTCCTTGTTTCAAAAGCTCACATTTAAGAAAACGGAATAGGCACATCAACAAATATACCAACACAGCACAATAGTTTTGATGTGCTATGAAAAGTGCTATGAAAAGATGGGTATTTCGGAAATCAGGGAACATTTGCAATGTGCCTCTGCGGCAGTAGGAGTTCATTACTTGGACAAGGGAGAGATGGCATTCTACACCTAGAGAATAGACTATACAAAGTCACCGAGCGGTGGAGGTACACATGCTCAGGGCCCAGACTACTCCAGTCTAGGTAGAAGAGAGAATATGGAGGAGGAGTGGCTAGAGGTGGCACTGAGAAGGAGCACCTTTGCAGGATTGTGAAGACCTTTACAACAGAGCCGAGGAGTTTAGATGCTATTCTGCAAGGAAGAGATACTATTAAAGTATTTCAAACAGGGATTGCCAGGGAGACAATGGCGTTTCAGAAAGCTACTCTGACTTTCACTGTAGGGTGTAGGTTGACATGAGAATAAGCTCGGAAGTATTTACAGTAGTCTAGAGGAGAGATGATGGAAACCTAAGGTGGGACAAGTTGTTTCTCCCGGGAGAAACATATGCAATAAAAATTTTGGAGGTAGAATGATAAGATTGACAAGTGAGAGGGGAAGGGAGGTGAGAGACAAGTAAAGGTGGAGGTTTCTGGCTTGGGTCAACTGGATAGATGATGTTGCTATAGAGGGGATGACAAAAGAAGTAGCCAGCATGGGTACAGTCACTGAATTGTCAATACCATGGTCAAGGGTGACCTTTTTCATGGCGGTTTCAGAAAAATGAGGGGAATGAAAATAAGTGCAGTGGATCAAAGAAGGAACATGATGTGAAGAAATCAGAGGCTTGTAGAAGAAGGTGTCATGTATTTATTTTTTCAAAACACTTGGTAAAGGGGGTCAGAGGGATGAATAGACAGAGCACAAGAGACTTTTAGGGCAGTGCAACTATTCTGTGTGACAGTAGATGTCTGTTATTCTAAATTTGCCCAAACACAGAACATAATACACCAAGAATGCCCTGATGCAAACTATGGACTTTGGGTGATAATGATGTGTCAATATAGGCTCATGGATTATAGCAAATGTACCACTATGGTGGGGGGGATATGGTTAGTGGGAGAGATTGTGTATGTGTGGGGACAGGGATATATAGGAACTTTGTACTTTCTTCTCAATTGTCTTATGAACTTAAAACAGCTCTAAAGAATAATGTTTATTAATGATAAAAAAAAAAAACAAAAAACTTGAAGTTTGTAAAGGGGAACATGGTGGTATCCTGAGAGGAAAGCAAAGTCAGGAAAGGTAGTGGTTTTCTCTTCTCTCTTACAGAATGAGAGAGACTTATATAAGTGTAGTGGCATATAAATATTTATAGGCTGTGAAGTGGTCTGTGAGGAAAATATTTGAAAGAGAAAATATAGCTGATGCAAATAAAAGTTCTTGGGAAGGACTTAGAACAAGTGTCTAGTGCATAGTAATTGCTCAATAAAACGTTGGATCATTACCACTACCATAATATCCATTACTTTCTTCTTTATTGTATAGTAATTTAAGTCAGCTCATGAATGACACCATTAGCTCATACAGAAAAAGGTTATGACTGCTTTGAGTCTGTGTTCCTGATAATCACTTATTATAATTCCTCCAACAGAATCTTCAGTTATTGATTGATTCATTCAAAATAGTTATTGATAAATATGGTAGAACTGGAATCTTCACAGGTGGTCATTTTGGTTTTTGCCTTTATTCTGAGTATACTTCACATATTTCTATCTTACCCTCGAAGTACCAGATGGTACGTATTAAACAAATGGTCCTGGCCCTCTCAGATCACAATGATAAACTTCTCTGTGTCAGTTATGAGACCTTCAACCACAGGCAACATAATTATAAGTCTAGAAAGAGACTGAGGGCTCTAGCTGGGGCAGGATCAGAGATTCCACAATGACATCCAGATTGGATTCCTTCTGTTTTTCTGCTATGTTGGTCTCACTGTTGGCTTCATCTAAATGCTGGCTTCCCTCAATGTCACAAGATGGCCATAGTAGTTTTAGGTGTCACGTATAGATAGAATGACAGCCAGAGAACAAGAGACCATTTCTTCCTGGGTACCATTCTTGTAAGAGGGAAACTTTCCAAAAGATCTCCAACAGACTCATCTTACATCTCATTGCCAGAATTGTATCACAAGAACTTCAAACCATCCTTAGGTAGCTTTGGGGTATAGGGCCACTATGATTGCCTTAGACTGATCAGGAGCCACCCCCTTGGGAAGGGAAGCAACCTCTTCAGAAGTATGCAGTCTTGCAAAGGAAAGGTAACCCTGGAATGAAGAGGATTCTGTTTGGAAGGATAAACTGTGGGGTGGCACAGAGAGATGGATGTTGGATAGACAGTCAACAGGGTTTGTTAGATTTGAATCAAAACTAACACAGTATAAGAAAAAAATGATACAAAATGGCAACCCTCCTAACTTGTGGACATAAAATTTGCTTCTGGAAGTTACTCTATGAGCAAAGAGATGACATAATAGTAAAATGATAAACAGGTAAACAGCTACTAAAAGTTTCAACTAGGTGATATGAGAAGGGCCTTATCAAAGTGCTTGGAGACTCACCACACACATTGCATTGCTGTCTCAGTATAGTTCCCATGATGTAGCGACAGAGATTCTTCATTCACTCCACCAACATTTCAGGGTCTGTTATGCATCAGCCCTAATACCAAAACCTAAAAATAAATATTAATAAAATCGGTTTTCCTTCACAAAATATATATGACTACTCAATAAATAACTGTAACATGTGTCTTTAGGTCCATGATGAGTATGCAAGGCACAGACTAGCACAAAATGCACAGTTGTCAATTTTACTTTGGGGGTAAGAGGATTTCATAAAGTAATGTGATGCTTGAACTAGGTCTTAAAAAATAATTCACTGTTTGTGAGATGAAAAGAGGACTGGGAAAGATATTTTTAAAAGAGGACATATTATAGCCAAAGGTGTACAAGTGTGAATTAGTATTCTGCCCCCATGAAACTCCAAGTGGATCCAAAAGGCTAGAGAATAGAGTTCAAGAAGAAAGGCAGATGGGGGTGAGCCTGGAGACTTGGGCAGGAACCAGATGATGGAGAGAGAGCCTTTTATATCTCATGTATATAAATTGGGATTTTATGTAATAAGTAACACTGAAGGCTTGAGAAAGTGAATAGACATCTTAAAATATCATTGACAGCTGGGTCATGGGGAGATTGTGGTGAGAGTAAGTCTAGAGGTGGGGTGTTCAGTTTAGCAGTTGTTTCAATAGTTCGGGAAAATCATGACATCGCTTAAGCCAAGGCAATAACAAGGAGCCTGGAGAAGAGGAAGGGATGAAATATTTGATGGAATTCAGTGAAAATCTGAATGTGGAAAAAGAACTGGAAAAGTCCAGAATGACTGGGTAAGTGAAAGTATGATTAATAAGGAGAGAGGAGACAAGAGGAAAAGTAAAAGTAGGGTAATCAACTTATCTGGGTTTGTCTGGGCTTTCCCAGTTTTGGTGCTAAGAGAGCTATATTCTGGGAAGCCTCTCAGTCCCAGGCATACCAGAGTAATTGGTTATCACATAAGGGAAAGTACATTTAGAGGAAAGTGTGGTAAGTTCAATTTTGTAGGTAATGAATTCCAAACCTATCGGGCAATAGAACATTCAACTGGCATCTACTTAACCCCCATATAGCTGGCCAGTTCAGTGAAAATTCAACCAACTAGTGTTCACTAACTATGCACCCCTCTAAAAGACGGTTTTCAAACAATTTTCACATTTCCACTCCATCTTGCAAATACCACCCAGCTTTTGCACAGTTAAGGAAGGAGGCCCTGACACAAGTGGTTAGATAGTCTTTCTCCACCAGGGTTGGTAGGCTTCAGATACAAGGATGAATGATGGGCACCTTTTGAGCCCTTTATGCAAATCACTTAAAAAAGTTATCCTTGGGGCACCTGGGTGGCTCAGTCAGTTAAGCATCTGACTCTTAATTTCAGCTCAGGTCACGATCTCAGGGTCGTAAGATCCAGCCTGCTTAAGAGTCTCTCTCCCACTCTCTCTGCCCCTCCCCCTCCTGCTTCTGTGTGTGTGTGTGCGTGTGTGCACACGCGCGCATGCATTCTCTCTCTGAAAAAAAAAAAATCCTTAAAAGGAGTATGTCCTATGGTAACTTACAGTCATTTCTATCAAGGGGACTACCCATCTGCTTATTACAAAATTATTATTCATCAGAAAACAGGGTGTTTCCATTCCTTATTTATTAATCTTTGTATCACAGACATACCTGTATTGTACATATATAAGCATTCAACAATTTGTTGCAAAATGAATTCTTTTAAGCCCAAAAAGTACGTATTACACTTATTACATATTTAATCAAAACAGCTATAATCTCTAAATTCCTTTATCTTTTTTCAAAACAAATAAGAATTTGAAAACCAGGAAGTTTTAGGTTTGTACAATAGCTCTGAGATGATTCTAAACATCTAGTTTAGCTTAGTAAAAGCCTGGAAATATGGCAAGAAGGTAGTTCCATTCGATACATTTATTTGTGCTTGAGACCAATATTGTTCTACCAAATAGCATGGTCTATAAACTGACCCAGTGCTCTGAGAGTCCCCAAATGCCTTATTTAAAACAATGGGGCAGACATTGAAGATGGTGTTCAACTCTTAACTTAGCAATTCCCACTACTGATTTAAACCAGACCTTCAGTGTTATTTTAACATAGGTTTTGGATTTAATTATCTTAAATGTCTAAAAGAATGCATACAATTCCCAAACTGTTTATCTGTTTTATGGTAAAATCTCTTCCCCTATCCCTAGAAATCTGTTTTAATTATTTAATCAGTTTGGCTGAAACTCACAAAGCATTAAATTGTTAGTTGTTACTTAACATTCCTTATAAATTGCATTTATTAATTTCTGGATAGAGACTTGTCCATTGCTACAGTAATTTAAATTAGTACCACATGGTTACAGACCGCTGCTGAATGATGATTAAATCTTTGGGGCAAATTCAGTCTTTTAAGATTTAAATGGCACTAGAGATAAGCTAACCAAATTTGGGGCCAAGAAGTTACAATTTATCAAAAATGTAATAAACCATGGCCAGAATATTCATCGTAAGCAGCACATAATGTGGTCCATGAAAGGACATTTTAGCATCTCTCTCACTGTGGTCACAGGGAAGTGCTGACGTGCAGACACAGCAATGCTCCATTGATATTTAACAGTTCCCATCTACAAGGTACTTTGCAATATTGTGGCTTTTTATACACTCAAGTCCCCCTGACACTCTATCAGTCATTTTGTTATTCTACACAGTGACATATTCCTTTCTTGGTGCTGTAATTTCACAGGCACAAACAATTAACATAGCACACAACCCTTTGGAATCTCAGCAACAGAAAGAAGAACTGTAGGATCGTGTGGCATTTCAGAATGATGAATTGCTAGGGGAAAGAGTTCTGTAGGGACTACTGACTCTAACCTACTTAGGTACAGGTGATGAGGGGGAGGCTCTGGAAAAGTTAAGAGATCTCTCTCAGGTCACAAAGGTGAAGAGAGGCTCTAGAATTCCATTTCCTTACTTGCAATCCAAAACTGTTTCTTCAACACCTACTACCACCACAGAGTCCATTCAACTGATATGACCCTGGATCTTAACATTTACTCAGATCACTGAAAGGACCTAATCATTTCTTCCCAGGGAACCAACTGGGGAAATCCAGTGATTAAAAAAATGAATCTTCCCATTGCTTCTGAATACTTAAAAAATAATACTAATTTAAAAAGAGGGTAACAGGCAGGGCATAGGGGAGACCATAAGTGTCTCCTACCATAAAGACTGACTGAAACACTCAGGTAAAATAACAAAATCAACTCATAAAATAATAGATTCATCTTCCTGCTGCTAAAGATAAATATTAAATAATCCTAGGTGCTGCTGGCTGAAAATTAATTTCTGTAAGGCAAATAGTATAGTATGTATATGTGTTTCAATTTCTGTTTGGCAAGGTGCCTATTTTGAGCATCCTGCACAGACCTTTGAAGTACTTGGACTTCTCTGATAATGCAGATGCTTAAACAAGAATTGCTTCCTCGGGGCTCCCAAGCACTGTAAAAAAGTCTGTTTTGGATTGTCAGGCTCCCAAGCACTGTAAAAAAGTCTGTTTTGGATTGTCAGGCTCCCAATTAATTCCAGGTATTCAGTCTAAAAACACAACATTTTTTAATGCATTAATGATACATTGCAACCTTTCTGAATTGAATTGTGCCAGAAGATGGGAGTGACATTAACTTATTAGAGGAGTCACAAAGTGCTGAACCACTGCAATTTGTGTTCCCCAAATTACAGTCAGGTGCAGTCGCCTGCATGGGGCAGGTTGAAACAGGATACAGAGTGAGAAAAAAAGTGTTTCAGATAGAGCCCTCTAATGATTAATTTACAATAGAAAAAAGGATAGAGGGCAAATAGTACATTGTATTCTAAATCATGAAACTATTATAGACGTCCCACCTGTCTACTCTTAGACCATCTGAGAGCTAAGCCATTTTATCCCCCAGCCCCAGTTGTTCTGACTGTGCTTCTTTAATATTGGTGTTTGACAAATCACATAAAATGTCCCCAGGAAGCCAAACACACTCAGGACCACTTCTGTAGAAACCCCAGAAATGTTAAAATGAAAATAACAACCAAAACAATGACAAAAATCCACAATCTGAACTTTCCCAGAAATTCCCTAAAAGCCATAACCATTTTTTTTTTAATCATGAACACTTATCCCTGAAAGAATCTTCTGTTAGCAGCACGGGAGTTAAAGCATGTGGTATTCTAGACCAAGCAAACAGCATGAGGCAAGGTGAGCCCTTCGTGGTCATGGAAAGAAGAAAATCACTAGGAAGTCAATACATGGAGTAACCCTCACTTCCAAGTTTACTCAAGTTCTTTCTACAGAAGGATTTAGCAGAACATTGGCTCTATAAATGGAACCAGAGAGTGGGATCCCTTACTTTGATATTCTACTAACACTCCATGCCTCTTTCCAGAAGGGACATGCAACCCAGCATAGTGACCAAATTCTAACTTGCGTCACTACATTCTGTCTCCTCTGAATACCTCCTGGAACTTCATCTGGTCTTCATTCCATGTTGTAAACCAATATGAGCTGTTGGAAAATTGCCCTAGAGGTGGCTGTACTTCAGCACTGGGCAACATGACTCATGAATATTTTTAAGTCAAGGCCATATGTTCCTCTCCTCTGTAGAGTATGGAGCCAAATGGAGCTTCTTAAATAACACACAGTGTGGCAGCTACTGCCAGGCACACAAGGAAGAGGCTCAGAGTTGGACGTGTTGTCACAGTCAGAGATGGGAAAGGTCCATGACTCTGAGAGAGAATACCAGCTGACTCGGAGCTAAGAAAATATTGGGAGAATAGAAGACATGTTTTCTGTGCTCTGTTTTCATCTTTGTTTCTATGCTTGATTTACTTTACAAATCAGTTAAGGGAAATGCTCCTACTAGGTCAGTCTTCAAGTTAACCCAAGTCCTCCCCCCCCCACTCTCTCCCAGCACTCCATCAGGATTCCAGTGTGCCCACGAGATGCTGCCCAGAAGCCCACCAATACCCACAACTGTAGTCAGGGGAAAGAAAACTTTCCTTTCTTTATGATATAACAAAGTTTCAAATTATACAGACACCCATGGACTAGGGTAAAGTGGAAGCAGCTTTTGAAGAACAGCTTTTGGAGGGGATGGGGCTTTGTGGCAAAGGAGAGAAATGGGAGGGATGAAAATAATAGGAACAGTGTTGCTTGAAAGAAGACAGAGACTGAGAGGGACCAGAATGGAAAAGGAGAAAGGGCACAGAAAGGAGAAACTGGGGAACGCCTGAGATTCATTTTATTCTTGACAGGTCTGCCAGATTTCTGCTTTCTAATGACAATTCTGTAAATTTCCAACATTGTTTTGTTTTTAAATAGCGATCTGTTTAGAATTATCCAGCTTTAGTTGACCAACTGAATTTATTTTACGTTTCTGGGTGAGATTAATAACCTGATAATTATTTAAGAGCCCAGCACTGTCAGCCACTGTGTTAAGAATGAGGGATCGGCCATGAATAGGACTGACATGATTCCTGCCCTCCCAGATCTTATGGCACTTTACTAGCATTTGATAAGCATTAAAGGAACAACTCTGTGGGGTTAGGGAAGGGTCCCTGGAGGAAGTAAGAGCTAAGCTGAGACTCTAAAAAAATAGTGATCACCTTTGTCAGTCTAACTCACCACTTGGAAGATTAGGAGTCTCCTCCCTGCCACTAGTGGGCTCACTGAACCAGGAGACAACTGAAGGAAACATGGTTGCAAGCATGGGGATAAACAGAGCTTGCTGGAGAGCAGAAAATGTAGTGTGTCACCAATCCTAGGAGGCCGAAAAGATGCCAGTTGAGGGATTCAGTGTTGACCTTGAGTTTCTAAAATGTCACAGGAAAAATACATGGCTATGCCTTCCAGCCCCAAACGATTCTTGCCACCATTTCCCCCGGCCCTGATTAAATGCCTTCAAAGTAAGCAGATACAAACGGCAGGTAATAAATTTGATTTTCCCTTGTCCCTTGTTTACTTTGGCATCTTGCTTACCCTGTGCCTTATTCTATCTGGCAATAAGGTTCCTCTGGCCCTGGTTCTATTACCACATCCCATAAGTGGCACTTGGGCACAAACAAGGTCTGTCAGGACTGAAAGAACTGCAAAAACAAATGCCACCAAACTCTTTACAAATTTGACGTTTGGAGTTTAGGGTAAATCAACCGCCCAACTCTAATTGGGTTGGTAAGCTTGCTACAAAACATGCCTGGAATAGCAGGGGATTAATTTGACCTCACACCTTCAGTAAGAGTTATTATTTTTTACTATCTTTGACCATATTCCCAGGATACAGAATACTTTGAAGGGTAAAAAATGCAATCATCCAAGTGCTTAGACTATCCCATACCAAGTATCTGTATGGTTAGAAAAAAATGAGTATTTGCCCTCATGTAGAAAACATCTGGGGGAGAGATTTTTCATTTTTTGTTTAGATAGGTTGCTGTCTGTTATACATGGGTTTAATTATTTTCCCCATTTGCTTTTATATGCACTTTCACTCCTGTTGTGACAGCGTTTATTTTTATTATTATTATTAATCCCAGAAAAAAACGAAAAAGATTTAATATGGAAAAGAGGACAAATGCCATAAAATCTACTGTAATAATGTGTTCAGTAGGAACCACGGTCATTGCAGGGTAGAGTTGCACACCTACTCATTCTTTTGTGATGATCATGTTTTTACTATTTCAAATTTAATACTTCTTCTAATATATTATATGTTACCTCCCATGTATTTAAGCTGTACTTAAAAGCATGCTAAGAACTGGTAATTCTTTAATGGTTGTTCACTTACAAGCGATTGTGGGTCATTACACAATCATTTAAAGGGCATTAATGAGAACCATTTAATGGTTTTAGTAGAATATCATTGTAAGGGACAGGGGAAAAGTTACTGGCTGTAAATTTTTATGACCATTTCTTACAAAACGTATTACTTTAAAGATTTATGTATGTAACAATGAGTACAATAAAAGCCATGCTAAAAATAATTTGAAATCAAAGTAATGCATATAGATAAGTCTTTGCTCTGCCGCAATTGGGTGGGCACCTTTAAAAAAATCTTCCTTTTCTCCTTTCTTCCTCCTTTCCTCTCTCTCTCTCTCTGCCTTTCATTCTTTTTCACTTTCTTCTCTCCCTTCTCCCCTACCTTCCACCCTTATTCACAACTTGCAGTTTCTTTCTTAAGAGAGATTTACAGTACCATTAAAGGGTTTGGTTTTAATGAAAACCATTACAGACAGAATTTTAACCAGTATGTTTTTTGGTTGGTGAGGGTGGAGAACAGAGGGGTAAATATAGCAGGACAATATTGCATAGACATGCCCCAAATGTAGTGGATCTTTGTTTATAGAACTTTCTCTCCTATATCATTATTTTAAACTATTTCCTCTTATATACTATAGGACTAAAATAGAAAATCCAATACTTTCTAGGACATCACTCTCTAAGGCAGGACAGGGGACTAAAAAGGGAGAGGAACTAGTCTGGTAGTACACCCACGGAAATCTGTAAAATACATACAGAAAGGAACCTCACTCATACCCAGAGAAGCATGGAGCATCTTGCTCCATGCAGCTCACCTCTTGCAAAAGAAATGGGTATTTGAGAAGCTCACTCTACTGAGGGAGTAACCTTATTAAAGTGCTTTAATAAGACAACAGTCATTGTATTATGCCTGGTTTTGTCCACTTGTGATTCTCATGGAATACATAATGAATAAGACAATGCTCCTTTCCCAGGATTCTTGCATAAGCAGGAGGATATTTCTAATTAAAAAGGCAGAGTTAGCGCAGCACATGAAATGAACAGAACCATATCTCTAGAAATGCCGAGATTTTACTGTTTGCATTAAGTAACGCTTGTATTTCTCTCTGAATCTAGCCCAATACCCATTACCAATAAGATGAAGATTTAAGATAACTTGGTCAAAAGATGGTGAATTACAACTTTTAATTAAAATGTAGAAAATAGTTGCTTTAATATAAACATGATAATACTTTCATGATCATTAATTTTTTATGGAGAGAACAACAAAAGCAACCTGAATATTTTAGAATGTGACATTATAAAGTCAGGCAAAGGGGATTTTTAGAAAATTATGCATGTCCCAGAGAGAAGATTGCGTAGTTGCTATTCTCCATTTCTAGTCCCTATGGAAACCCTGGTAGAATGCAAACCCCACACATCCATCCACAGGGATTCCTCTACTTGACCTATTCAGGTAAAGCAAGCAATGACCAGGATGGTAAGAGGGTAAGGCAAGCACTGGGGTTTATAGCTTAACGACACCCAACAGCAATTCAATGAATGATCACAGGGAGAAGAAGAGCTGATTTCCTTGTGTAGCCTAGATACCTTGATAAGAAATTAAAAAAATAAATTTAATGTGGAGTTGAAATATTATTGGTTCTATGTTCCAGATCCAACGTAGCACGATTGGTGTGTGTGTGTGTGTGTGTGTGTGTGTGTGTGTGTACACAGGCACACTATGGCACACACAGGTCACCAGAATTATTTCATAGTGATGCAAACTTAGCTTCATGCCTCTTTTAACATTATCTCCAACTCCACCCCTGAGTGAATGTCCTATTACTAGTCAGCCTTTCCTGGCTTAGTGTTCGTGCACAGTCTTCTCTCTGTCACATCACCGTGCTGATTCCTGCCAGGGATCGCCTTGACTTCTCTCTGACCACATGCTCTCTATCTTGATCACTTCAAGTCCACCTCCTGAAAGAAGCCTTCCCTGACCTAATGCCTGGCTTCAAAAATCTAAATCTACCACCAAAAACCTAGGTAAACCGTGGTGAGAGTTACAGGGAAAACAGAACTGTGTACCCTCTGATAGGGCTTTTTTTTTTTTTTTGATCAGTTGGCTTCTTCATCATTAAAATGAGGAAATAGTCATGTCTGCTTTATAAGGCAGTTGTGATAATTACATCAAAAACATATTTAAAAAGCATCTGGAATAGCACAGTTTCAAAATAAATGCTCGTTCTATTTCTCCTTACGTCCTTTTTCCAATTCAGAGAAATTTGTGTCTAAGCCATTTGGATGTAACTATTTGTTATACTTACTTTCTTGTGACTTTCACTTTTTTTTTTTTTTTTGTGAGTCTTGATTCTCCATCATCTCTTCCCATTAGTCTATAATCTCCCAAAGGAAGGGATCCTAATATCTGTATCATCATATTCCCTTCCTCATCTAGCATAGTTCTATATGCACAGTGAGGATCAATAAAATTTTATCAGAAGAGTGAATATTAATTACTTTCTCTAATATTTGGTAAAAAAATTAATTTCCATAAAATAAAAGCCATGAATTAGCAACCCCTAGTACACTGTATATGACTGAATTTAATAGAGTAGGAAAGGAGCATCAAACAGTCTGATTTCAGGTTGTTTTCTATCACCTGAGCTGGACAGCTCTGTAAGGTAATAGGTGGTACTAATGAAGTAAGATCACGCATTTAATCCAAATATGGTTGTGTTGACTTTACAGACAGAACTTCACTGTGCCTTGAGACCATATCTGTGTATTTCCAGGCAAGTGTTAAAAAATAAAGATAAAGAATGTTACTGGCCCCAAGATGGTCTTAGGAAGTGAGCAGTGAGATCAGTGCAAACAAAGGAAAATAAAAATCAAGCCTCATGCACCACTTGTGATGGAAAGATGGCCTTGAGGTCTTGGTAGTCAAAGGACAGTACATTTTAGCAGTTAACATTTAACTTTCCACTGATGAAAGGGGATGTGGTGCATGAAGGCAGCAGAGCAGAGTGGTTATGAGTTTGGCCTCCAGTGCCAGATGGTTTGACTGTTCTGTGACCTAGTCAAGTTACATAGCCATTCTCTGCCTCAGTTTCCTGACTGGTAAAATAGGAGAATAACAGTTCCTGTCTCAAGCATTGTCTCGACGCTTAAAGTGGTAACACCTGCAAAGCCCTTACATCAGGGCCTGGTAGAGAGTAAAGCTGTGTGAGGATTAGGTATTAACTTAGCAAGATCTGAAAAGCCTCTCAATGATTCTGTAGCAGCGTTTGTTTCTTCTGTTCAGCCGCCTGCTCCTTCATTATTAGGAGCGGACCCCAAACAGCATGTCAGAAATGCTGAGACTCGCTCTCTGGGTGTTCCTTCCATTCCATGGAAGAGTAGGAGAAGAACAACAGCAGAAGCACCATGGGCAGTGGATCCCCACATCCTATCTGCATTTGCTAATCAACAAACGTGTGTGCCCCTTTTTCTGGGATGCCTGTGTTTTGAGGTTCTCAGGGCTGGTGCCCTTAAGTAGCACATCTGGATACAGAAATACAAAACTAAAAGCAAAATGAGAGATGCAAAATAAAGAAACAGCTTTCCAAGGTGTGAGGTAACTTAGCAGATAAAGGAGAAAGGGGACCACACCACCTAAATACCTTCCTCCAGAGATTACAATAAAGCAAGAGCCACTAAATGCACGATGATATACATATCAACAACTTCTAACACAGCTGAGCTCTCAGAATCCAAAGAAAATGTTGGTGGTGCCTTCAGACATTATCCATCTGAGCAATGGTCAGAAAGTACTGATTTTTGTGAATTCTGCTAAGAAGTTCCTATAGCCTTAAACAATATGCAGTAGGATGTGTCATCTGATTTTGATGTGATTTCTAGAAAGAGAAAGGTAAGTTAAAAATAGGGATTCCATTTTAATACATGTTTACTCTTGCCTTTGTCTGGAGTCCAAAAACGACAACATGCTCTTCCCATTTACTAGAGTAGCATTATTTTTATATGAAGTTTGAAACCATGTGCACTGCCAAGGCACCCCTCTGAGAAGGTAAGCCTGATATTCCCATCTATCACGTACCCTTCGGACTCTTTTAACTTAAGGGCTTGTCATTTCAGTGGGGAGGAAGATCTACCAAATACCAGCCACGTGAAGTTTTATTCTTTCATGCTGTTTGTGATAAACTTCAGGGGACATATTTAACATTCAACAGAACCCAAAATTTCTGGGGCCATCCCAGCAGGAGAATAATATCACTGCTCCTAGAGCAGCACTGAGTTTTAAGACACTGCCAAACAGTCCACTCACAAAATGTGACAGCGTATATATTTCCTAGAGGTAGGGGGTAGGGACTGGCGGTGGGGAGCTCTGCAAACTTCTAAACTACTTGGTATTAATCTACAGCTCATCTCCCACATTATTATTATTATCATGATGACAATGATGATGTTATTGTTGTTATTGTTCTTTGTCTTCTTAGGAATAGCCTTTTTGAGGAAGAAAGAACTGTTCACCTTCTGGCAGGGTAGTCATTCTTTTGGATCACAGCGTATTATTTTGCCAGCTTCTCAGGGTTGCTAAATTGCTGAAAAAACCGTGGGGGTTTGAGCTTCATGCCTGGAAGAGGCACAGCTGGAGATCAGTTCTGGGTGCATGCTTCCACCATGCTCCTCTTTCCCTTTGGCCCCATTCCCTACAACTGTAAGAAGGAGAAAAGTTGCCAGACCCAGCTTTGTTTTCACATTCACTTCAACCATCATTTCTAAGGACCTAATCAGACCCAGGTCTGTGCATGGGACTGTTGGAAATAAGAGATTATAAATTTGGGGAAAAAATTAAGGTTGAGACACATTAAATTCACACACACACACATGCACGTGCACACATACATGCATGCATGCATGCATACACACACATACACACCATCAGGCCTTAAAGAGCATAGGGTAGAAATATCCTCAAGCTCTCCTGTCCTTAGAAATGAGTTAGAACATCCCTAGCAAAGCCCTGGGGAAAGTGCATTTGCTGGGACATTAACCAAGATATTTGGAGATCTCACTTTTCTGCTGGAAGTAGGAGAGCCAAGACAATGTTAATTGCAAGAAAATGAGCAAAGAAGCGGGTTTTAACTTTCATGCTCTAACAGGGCCAGAGAGGGAGATTACAAGGAAAGCACAAAGGCAAATGCATGAGGCGGTCTCCTGCCTCCCCAGGGAGGGAGATGAGCATCACAGGATTTGCTGTAGAGGCCCACGGCCAGCACAATCTATTAAATAGCTCAAGTTAGTCAATGTGGAAGAAATTTTTAGACACACATGCCCAACCATATGTGCATGGCCAAGATTTAAAATAGAAAAGTGAGAGACTGTTGGATGACTGAGGATTTTTCCCTTGCCAGGAAGTCCTCCTTAAGGATTTCATAGCTTGCAAAAGAGAATTGCTTGCCAGACAAGCCAAGAAAAAGACACAGAAGATTGGGACCTGCTTCCTTAATGATGAAATGTCATACTGCTATGTAAATCAACCCAAAGAAAAGAGGCAGGCATGATTAAGATGGCATTGCAGAAACAAGGGAGGTTTCTCGACATCTCTTCCCTAAACTACTGCAATTCCTCAAACCTCAGGGCTGGAGGCACACACACACAATGGAACCTTATTGGTGGTGGCACTGGACAATAAGGGAACCCCTCTGTCATAGGAATTCCATGTCACAATGAAAGTTACACTGTATGGCCCCCATTCATGAGGGTAAATTCTCTGTTGTCAAGTTGGTGGCAGATCAATGAGCTACCCTACTAGGTTTCAGTGTTTGTTTTGACATATGTGGATGACATGATAAGAACATAGGATGGATCTCATTAGCCAGGTAAAAATCAGCTTTATTAATTTTCAATCATACCAAGTAGAGATTTTTTTAGTGCTGTTCTACTAGCAAACACCCATCTTAGCAAGCCTACGCCTCAGTTCCTCTCTCTGCTTCCCCTCTAGCTTCTCTTCTCCTCCCCTTCTTCCTGAGATGGCCCGCCATTCTGTCATATGATGTAAGAAACGCTGAGATCATCTGTGATGGCCAATGTTTTGTTATGTCATCACTTAATATGTATGGTTGAAAATATTCTTGTCATGTCTGAGAAAAGAGTGGTTTGGGTACAACATAAAAATAAAGCTATTCTCTCACACCTTGGAAGCTTCGATACTTCAGGGCTCTGACTCTTGGTCATTTACTGTAATTTATGTGTTCCAGAAGAATTGCAATCACATCTTCTAGAAGTTCCATATCCCAGGAAGCTTGCTGCTAAATTGTACCATCAATTTTCAATTCACTTAGATTCCTATAATTTTATGACTAGAGGGGGCTTTAGAATTGATTTAATCAAATTCTGTCATTTCACAGAAGAGAAAGGTGAGGCCCTGAAATGTTAAGTGAGTTGTTATATTACAAAGGTACTTGCTAGTAGGTAAGTCGGGGTGAGTTTTGTGGTCCTTTGCCTTCTAGTGTAGTATTCTTAACACTACACTCAACTTCAGTGTCATGCAATGTAATTAACTCTTCCATGTTCCCGGGAATAATATGGATCTCCCTACCAAAAATCAGCCTATATGTTTAAAGTTCAGCCTACTGAAGCAAAAGTGATTTCTGATGACCGACTGGAAAAAAAAGAATTCCTTCCAGAAAAAATGGGAAGATGCTCTGCTGCTGATAACAAATCATAGCTTGTCTGAGTTACATTAAATATCATAAGCACATTACTAATTCATGCCAGGAACAGTCCTGTATTATGAAGAAAATATTAATATGATGAAAGACTAGCCCACGAACCACCAGAAGAATATCTGTCAACCATATGTGCTTCCACACAGTAATAGGAATCACTGCTTCATAGGCAGTGATGTGGCTGCCATGTTCCTCCATTGGGACCCACCCAAATGATCACCTCCACCATCATCGACAGCTAAATTTGGTTTGGTGTGTCTTCTCTAGAAAACAATTAAGTGCCAGGAATTGACAGTCTTCATTTACATCCCAGTTGTAAAGGTGGTAGAAAGGAGCCTATCCACTCTCTTCCCAGAAAGACAGGAGAACAACTTCAAGGAGTATGACTTCACACTAGATGATGACGCCATGGCTCTTTATGGAAACCCATCCTACAGTCTTCAAATCATGCCATCAATACTTCTAACCCATGGGCTACATTTTGATCTTCACCTTTCATGTCAAAGTCAATTGCTCTTTAGGGTGCGCTTGGGGAAGGCCTCTAGACTCCTAACAAAATGGGGCTCTATCACTCTTGAGGAATCTCATAATCAAGCCGAACAACCTGCTTTTCTATCCCCCCGCCTTTTTTTCTATTCTGACTTTTCCAAGTAGTGAAGGGCAATAGAAAGAGGATTAAACTGGAAATCCAGAGACTTGAATTCCAGTTCTGACACCTTAACTAAGTACACAGCTTTGGGAGAGCCACTTGATTTCCTGGGCCTTGGTTTCCTCGTCTGCAAAATGAAAGCACTGAAGGAGTGAATGCAAATGTTTCCAGCAGCTTCAGCATTCTGGGAACTTCTTATAGCACAGGACTATTGCCAGAGAGAGGATGTCAGATTATAAAGCCCCTGAAGATACAGCTTAAAATTCTCTTTATTACAGTGTCTAACAAATTCTGAGCCCTGAACAAATAATCAAGTGACAAGGGAAAGAATCCCAGCATTATTTATTGCCCTGCAAGTTGCTATGAAATACTAATGTCAAGTACTAGTGATGGTACTTGAATTACTGTATGTACGCAGATAATTACTGTATGTAATTTGCAAATATGCAATAGCATGTACATTGTAACAATAAGGATAACAATACAGTTGATAACAACTTAGGCTTGCCTAAGATTATTTTACTTAAGAGTTTCAAAGTGTTTCATAAACATTGGCTCATCTATTTTCTGAATACCAGTAATGCAAGGTACAGCTGGGGACAGAGAAAGGGAGGAAGTGAAGTGTATATCCACACTTTGGAGATGGGCAATCAGGGCCCTGACAAAAGTACTGATTTCCCCTGGGTAACACAAAACCAGAAACAGACCTGGAAACATGCACCCAGTTTCCGGGTATGCAGCCTGCTGCTCAGAACACAAGCCCATCCCAGCTCTCCAATTTACAGTACGAAGTTTATGACATGGCATTACCCAGGCACTTTAGGGTGTCAATTTCCTTTACAATTTTATAAAATATTATTTGGAAGGAGGAAGAAATTTATGCTTGTGAACTAAGAGCTCTCTTGTCTGCCTACCCTCTTGGGATAAGAGTTGGTTTCACCTGAACAGAGTTGCAAATAGGAGGCACACACTCAATGCTGGGAAAGCCATGGGGTTTGCTTTTGATTTAAAGAACGGCTCTGATTTGGCTACACATTTTAAGCAGGCACTGTATAATACAAATCCACTGAATTCACTCAGACAGGAACAAGTTATGCCATCCTAATACTGTCTAGAAAACAGATGTATAGTTACTGTTTTCTTTCACTTTTCTTATTTTTTTTCTCTTGCTGCACAAAATTAGTTCCTTGGATACCGAGATTCTAGAGGCTCATTGTCTTGCAAAATATTCAGGTGCTTCGCGATGATCTACAATAATAAACCTCCAGTGCTATGGCAAAACACAGACAAAAATGTGAAAAATATATATGCATGTATATATAAAATGAAATATAGATGTGGTATGAGTGAATCACAACACAAAGAGAAGGCAGGTAGGGCAGGAGGAAGATAGCTTCCTTTCCAATCATGTGAATTGGGAAATAGAATGGATGCTCATTAAAGTAGTTTACCAGGACTCCAATTTGTTCTGTGATTAAGAGGTATCGGTTGGAGGAGATTGGTGAGGGAGATCAATATACTTGTCTTCATTCTTAATACTTTTTTAATGTCTCTGTCTCCATGGAGCAGCTCAATCAGAGATGTAGAGTCAATCTTTATCCACCAGGGGCTGCACTTCAGAACCCAAAACCCCCAAAACAAAAAACTAAGTTTTGGGCTATAGCAAGTAAATTAAGTTCACACCCAGCTCCCTCTGTCTTAAATGCCCAACTTTTGTTCAAGTATTGTCATGTTTCTGTCCCATAGGTGTGACAGGGATGAGACATGGAGGATGGAAAGAGTCATGGAAAAAAGCTACTCATTGATCTTAAAACGAGATGGTGGTATAAAGCACTTAACACAGTCTTTTACACTGAAGCACCTCATTGATGCTATTCCTCCATAGCTAAGGCGGGGCGGGGAGTTCTTACCTAAAGCTCCATGGTGCCATAATCTGAGGCCCACAGTAACAAGATCCAACTTCCTTTCTCTAGGTTTCCCAGATTCAACCTCTCTGGAAATGGTTCTTAGCCAGGGGTAATTTTGCCTGCCAGAGCACATATACAATGGAGACATTTTTGATTGTCAAAACCAGGGGGAGGAGAACTACTGGTATATAGTGGATAGAGGCCAGGGATTCTGTTAAACATGTTATGATGCATGGGACAGCCTCCAATAGCAAATAAATGTGAAGTAAATAATGTCCAGCTCAAAATACGAATGGTGTCAAGACTCACAAACCCTGCTCTTTGGTGACAGGGATACCTTGATGCTTCTACCCAAGTGGCCAGTGACATAACTCACTGGACTCTGGATCCCTGATCCAGAATTACTTTAACAATCTGAAATGCAGAATTCCTCCTGCTTCACAATATGTATGTCACATACAGCTAAGTGTAGGGTCATTTTCACTTCTTCTCAAAATGAATCAATTCAAAGGACTGGGAAGGGTCTAGGAAGGTGGAAAGGAGTTGAGTTATTGTTGTTATAACCCTTCTGTGCCTATAAGTTTTTATTTGTATGCCACAGGCTGTTATGTGTTCATTAAAACCTGTTTCCTTCACTTCCTGGACACGTAGACTCTATTTCCCAGGCTCCTTTGCAGTTGGATGCCATGTGACTGGATCCTAGCCAATGGGGTGTGAGAGGAAGTAAGAGAAGCCTTTCTAAGCCAGGCTTATAAAATGTAATCGCATGACCCTTTACCCTCTCTCTTTCCTTGACTCCTGTCCATATACAAGGTCCCAGTAAAAGAATCCAAGGCTGAAAGGGATGGTGGTTCCACTAGAGAGAAGGAACCTTGGTCCCTGAAGGACCATACTGAAGACCACTTCATTGGACTTTATGTGAATGGGAAATAAAACAAGCCACTAGGAGTTGGGCATTGTTACAGCAACTAGCATTACTTAGCCTAAATTAATACAAGATGCATGTATTATTTTAACAATTATAATTCAAATATAAATAATTAAAAGCTAGTTTTCAAATGTTTGTTGAAAGCATATTGCTGTCAAGTTTCTGTTTTAGACTTTCAAAAATGCCATAGAAATTTCTTTTTCTAATATAAATTGACCCATATCACTTTCTACCTTAAAGCACTTCAGTGGCTTCCTGTTGCACTTAGTATAATATTTAAAAATTCTTATCATGATTCGCATGGCCCTTCACAATTGCAAAAGAATATAATCCTTGAGGTATAATAACAGGGGTGTGTTGATGAAAGGATGAGCTTTGTCTCCCACTAGAGCTATGAAGAGTTCAGATACCCCTTTCCACATGGCTAGCAGCTAGAGTGTAGGCTCAGATAATCTAACATTCCTACCCAAGACTTTAAATCTTAAGGAAGTAAAACAAAGACACAGGGATAGTTGAGGAATCATTCAGGCTAAAAGTCCTGAGAATGGGGCTACATTAGCACCAAATGTCTAGGGCATTAGTGGCAGTGGCATGCATTATTGCCCAGACTCTTCCTACAGAACTTTGTGTTGCCCTACTGCCTAGCCTCATTTAGATCTTGCCCATTTCTGAACTTGAACTTCCTACTAATTCTGTGAACAATTATAATTTTTTTTTTTTTGCTTTAGTTAACCAATTTTAAAATGGATTGCTTGCAAGCAAAACCCTTGAGTGATAGAAACTCTGCCCTTACCCCAGGAATGTAAGCTCCATGAGGGCAGGAACTGTGTCTGTTTTGTTCAATGTTATATCTCCACCCTGCTACCTAGTATCTAGCACATCATAGAAGCTGATTAAATATTTTTGAACGAATGAAAGAAGATAGCAGAATATCAAGCAAAATTTACAAATCAGCATCAGTTCTATCCTTCCACTTCAAAAAGCAAGATATAATAAAATGGGAGGCCAGGAGGGGTTGAAGTGGAGGGAAATTAACACCTGAGTAATAAGAGTAAGGTACTGGGGGAAGGAAGTGCTTGCTGAAAACTAGGTGGAAAATAGAAAGCCAACTTTAACTCTATTCCCTCCTGCTGGACAGTAAGAGTAGTGCAATAACTACAGGTTATGTATTTTATAATGCTTTATAAATTAGTAGAGCATTATATGAATGTATGGAAAGATCATCATGTGCACAATTCACCCCAGGAATGGCAACAAAAACTTCAAAGGAACTCCTCTGTCTCTAAAGAAAGCCGCATGTCTTTCTACCATGTAGGCTGCAAATCCAGTTTACCTTGTAATGATACTTTTTCTTCCACAGGTAGAAATTAGCCATTCTTGTTAGAACTGCTATCCAAGAGTGGAGATACACTGTCTCATGAAGATATCACTAAGGAAGTGAGGGTTTGTGTAGAATTGATGAGGAAAGAAATCCAGATTTAAAGAAATGAGATTTAAATGGTGGAAAACGGGGCACCTGGGTGGCTCAGTCAGGTAAGCGTCTGCCTTTGGGCTCAGGTCATGATCCTGGGGTCCTGAGATCGAGCCCCGCATCAGGCTCCCTGCTCAGTGGGGAGTCTGCTTCTCCCTCTGCCTCTCCCCCTGCTTGTGCTCTCTCTCTCTCTGTCAAATACATAAATAAAATCCTAAAAAATGGTGGGAAACTTTGTGGAAATCGCAGAGGTCTGCATATACTTGGTGCAATCTGATATGGTGGAGCTGACTTCAGGTTTTCTGGAGGACTTCATGCTCTCTTACACTCATTCAGGAGCATGCCCCTGAATCTTCTCGTGAGGAATAATCACTGCAGACAGAGACTACTTCTGATTTAAAGTTCTCATGGAATATAGGCACTTCAACTTGGTAGCAAATTCTTGTGATTCCTGCTGCAGAAAGGTAGAGGAAGCACCAGGAATGCAACCGCTCAGGGACAAAGCAAGTGGCCACCCTATACTTGGCAATTTCAGTCTCCAGAATCTTGAAGTTGCCATTGTACATATGACCACACAAACTCTCCATCTGATGGCTTATACCTAAAGCTCATTTATAGTGTTTGATAAGTTTTATCAAACATGAACTTAAATTTTGACTCCCTTCAAAATATAAAAGCCCCAAGGGTCAAAAATATTTTGTGTAGCGTGATATAAAAGGAAATATACAGGAGGATGACTCCGGGAAATCTGGTTTTTTATTGTTGTTGTTTTGTTTTGTTTTTTCGTTTTTGTTTTGTCTTTTAGGAAACCTGGTTTTTAATTCTGTCTGTCACGAAACTAACTTGGTCAAGGATTATAACCACGCTGGAAGTCATTTTCCTCATTTATAAAATGAGAGTGTGGAATAGAAATGGGTGGATTTCAAAGACATTCTAGCAGTATACTTCTTTCCTTAAGTCAACCTTTAATTCTTCATAAGTGTTCAGTAGATAAAAAATGTGTAAAAATAGAAGCAATGCTCTGCTTGCAGCACAGAGCAGGGATTGGGAGCCAGGAAAAGGCTTTATGGAGAGCAACTGTGGAAAGCAGTGGACAAGCTAAGTTCTGCACTAAAGTTCACAAAGCTCTAAAATCGAGCACTTGTTTTTTAAATTTTTAATTGAAGCATAGTTGACATACAATGTTACATTAGTTTCAGGTGCCTAACACAGATAGTCAACATTTATATACATTACAAAATGCCTACCAGTGTAAGTATAGTTGCCATCTGTCACCATACAAAGTTATTATAATATTATTGACTATATGAACTTGTTTTGTTTGCAGAGTGAGGTGGGTCTGAAGGTAGATGGGATGGAGTACAGAGGAGAGCAAAAGAGGACCAAGGAAAAGTTTGGAAAGTCCTGCTTTGTCTAGTTCACAACTGTACCTAATTGGGGTACTGACTGCCACTTAAGCAAATGGTGGTCTGGAATCCTAGTCACTCAAGATGGACAAATGATGGCCCATCAGCAGGGATAGAGCAGAAGAGCATCCTGCTAACCACCTGTAGCTGGCTGGGCAATCTAATAAGAGATATCTATAGCATTTTCAGGGACTTGTAAGTGTCTGTGAGTAATGCAATGCCCACTTCAGCCCAACCTTCTGAACTAGCAGCAGGTGCCCACTGGCTGCAGATCAGTGGCTCAGCCAGCTGAGAGTTAATCCCTCACACTCTGCAGACAGAAAAGCAGGGAGGGGAGGGGGTAAGGCAGGGAGAACCAAGTTGGATGCAAAGAGCCAGACACAGCCTCTTGCCATAGTCCCTACATAAATCCCTCTCAAGGAACATCTCTCCCTCCAAAAGATGAGCATACTTATCAAACCATCAATAAAGGGAGAAAAGAAAAAAAAAAAAAATTAAAGGAAAATCTCCCTTCCTGAAATGTGTGGTAGATCTGGGAACCCAGATTTAAAACTATATCTCTGGACTAAGTTCAAATCTAACCAAACGTGATGTTTCCATCCAACCTGCTGTAGAAAGAAGTTCTTACTTCAGAAACTCAAATGCACTGATTAAAAGTGAGCGCCACAAACACACACTCCAATATCATCAAGAGCGAGTCAGAACCCACACCAGAGTTAACAGGAAACTCGGTGGAGGAGAGTCAGAGTCACCACTGAAACAAAAGCCCTGGCTCTGAATGCCAGCTCAGCAGGCAGCGCTCGCCTTTTCAATGGGACTCACTCTTTGATGTGTGTTTTTTAACAGCAACTTTCATGTGGTGATGGAAGAAGCTAAGAGCAAGGTGGTAGCATTATGTGAAGACCAATGCTTTCAAATGCCCTTTGCCCTTCAACAGCACCAGGCAGACAAAGAAGAACCACATAGCCCAGAGAAGCCTACCTGTTTTTTAAAGAATATCTGTGCTAGCAGAATCTAAAAGGGTGAGAAGGAGCACGCTCTTCAATGGCAGAAAAAAATTTGGTGGGGTCACTTAGAGAGATAGATTTGGCTTAAAATAGGAGTTCACTTACAGCTTCACTTGGATCATAACCCAAATTAAAATTATTTGTGTCCAATTAGCTTAAAATAAAATATCCCGGCGTGTGGCAAGTCTTTCACACGTTTATTTTCAGTAGCGGAGGAATGAAGCAGCAGTAGAAGTAACAGGACCCAGAGCCTTGGGAAACTATACAGGTGGGTCTTGTTTTACATAATACATACATTCCTGGGAAAGATAAGTAGAAATGGAACAATATTTTTATATATAAGGTGCATGCTATTTTAAAAGCATGTCACTGAAAACTACATTTTGACAGATTAACAGAGTTTTTCATATTCTGGGTTTGTCTAATGAGGCTGATTTACTCCAAGGATCTGAGCCCACTGTTTGGGGCCTCCTCACTGCAGCAAGTTCCTCCAGGGGACCTTTAAAAGCCATTCTGGGTCAGCTTACTGAAAAGGCCACATGAGGAAGGAGCCAGAAATGCACCCAATATCATTAGGTAGGAATAGCCAACTAGGAACTCTTAGCTGCTTCATGGAACGATGTATTACAGGACATTTTCTAGAACTGGGATGGGGGCCAGCTGTTGTCAGGAGCAATGAGAGAGAGAGGGGTAGATACTGGGTCCATACAACAGGATGGGATGCTATTCAGTGTCAGGTCTGCACACAGTCCATGTTCCACTGAAAGCCAAGGGTTCAGAAGGTGATGGTCAAATGTGGTTACCCTGGCTGGCATGAGGGAAGCACAGACAGAGCAAAGAGCTTCTCACAACCTCGGGGGACACCAAAGCTAGAAACCATTTGTTCAGGGCTTGGCTGAGAGGAAGGTGATGAAGTAGGAAGAAAAGATGAGGAAGAAGAAAAGGAAGAACAGGAAAGGGGGAGATAAAGAAGCAGGACTCTTCATCATATGTAATGATAAAGGCTAAAGGGGAACATGACAAAATTCAAGATTTTTTAAAGGATTGGTTGAATATGAAATCGTTAACAAAGTCCAGGATGTTATTGTTAAGTGTCTGGCCATACATGCCATACTATACCCCATTCCTTGAAGCTTAATGAATACATTTTTAGAACAAATACATGGAAATACTACTTTTTACAGAAAGCAGCAAACTGAGCCACCAAGAGGTGGCTAACTGAAAATTGAAAAAATATTTTTAATATTTCTCCATTTTTTATAATTTCCATCAAGCCATTCTGATATTGGGGTTTTAAGAGACACTCTGCACACCTCCATTTGTCTGGTAACAATAGCTTTATGCTGTCTAAGGCCCTATGACGGCATCCATCCCACTATATTATAGCAGTTTTTACAGTTCTCCCTTGTAGAGCACTAAAGCTGGCTCCTGCCCACCTTCCAGGCCCTTGCCTGACCCCACCAGCTGCCCAGGAGGACTGACTGGATGTTCCTCATTCTGTGATGTGCTCCAACCCAGACACCAGCTGCTTTTCACCTCCCTTCAGCCTCTAGGCAACTCTGATGAGCCTCCTGCTCAGCTTTCACCTTCCCTAGGTCACCTTCCCTGACTCCCAGCTTCGTAAAAGGGTCTCTCCTGTAATTCTTCAGCACCCAGAATTTATTCTCACCTAGCATCCACCAAGGGAATTTGCAGTTACCTGTTGAATTGTCCATCCACAGCCAGCCAGTGAGCACTGTGAGGGCAGGGAGTGGGCCTTTGTCTATGTAGCCCCAGCACCTGTCACTGTGCCAGCAGATGCTCACTCACCACTGCTCAAAACACGCTGCTACAGAGGAGCCAACAGGTGCTCCTGCATGCATCCCTTTGTTGCCTTGTCATTGGCACTGTCTGACCCATTCTGGCATGCTTTATGGTCTAAAAGCATTAAGTCCAGTAGCAGGACAGGTTTTTCTGTCTTCTTTGCACAAGTTCTATAGGCTGTACCCTGAAGAAGGTAGCCCTGTTAAAGAAAACTAGCCACTGCCCACATAAATGAGATGTTGCCATGAGCTTTATATTAAGTGATGTTACAGAAAACTGGAGAGAGAGTTTGTTGTGGTTTGCATAAGGACAACTGGGGAGAGCTTCATTTTATGTTGAGTACATATATGTGAAATACTTAGTGTATTATTTGGGTTCTCCAAGAAGTAGATGTCAAAATGGGATTAAATGTGTGAGAAGTTTGGTAGAGGAAGGAGGGGAGGGAGCTGGAGAAGGCAGGGAGAGCCTTCAGACCACAGTACAGGTCTGACCTTATGAAGGGGAAGGAAAGTGGGGAAGAACAAAGACCAAGTAGAAAGTTTCCACTGCAGCACAGTTCCAAGAAAGGCTCATTCAGGCCAATGTGGAGTCTGTCTGTCTCTCTCCCTCTACCCTTCCTCTTCTCCCTCCCTCTCTCCCTCTTAGTTTGAATCTGCATTTAGAATTCTAGATTTTTTATGACCTCAGGGAAAGGGCATTGCTATTATTAAAGCCATCATGAAGTACAAAAGCACCGTTTCCACAAGTCATCACAAAGGGAATAAATACCCCAATCTATCATAAGCTTCAGTCTTGAATATTAGCAAGAACTCACAGAAGATGGACTGAACCACTAACATTTATTGATTATAGGTGCCATGTTCTCTCCTAAGCCCTGTGGGAACTGACTCACTCAGTCCTCACAATAATCTCACCAGGTAAGTATTAAATTATCTCCATTTAAAGATGAAGAAATTGAAGCCCAAGCTGTTTAGTTACTTACTCATTATCATGAAACTAGTAAGTGGCAGAAGAAAATTTAAACTTAGCCCATGCTCATAATGACTGCATTTAATAGCAGCCCAAGTAACCTGGCCAGAGGTGCTATCTGTTGCAGAGGCAGCTGTACACCAAAATGTTCTCCTTCCTGTCCTCCTTCCATACTTTGGAGCTGTTGCTGGGATATGGCTTTCTTGGCCACCCTGCCCCTCACATGGCTTTATGAGTAGTATTTGTCAATACTCTAGACTGAGAAATGATGTGTGCCACTTCTGGACCAGCACCTTTAAGAAGAGAGTACAGACTCCTCATGTGTCCTTTCTTCTCTAGACTGTAACCCTTGATGCCTTGTGACCCTGAAAACCACATGCTGCCAATAGCAGAGCTGCCATCGGCTGAGGTCTTTGAATGCTTTTGTGAGACACCGTCCTGCTACTGACTATAAACCAACTCGGACTTTTGGCCTTACTGTGTTTCAGTCATTGTTATAATGACTTAATAAGGGAATCTGAATGTTATAGCAGTTATCCTTCCCTGCCTAAGAAGATGAGGAGTTATCTCTCTAGAGGGGCATGACATAACTGGCTTAAATTCACAGAGATAGTGACAGCAGACGCAGGAATCAAATGCAGACCAGTTGCTCCATGAGAGAAGGAGAGCCAACAGCGAAGGGAGCCTCAGAAGTCTTGGCAGAGGCCCCCTCAGTATGACTGTTGTCTCTGGGGAGCTACTCTAGAAGGTGGGACCCAGCAATCCTAGTGTCAAAAGACTCAGAGTCAAGTGTTGATGCATAGGATGGATCTATCCTAACTGAAGCAGGACTCAGGTACCACTGCAAATGTAAGGTTTGGGAAGTTGGCATAAAACAGGGCAGCACCATGAGCCATTGTGTGGCAGAACAGATTGTTGGGGTCCTTCTAAGTGAGCCATTGTGTGGCAGAACAGATTGTTGGGGTCCTTCTAAGTGGAAGAGTCTTTTACCCCAGAGAAGTGGGAGAAAAACAGGATTCAAAGCAAAAGCCTGTACAGACTGTTGGTTGGCGTGAGGAAAAGGGCCACAGTTTGATGATATGCAGCAATTCATAGTGCACTGTCAGTCTCCAAACTCATTTCAAACCCATACAGAGAAGCTACTAGGAAAAAAAGTAGATACTCTCTCTTTCAATGACCATCATCTAAAGGGCACTAAAATGCTGAAAGCCATTGCATTAGCCTGAGGTAGTCAATGCCTTCTGGATAACAATCTTTAAAATACTGGGCACCTCTGAACATAAGTCTCCCTCAGGCCTCTAAGCCTTTTATCCCTGTCTTTTATCCATGGTCCCAGAGAAACTCTCCCTGAAGCATGAAGAATGATCTTTAAGCACTTGGAAATGACAAGGCCTTTCTGTGCTAAGCGTTCAGGAGTCTAAACCTGTCTCTATCGTGGTTCCTATTCCGACACAGAAACTCCATGGAACCCCAAGAGTAGGGTAAGTACAACACAGTATGTTTTTTCAGGGGACAAAGGGTGCTAACAATCCAAAAGTACACTGCCTACTCAGGGTACATTGTGCATTCTAAAAACATATAAGTGCTCTTCTGCCTTTATGAAGAAGGTAAAAGCAAGAAAGTGGATTAAATGGACAAACAACAGCCTACTTCAGATTTGGATATTACATTGTCTTCAGTGAAGTGTTTCTAATGTTCCTGAAGTTTGCAAATAATGAAAAGGGTATCCCGCCCATTGAAATCCAAGTAAATATGCTGTAATTGGTTTAGAGTGCCTTTAATACTAGTGTTCTCATGTTTTTAAAACTCTCTTTTCCAAGTTTCAATAACATGTTCTTGAAAGATACACTCTCTAAGTAATTCTTTGTCCTCAGGAAGACACTCAAATCACTTTTCTAAACTGATGGTCTGGCATCCTTCCAGAACTGATTTAGAAGTTATGGCTCACACCCCATGTCTGAGTCTTCTAACCTTGGCACATTCCTAAGTCCCATGAATAGGGTTGGCAGTTGGGAAGGATGGCTATAAAAAGAGAGAGAGAGAGCTGCATGCATCTAGCTCTGTTTAGCAAATTTTGCTTTCACGAAAATCCTAGAGAGTCAAGAAGACATTGCCAAGATACCTACAAGATCTCAGAAACCTGTTGGACCATTCCATATGTCATATCACACTAAAAATAACTTAAATTTTTATAGAGCTTTGTAGTTTGCAAACACTTTATATGCATTATCTCATTTGATCAATATAATAATCATGGAAAA
Organism: Neomonachus schauinslandi; assembly: GCF_002201575.2. Taxonomy (NCBI): domain Eukaryota; kingdom Metazoa; phylum Chordata; class Mammalia; order Carnivora; family Phocidae; genus Neomonachus; species Neomonachus schauinslandi. The sequence continues at coordinate 61,764,690 of NC_058412.1, forward strand.
TGTGCACAGCAAATATTATTATCCCAATTTGATAGATAAAGATACTGAGGTACAGGGAGAGTTATGTTCGAGGTTACTCAGCTATTATTCCCTTGGCTGAGAAAGAAACTCAGTCTTTGGGCAGAAAGTTTGTTCTCTTTCCACTACACCACTCTGCCTCCTCAGAAGCCAGTCTGAATTTTGGGGTTTCCAATCTGCTTCTGACAATGGCTAGGCTGCTCACAGGACTAGTCATACCAGGCCAAAGAGGAGAGATCATGGTCACTGGGAGGAATGCCACCTCCATGCAGAATTCAAGTAGACATTGGTGGCGGTATCAATAGAGGAAAAAGCCCCTTGACACAGAACATCTTAAAACTTCAGCACAAGCACTCATCATTTTCACTAATGTGCAATTTCTCTCAGAGCTCTTTGGAATTAGGGGTTTGCTTTGCCTACTGTGAGAAAGGCATCCACCAAGCTAAATTGGGCCCTCAGGCATGCACCCAGCTTTCTCAGAAGCTGATACTATTTAGATGGAGTCCTTCCATGCACATCTCCCAGGACGGTTTTAGATAGCCTATGAGTATACTTTATTTCCTTTAAAACAAGTAACCTAGAAAATGAAATAACACATATTAGATTAAGCTCTGTCCCATTTGGCTAATTCAGAAGTTAATGGAAGGTCTCTTTCGGTCATTGGTATTGGCAGAGACACATTTAGTGAAACTCTCGTGGGAACCCCACACAGGTACAGTAGCAGCTCGTACCCATAAATTAAGAATGGCACTTAAAGGCAGCTTTTTCCTCTCTAGGAGGGTGCCATTCAGGTTTCTCTTGACAAAGGCCCTGCTTACCAAACTCCCCCACAAAATACAAAGAATCAGAGACATGGGGGTGGGGGGGGAAAGGAAAGAGAGAGAGGGAGACAGAGAGGGAGGGAGACACAGAGAGAGGCAGAGAGTGACAGAGAGAAAGAGGGAGACAGAGAAGGAGGGGGAAGAGAAGGGGAGGAAGAGGAAGTTAGACCTTTAAAATGGGTATGACACAGTGGAAAGAGAAGGAACCAGATCACTAACAAATACAGTGGAGGTGCCCACCTCGCATGAGGTTTATGGCAATTAAAAATTTCTTTCACCTCTTTGAACCGCACACAGTGCCTACCAAATGGACTGTTTATATTGGAGATTTAATACAGAAAACTGATTTATAATTGTTCTGTGAAGTAAACATTGACTTTAAAAATAGTAGAAGTAATAAAAAATAAAGCTTGACTGTTCCATGACTTTAACCCCAGTCCCTATATTGAAGCAAATATATCCAGAATCAAATCATTTCCTGAAGACACATTCTATCTCATTGTTTTTGTGATCTTCAATTCTGTCACAAAGTTGATGAAGCTACTCCACCTGCCTACCACTTTCCCAAGAATGAGTCCTCTTCTGATAAAGAATAAAAAATGCAATGACCTCCCCACCTCCTTCTCAAATGCACACTGAGCTTAGCCACCATGATGAGAAGACCATTCATATTATGAACTGTTGAATCATTTTATTTCACACTTAATTCATTTTTTGCATCTATATTTACAAGTGGAGGAGGTCAAGAGATGTTTTTTATTGTATTAGGTTACTACCTTTCTCTATTTTTGGTATCAGAGTAATGCTACCATCATAAAATTAGGTAGTTTTTGATGTTCTTCTACATTTAGGAATAATTTAAAATTAATTGGCTTTTGAAGTCCCCAGGATTTGTTTTAGTACTAATACTTTTATTACATTAATCACTGTTTAAAATTGTATTTAGCTGGTTAGTTACTTATTTCATTTTGGCTACTGCTTACTTATTTCTTTCCAATTATTCTTAAACACTTTTGGTAATTTACATTCTTCCAAAATACTTTCATTTCACTGAGGTTTTCAAACTTATTGGAACATAACTTTGCACAACTATCTTATGATTTTTATTGTCCCTGAATCCATTCTAAAATTCATGCTCCCATTTCTAATTCTGTTTGTGGTTTCCTCCTTTATTAAAACTGACAAGGTTTTATCAATTAATAAAATCATGTACAAAATAAATTAATAAATAATATATTGTAATATATAAATATATAATGTATAAACTTAATTTATGATAAATATAAACATTATATTATTATATAAATAAAATAGTTTTTGCTAATACCTACAGATGATTAATCACTCCTATTATTTTTATATTTCTGGTTCTTTCACTATTTTTATTTTTATTACTTACTTCATCATAGTTTTATATTTGTTTAATTTCCAGAGTTTTACTTTTAATTCATTTGTAATTATCCTTTATTTCCCCAAGGAAATGAAATATTTTAAGGCTATTACTTCACCTCTGAGTATAGCTTTGGCTGACTCTTACAAGTTTCATTTTGTAGCATTCCTTATATTTATTGTTTACTGGATCATACACAATTTTATTTTTTATATCCTTTGAGCCATAAGTTAAGTTCAATTGTCTGAAATATGGAAGTAACCTTTTAAAAATACTGTATAATAGCCAGTTGAGAAAATGACTATTTATTCCTAATAATATTGATTCTAACTAAGCAGAGAATACTTCTTACCATTATCTGTTACTTATTAGCATCTCAGTTTTTAGTAAGGTAGTTTTCAGTTCTTTCTATATGTACACTACCACATTAAACTACTTTGATTTTCTGGGAGTTTGGGACTAACTTCTAGAGTATAGAAAGTTCTAGGGTATATAGTTCTAGAGCTCCATGAGGGCAGGGACTATGTTTTGCTGTTATTGTTGTAGTTTTGTCTAGGTAGCCCAAAGCCTAGCACAGGGTAGGTACTTAGTAAATGTTTGCTTCATGTTTATTTGATTTAATATCCACCTCATTCCAGAAATTCATGTGGTCATAAATATTTATTGAATAAATTAATATACTATACATTTTTAAAAAAAAGGATTTCACAGAGAATTTTCTATGTGTAATGATTTTACTAAAAGTACCAATGAAAAGAACAAAAAGTGGACCCCAAATTTTCACCTATTCTTGCAGTAGAGGAGGGCAAGGTTGTTGTAAATAGAGGAATTTAAAGAAGAACAACAGAAGAAAATGAAAAATGAAATAAAGGTCTCTTTAACCCCATGGGCAATTATGCCCAAGGGCTTTAGCATAGCTTCAAAATGAGTTCTTAAAAAATGTGATTTTTTATGTGTTTTTCTTTGTTATTTTCTGCCTCCTTCTTTCCTTTCTTTCACTTCCTATCTTCCTTCCTTTTCTTCCCTCTGCCCCTTCCTCCCTTCTTCAGTAGTGCTCAGAAACCACTTTCAGTGATGAAGGCTGACATCCCTTATTGGACTTGGGGTCTGATTTATGTAAAAGAACTCACAATCTGCCACTATTCTAGTCATCAGAAGTGAGTCTCCATCATTCTGTAGATGGAATGGAATCTCCCCTTTTCTCAGCATAAATTCTCTGCCTTAACTTCACAGTCACAATCCAATGGGGAAGCAGGTTATTTCCCTCCCACCCCACTTGGGAATGACTGTAATAAAATATCAAAAGTTAATAGAAAACATTGAGACTGCTTAAAAATCTTGGAAGGAATATGAAACCATAAATTAGCAAAAGGAAATGGCTTAATTGCACTATGCCAGGAGTCGGATGCCTCTTAGGTACAAAATAACTATTGAGGAACAGAACTCCAGTGAAAGCAAAGCAGAAAGTTGGGTGAAAGGCAGGAAACTGATCATACCTCATGACTCTTCTACTGGCTTGCAACAAGGGGGTAGCCTTGCAGGAGAGTAATGACCCTCATTTTACAAAAGAAGACTATGACCATTAGAGAGATAAAATGACTTTTCCAAAAGTCACAGCAGTGATTTGTGTTCAGCTCTTCAGATTACAAATAGCCCTACCACAATACAGTTGCACCTGCTGCCTTTTAAGAATCTGCTCCACCAGAAAAGATCTATTTCCCAGCCCCTCAGGAGATGCACTTCTCTGTCTAGACCTTTTTTCTAAGTGCTACAGTCTCTGGAATTTTCTCTCTCCCCACTTTGTGCCATGTGTCTAAATCTCATGTATTCCTCAGGGAGGAGGTCAAGTCTCATCTCTGCCACATTCCTTTGCATATGACTTCAGACTCCTCTACACTTCCTCACTGTGGCAGTGACTTGTCAATGAACCATACATTTGACTTATGATTGTAAGCAGCTTGAAGGCAGGTGCTGCAGGGTTCTTGCAGTGTGGATACAGTGGGTCAATGGAATGGTATAGCACAAATCCCAGATTTTAGTTATTGAAGAACAAGAGGTGAAAAGAAAACATTGAAAATGAGAGAAACCAAGAAGCCAATGACTGCAATCTGTCAATAAGATAGCCCATCATGTAGGAATGCCAACAAAACTGTTCAGGGGCAAATATTCCAAGACACCATCTTCCCTTAAGAATGCATATCCACGGGGCACCCGGCTGGCCCAGTTAGAAGAGCATGTGACTCTTGATCTCAGGGTTGTGAGTTCGAGCCCCACGTTAGATGTAGAGATTACTTAAAAATAAAACTTAAAAAAAAAAACTGAATGCACTTCCAATAAATTACTCTCTCTCTAAAACTCCAATACTAACACAAAGATGATTACCTAATGTCAACAAAAACTTCCCTAAATGATTATTCCCAAGTATCTCATAGCTTCCTATGAATTAGTTGGATTTTGAGGATTTAACCTTGAAAATTTTATTAGGATCTGAAACTTTCTTCCAGAAGTTTTTCTTTTCAATGCACTCTGAGTTTTTCAATTTCATGTACATATTTAATAAATATTTTAATTCTTACATAATGTTTTAGGAACTGCATCATTTTTCCGACTTTCTCCTATGGGACAATGACAGTATCTTTTGTACATAATACACAGTAGTTAACATGGGTTATTGAGTTCATTTCCTTTCTTGCTAAATAAAAGAGAAAAATTTTCTCCAAATTTTTAAAAATTGCAATTACCACATAGGCATAACCAACTATGTCAAAAATTTACACAACACTAAGAGAGCCTATCCTGTGTTTGCTCCCCCAGCCAGCCCCACCATTATTCTATTATATGAAACACATTTGTTTTGAGGAATTTCTGACATCTTCTTAGTTTGTATTGTTCTTCCATATCTGTGCCTAGTTAGTAGGCAGGAAATCTAATTCCCCGGGAAGCATATTATCTGAAACTTATGATCTGTATATGCCACAATGTTTAATTTTTTTTTCTAAATTTCCCCTCCATCTTCTTTGTCGATACCTATTTTTAAAAGTCATTATTGCCTTCCAGCTGTCCAAATTTTCTTCTCACTTTGCTCTTAAAAACTGACTTAAAGCAGCAGGTCAATATCTCAGCCATCATTAATTTCACACCCTCCTCTTCTCATTTATTCACTGGTCTTTTTTCTCTTGAGGATCACTTTTTTCCTTGATACATTTATAAAAGACCTTCTTACTCCATCTAACCTCTTTTACTAGCAATATCTCATTTCCCACTTTTGCACTTCTTATCTTTCTTTGCTAACTTTAAGTTGTTCTGTCTATTTTTATATAGTTCCTGTCTTCTCCACTCCCAAGGCAATTGTCCTGTTATACATGGACCTTGAGCAGCCACTGGGGATGACAAACTGTATTTTTACTAGAATTTCTAGAGGCAGAGGGTACCTGCAGCCCTGTGCTTTGTTCAGTTCTCTTGCTGCTACAGTGCAATGGCTTAGACTGTATTGTCTTAGACTACTTTACACCTATCTATAATTATGAATCTTAATAATCTCATTGTATCATACATATTAGATTTCCTCCCAATGTGCTTTTCAACTAGGAATCATAGCTTGTAGTGTTGTTATCAATGATCATATTTCTAAATAGCAGTGGAGAGAATGGAAATGATTTAGTCTATAAGGGTGAGGTCATTTGCATACTTTTAAGTGATTTGCATGCTGGCACAGCCTGGAACTGGTTCAGAGGCTTCCCCACATTTCTCCCTTCATAACAAGGTGTAGTTTATTTTCCTCACTAAAAAACTGTCCTATATTTTCCTCTCTCATACCATTCTCTCCCACTAGAGAATAATACACACTAACACAAGCATGACATCGCCAGGTAGTCTCTACCTTCTGAGCTAATGTTCTCTTTGGCATAATTCATCATCCCCTCTGATTTTTCAGGGCTGGTGACAATGGTGACTCCCCTAGTATCTGAATGAAGTCCTTCATAAACATTTTGCTGAGTGATTGATATCTCATCTAGTTATCTTTCTCACACCTCTTCCCCTCCATATATAACAGATGAGATTCCATCACCAGAAGCAGATGTTGTGGAAAAGTATCAGGAGCCCAGAAACCCTCGTTCTAGCCCCAACTCTCCCATTAACTACCTCTGAGATCTCCACGAGTTACTTAACCTCTCTGGGCCTCCAACCTCCCTGTAAACTGAAGTTGAAAATGTCTTCTTCAGAGGCTTACCAGGTAATTAGAAAAGATGTATATAAAGATATATATACCAAAGCACTTGATACTGGGATTCTTGACACCTCAGCTAAATCAGGTTAACTTTCCAAAATCAGATGAAATATAGATTATTTTCTGTTTCACCCATCCCCCTTGTTAGCTTCTCATAATAATAAGCAAACACACTTCTAGGAAGGTCCGTTACATTTTGAGAAATTACTAATGGTGACCTGTCAGATACTGAACAAAAGAATAATTTTAACCACTCCCACCTCCATCCCCATCCATGTATCATTAGCAACCACATTCTCCACCTTTATTTGTATAACTTAGGAGGGACCCTGCAGGGAGAAGCAAGGCTCTTGTTTGATTTCTGACTGAACCTCATTCATTGAAGTAAGGTGTCAGGGCTGCCTGTGGATCTGGAAAGCATTTTGGAAGTAAGAAGCAGACAAATGTAAATCTTTTAAACCCCTATGATAAGCAAACTCTCCTCAGTTCAACATATAAATATAAACATTAAATCAAATCAGATGCTTATACATTTTTTAAACCCATCATAAAACATTTTGTTTTGACAGCTTGGTAATGTAAAGTAAAAACACTGACAGCCAAAAGAATCAGCATCTTTGCCTGCCTACTACCTGAAAGTCTTTCCTGTATATAAATAGAAAAAAAAAAAAAAGAGAGAAAAAGTATGTTTATGTAAAGGGAAACACTGATTTACTAGAACTGATTGCTTCATAGTCTAATTACTTTTCAACTGGCTGTTCCAAATTAAGATGTCATTGATGGCTTTTGGTGATATATTTCATTTTAAGCAAATTTATTCTATAATAGAGTACATCATAATGGAAAGCAGAGTTCCTACTCTTCCCTCCTCTTTTGTAGCCTGATATCTTGACAAGTAAATTAAATTTAGCAGTTAAAATGCTTCCATTAGTAATTTTATTAAGTTAATTAAAGAATCTCTCTTTCTGAATTTTAACTACCTTCCTTTCAGAACAATGTTGATTTCTTTTTTTCTTTTTTTAATTTCATGTGTTTAGGGACTGTGATATATTCTAGGACCAATCAACAAGTCTATCAGGATTACATTTCTGTGGGCAGGATTCTACCAAGAAAATCAAGTAAAAGGAAAAAAAAATAGCTCAAAAGTCTTTGAAAGAGATGGTCTGTTTCATATCACAGAAGAACTAGGGTTTTAATATCTTTTAAAAAGGGAAGAAGAGGAGGAGAGGAGAAAAAGAGTAAACCAAAAACACACTTTTTGGGCTATCTATGTTCCCAGGGAAAGGCGGAACTCCTAAGTAGTATCTCCATACAAAGAGGGTAAATCATGAATACTTCAAGTAGAGTGTAGTTTATAGATGGAAAGAGAAGAACTACAGCTCTTTTCTTCTTACTCAGTAAGTGTGCAAGCAGTACTGAACAAGATCCTGAAGCTGCTAAAGCACATGTTAAGTGAAACCTTGGGCCCTCTCAAGAATGTGGCATTTTAAAAGAAGTTAAACATTTCTAAGAGATTTAGGGTGAAAGAGTTGTCTCATTGACCATTAGCTATTTCTTGTGGTTGGTGTTCCTGAGGAATCACAGAAATGATTTCTAGAACTAGAAAGGAGCATTGAGAAAATTTTATCTTATCCTCCCATGTTAAAGATGAGGAAACTGAGGACAAGGGATTAGTAACATCACCACCCTGAGAATAATAATAGCAACTCTAACAATAGTGACTGATATTGATTCAACTCATCACTGTGAAGCTTCACATACATTATCTCATTAAAAAGGCCAATGACGGAGATTCTTCTAATGCCCCAACATTATAGATATGAGAAATAATGCTGAATGAAGATTAAGTAACTTGTGTAAAATCTGTATGACTCCAAAGTCCTATGTTCATAACTAGTGCACATCTTTACCTAGGATGAACAACTAGAGTTCATTCAACTAGTTAGTGGTTCCACTAACTAGACTAAACACCAGTTTCTCATGTTTGCTCTTTACAAAGTTGGCCATATTAAGAGAACGGGAAATCTGGTAGTTAAGCTGAAGCTTGGGCATTGAGAAGACACTATGATTTATTTTAAAAGAAATCCCACTGCCAAAGCGCCCAGTGGAATATTTGCTTTATGAATGAAATGAAGGTTGCAGCCATGTGCTCAGACCCAAAGTGACATTTTATTTAAAATTAGGGGATACCACCTGTTACTCGTTCATTGAGGAAACAGAGATCCAAGAATACAGCCCACAGCAATTTCTATTTACATCTCACACCTTCTCTCATTTTCTAATACTTTGAGCCTATCAAATAGTTCACTCTGGGAGCTCACATGCTCACTGTCCAATCTCCATCATTCCTCTCAAAATCACTTCCACCACCTCCTCAAATCCTCATGTTACATTCTTGCTCAGTACAGTCTTTCACATGCCCACCTCAGGCATCCACCCCAACTGCTGCCCTTTTTCTCTGGGGGGACTGAATGCCTTCATAGCTATGTCCCAAGCTCACCACTTTTCCATGGGGCACCATGGCTTTTTTTCCTTTCTATCCTTGCCCCATTCTTTAGATTCTGTTTCAAAATAAAAGCCCAAGAAAGGAATTTGGCAACTTATAGATGCTTCCTGGCAGGACAGAGAATAGATGATGCCATTAAACTACTTAATAGGCCAGATGAGAGAAAAATCTAAGACCACACATTATATATATATATATATATATATATATATATATATATATATATATATACCTATCTATATATATATATTCCTTCCCTCCTTTTTTACACCTGGAAAAAATTAAAAAGGCAGAATGCAGATGCCTACCCCAGATGACTTTTGTATATTCTTGAGAGCCTGCTGTGCTTTTTCTCCTTTCCCTTCCTTCCTTTTATTTTCTTTCTTTTTTTTTCTTTCTCCCAACATCAAGATAAACAAGGTTTAAGAGCTTTATTGCCCTTTGCCCCTAATTTGATCCCTTGTCATCCTGGAGATAGGTTTTCAAGATGGCACGCCACAGTTTCTGAAGCACAAGAAATTGGTAAACGTCTCTGGGAGTATTTTTTTGTGGAGGATGTTCCCTTTACTAAGCATACTGCTCCTCTAAAATGATGTCCTTAGAAAGAATCTAGCATTCCACAATATTTCTATAATTAATAGCTAGATGGACTCAGAGAAAAAAGAAAGTGGATCATCTGGTATGTTTTTTTAATTAGAAATGATCCTCCCTGCCCTGAAAAAGAATGCTACCTTTAGCCTAGAAGCATAATTTGTATATACCTGACCACATAACAAACATGTTTTTATTAGAAATTTACTTCTTACCTCCTTGATACCTTGCCATTCACATTCTATCTATTCTTTGGTGAGGCTCTTTTTCAATTATTCTGAAGATCCTGTTGTTTTTTTATATGGCATTCAAGTCCAGTAGTGAAATCTGTTTCATATTTGTAATCGGTTTTCAGCTCTGGAAGAAGGCCAAATTGGTAAGTCCCTGTGGGTGAAAAAAAAAAAAAAAAAGAAAACACCAGAATTTAGTTATACAACCTGAGCTTATAAAAGATGAGGGAGAAGAACTTGCAAAACATCCTCTCCTTTAACCCCAGTCATTTTGGCCCCGCTTTTAACCTGGGGAGTGACCAATTAAATGTGCAAAACCAAAAAAGAGCCATTGGGATTGTGAAACTATGTGGCAAAATCCTCATAATTAATCACATCGAAGGAAGAATGTGTGATTTTAAAATAAAATATCAGGGAAAGATGTAACAAGTTTGATGCAGTAGGTATAGTTAGACCCAGATGTGAAAGATTTGATAAGCTTCTTCTTACTTGTCCTTCACCCTGGAAGCTTCTGAAGAGGCCTGAATATCTGGCTTAAAGTGAGTGATGCTACTTGAAATGAAAAGCAAGGAGATTGCAAATCACTCTTCTGCACAAGCTTGCAATAAGCTATGGCATGGCTGATGGACAGATTCAGGTATTTAAGTGAGTGTGATTTCTAAGCAACAATTTCTAAACCCTACATTGTCGTTGACCTCCATCACGCGATTGGACATGTTTACGAAGGCACATGCAGTGGAATGAAATGCACTGGGAAAAATGCTGAAGTCATTTTCCACCACCACAGCTGTATTACTGCAAAATGAAGCCATATTATCCTGATCAGCAATAGACACCAGCTTCACACCCTTCTTCTGGTTAATAGTCTGAGTCCATTCCAGCAGAGAACCTTTCTTTTTCAGGAGTCCCAGCTATGGGTTTGGTTGGAGGGAGGTAATCTAAAGTGTATTCTTACATAAGGCTAAGAAACAAAAAAGGATGTGACGAAATGGTACAAGACTATACTTTTGTCTTTTCCATTTCTTCCTCTTTCTTTCCTTCTTAAAGGCAAAGATATGATAAAGATAAAAATTGCCCCAAACAAGTTTGATTGGTCGAAAAGCAAAAGCAAAGTACTCAAACAGCAGCCTTTTATTTTTTTATTTATTTATTTTTTTTTTTTTTTAAAGATTTATTTATTTATTTGAGAGAGAGAGAGTACATGAGAGGCGGGAAGGTTAGAGGGAGAAGCAGGCTCCTCGCTGAGCAGGGAGCCCGATGCGGGACTTGATCCAGGGACTCCAGGATCATGACCTGAGCCGAAGGCAGTCGCTTAACCAACTGAGCCACCCAGGCGCCCCAAACAGCAGCCTTTTAAATCAAACACAATTAACTGTACCTTGAAATATATGTTCTACAATTGTATGTTCAATTAAATAGCTAAAAACAATTTGTAAAAGTTGAAAACCTCAATTGCACACTGAAGTTACATAGGTCTGTTCAGAGTCCCTGCTTCTTCACAAAGGCCCAAGATAAGTTATTTCTTCAAACATTAAAAGCAGAAATTTTCATTGTCTAGTAGACACTCATAGAAAGCTTTATTGTCAATTAAATCAAATATCTGTATTGGACCTTTTCTTAAACCTTGTCAGAGAGAAAAAGAAAACACCAATAAAAAAACAAACTGTTTTTCATGATTATCAGAGCACTGGCTGTCTCTGATCCAGCCCCACTTTGTCTCTATTGCCCATTGGAATCATTTCTGTGCATTCTACTTCATCCGTTTCTAAGTTATAGTCTGTGATATATTTCATACATATAAGCAGTTTAACCTAGGCTGGTTGAGGCTACTTCCATTTCAACCACTGATGAAAAAACAGTATTGATAACAGCCAGAGCACAGCAACCTACAATTATAGCCATTCCAATTGCTTGCAATCTAGTGGTGAAATTTTTCACATTCCACTTACACACATCTATTAGACTATAAGATACTCCAAAGCAGAGACCATCTTCATCTTTAAATCATCACAATATCTGCTATAATATTGGGTATATTGATCTCAAATGATGAAATAACAGAAGGAATGAGTGAGTGAACGAATGAGTGAAGGAAGCAGGGAATTAATATTTAAATACAGGCAACGATTATTTGTGTTATAGTTGCACTATACTGAGAACTGTCTGGAAGAGTTTTCAGAGTGCGACAGAAAAAGCTTGGCTGACTATTCTTGGAGAACACGTTGACTGTTTGTTGGATGGAGACAGTTCACCAAGAAAGCAGATTTTGACCCTTCAAGAACTTGAATGTGATGATGAGTTTATGACAGTTCTAAAAGCCAACATACGGTCGGTGGCCAGATTGTGGTTCTGGACTGAGAGGCTTCCATTTGGAAGGCAGACAAGCATTTGAATTATGGGTCTAATGAAAGTGTCAATAGCAATCCTGTTACTGGAGGAGTTGTAAAACCCTGCTTAATGAACTAGGCAGGGACACAAAAACACAATGGTCTAAAATGTACTGTAGGAGAAAATGATAATTAGCCCAGATTTCATGTACAAGATAAAATGCATAGGGATGATATTACCACTGAGCAATATTATAGCCCTTCAGGGGACTGTTTTGTTAACAGGGTTTGGCTCAGCCTTTTCAATCCTCCTTATATGAGTGGAGATGTACGACACACAATCATGAGCTGTGAGTTGGGGAAAGATGTCAGATGGTAAAATTCCTCTCATAGATGCTGACAAACGTTAATGACAATAAAAAGAGTTCTGGCCTCATTAAGGGTTCATTGTTATTTAGGAGGCTTATGCAATATGGGATGATATGCCAAATGGCTTCCTGCACAAGAAAAATCAGGGTGAAAGAGAAAGTCATTCCCTGATCTTGAAGTTTACTTTTCTAGACCACCAATCATCAGCCAGGAAAGTAAGGCAAGACGAGGCCAGACCTACAGTGAATAAGTGGGCAATAGCCTCCTACTTTCACTGTTAAAAGAGTGAGAGAGCCACTGAGGTAGCCCTGAGTACAAAAGAGAACTTTGAACTTGGAATCAGGAGACTGAGACTCTAGTTTTAGCCTGCACTAACTCTCAGTTTGAACTTTCTCATCTCTTAAAAAAGGGGTGGAGGTGGCTTGGAGTGGCACTTCAAGAACTCTGAATGGCTTAAGAAATCATCTGAGGATTCTGTTAAAATACATATTCTGATTTTGTTGGTCTGGAGTAGATCTGAGATTTTGCATTCTTAACAAGCTCCCGAGTTCTGCTGATGCTGCTGGCCTATTCACTGCAATATGAAGAATAGGTGACCAGATAACTATTTCTCAACTTGCAAATTCTATGAATCTACCAAAGTCAGTGATAATCTGTTGGCTATTTGTTACTGCAAGTGAGAGAGATGGACAATTACTGAGGCTTTGACAGCATCAGTGCAGTCTTTTTGTGTGGTTTTTTTTCCTCATCTTTTCAGTCTAAATAAGCTGCTCTAACCTAGTTAAAAATTATATGAATATTCTGTCCTTTAAAAAAATAAATTGGTCAGGAATCTTGGTAGTGGACTATTAATGTTGTTAGGCTAGCTAATGATTGCTTTTGAATCAACTGTTTTATGACCAAATGGATTTCATGTGGAAATATAAAATCAGAAAACTGGAAATTATGAGTTAAAATTTTGAACCCATACCTAATAAAATAAGAGCAAAGAGGCTCAAAAGATAACAGGTAAGGTATAGTGACTATACATAAAAATAAGCACAATAGCCAGAGGATGAAATGTAGGGTATGGCTTGTATCTTACACAAACAGTATCCTAGATGTTTAGCCTGTTGAACGTGACCTAGAAAGCTATAATCCACTGGGTTCTCTCCATAGATACTTTCTTCCCTCCTTCCCCCATATACATATGCACTCTTAAAAACTAAGCTTGGGAAAGGAGGGAGGAGTACCATATGAATCCATGGCTTTAAAAAGTATTTCACTAATCTGAAGACAGGGATTTTGTATTTAACATTTTCTTGATCTCACTAAGCACGATATCTGGCACATAATAGGAGCTCAACTAATGTTTGTTAAAAGGAATGAACTGAAACCAATGAACATTTGATAAAGCTGCAAGACTGAAATTAAGTAAAGTTCACAGGATCTCCAACAGTTTAAAGGGTCAAGAGTTTGGTGGGGGGGGGTAAGTTGGGGAAATGAATCATTGGTTATTAAAAAAAAAAGTTTTCTCTTCCTCCTCTCAAAGAGGAAGGTTTGTCTAGGGAAGAATCAATGAATTAATCTTTGAACAAGATTTAATGAGCTCATATTATGTGCTTTATGCTTCATATAAGCTCTTTTCTTACCTCTTCCAACAACCCTGTAAAGTAATTATCATCCCCAAGCTGCGCCAGGTGCCACAACTCGTAAATGGCAGAACTAGGGGTTCATCCAAGCGCATCAGACTTAGGAGACTGTATTCATCATTTAACTTGTAATGGAGTTGAGGTGGGGAGGAGGAAGAACAAGATATTTTTTAAAACAAGGAAAAAAGAATATATTTCCTAAAGTGCCAAATTATAGAGACTGTGAGTTGTAAAGAAATCAAGAAAAGAGTGAACTCACTTTTGACTTGGGTCAAGTTTGGTTTCATGGAGGAAGGCTGGAAATGGGCCCAGAGTTCATTCACTCATAACATATTTGTATGCCCCATGTAGTTGGATAGACAGTAGAAAGATGAGGTGAAAAGATGAAGGGTCTTGAAGAACGATGACAGTGATCAGTGTTTGTTTTTGAGAATAAAGGGTCAGAAGGACTTTGTAATGCAGGCCAGGAGAAAGCAACATATGGGAACTGTTTTGTTGTTGTTGTTGTTGTTTTCATTTTCAGCATATATTGGGCACCCAAAATACATACTGCCGATAGGGTGGGGAAAAGGGAGCGTGTGTTGCTAAGATAACCTAAAGGCAAACTGTGAATAAGCTAAAATCTCCAGCCAGACAAAAGCCTATTTGTAAATTACTCCACTTAATTTCCCAGGTCATGATTGCCTCTCTCTGCAAAGCGGTTTATGACATTCTCAATTAAGAGTTTGCTATAAAAATGAATGAATGAAGTATTTCAAAACTGCTATGAGATATTAAAGATGAGTCACTTTTAAAAAGTGGTTTTGTTTCCTGTGTTCTGGATAATGCATTTGAGAATGTAGTTTCCAGCCTCACCCATCACCCCATTGTGAAATCAAATTGAATGACTCTCTGCTCTTAGAATGATCACTCATTCAAATGCATTCAATCAATAAAGCCCAAACACAATGAGGCACTTTTCACAGAGCATCCCAGAGAGCTAGGGCCTGGTCTCTCTCACTGTATGAAGCTGAGATTGAAGTAAATAAAGCATTCACCCACACTGACTGCATAATACATAGTGACTTATTGTTTACTAAGCTCTTACATATACATTATCTCATTTGATCCTCACAACAACCCTATCATAAAGATGCTGTTGGTTTATTATCCCCATTTAACAGATGGAGAATCTAGAGCTCAGAGTGGTCAGTGATTTGCTCAAAGTCACACAGCAATCCAAGAGGTAATTTAAATCTCATCCTCTCCTCCCACCCCCACAGGAAACTTGTCATAAGTACAAAACAGTATAATTAATAGAACCACTACAGAGACTGGGGCAGAATATTTAAATCATTCAGATCTGCCTCTGGTAATTTTGTAAATACTAAGGAATTCATTTTCTACCTTCTGCAATTCTGTGAATTTTACTCTGGACTAAAGGTCATCCAGATATGATCCTTGCTCAGAGTTATGGAAATGTATGCAGTCTAAAGGAATATGGGCCAAATGCAGAGTAAAAATATCAGTGTAACTCCCAGTGTCATTTATTCTTGCTACCTCAAATCCTTTTTGAAATTAGGCAGATTATAAATCATATAAAAATATAAAAATGTAGACCCTTGCCCTAAATTCAATTATCATATATCAGGGGGGTCATGAGTGCAGTAGGTTGGGGAGCTAGTAAAACAAGACTGAAATAGGTATGTATGGTGGGCAAGCCAGAGAGAAATAGAAGGTTTAAAAAAAAAAAAACACACATAAAAAAACAAAACTTTTCAATTTACATTTACAAACATACTGAAAAATTATCTAAAAGGCAATATAAAAGACAATTTTCCCCAAATCAACATCTTTTCAGCCTCTAGCCCTACTGAGAGTAATTAGGAGACAGCTGACTGACCACTCTTAAGAGCCAGTTTGCAGTCAGAGCTGTGCAGAGAAGCACCTTTAGAAGCCTTGTCCTCATGGAGGAAGGGGTTACTTCATTTTTTCACATTGCCTAGCAAATACCGTTTCTAAAGCAATCAGTGATAGCTCTCTCCTTCTTCATTTACGCTCTCCTTTGCTTTTATCTTCATTTTGGCTAGGGAGTCATCTACACAGCACAGATCCATCCAGAAGCTACAGATCTACCACACTGGCTAGGCTCCCACATTCACCCACACCCACTGTTGAGAGAACTTGTTGGTTCTAAGGGCCCTTTTCCTCAAAATTTCTAATTCATTTCTCTCCAAAATTACGATGTTTCTATTAGCCTGTGTGTAACTGTGAAGAGCTACAGTGGTTCTGAAAAAAACAGTTTCTTTATTGTAGACTCTTCTATTTTCTGAGTCATGGATTTGAGGGAATCATAATTGTATCAGTTACTATTTGAGGCACTACCTTCTTGCATGTGTTTCCAATAATTAGTCCATATTATCAAATCATCTCAAGACACAGAAGGGTCTTTATCCTTCTCCATCACAAACAAGAGACAGAAGTCATGATTCCAAAGTTTAGTCTTCAAAAGGTAAGTGACTTAGAACCAAGGTTAAATTACCTGGTGTTTTTAAGTATCAGAAAATATAGTTCTATCACTATTTGTCCACACCTTTGGACTTGATTTAAAAAGCAAAAACAAAAATAATATTGCTCATGACCGAGGCTTTATAATTATCTGCACTGAAAGCCATATTGAGATCTTTAAGCTATTTTAAGTGTTATGACCAGTGGCTTCAGGAATGAGGTTTTATTTAGATAACACAAGACCTTTGTTGTTGATTGAAACCTGGCTTGATGCCTCTATACATCTAAATAATTAGAAAAAATACATTTGAATGAGAAGCAGATGCTGTTTCCAGATTTCTATTTTCACGGTATAAAATAAATAGAAGCTTTCATCTCTGCATTTACTCTTCAAATATGCTGCATACCACATGAATCATTATTTAAAACATAGGGCATTCCTTTTACAAAGGTGAAGGAAATGGGGGTCTTCTGGAGTACTTGTTTCTTCAAAACACTTTCTGCTCCAAGAAACCTAATCAGGATTATTCATTCTCCATTATTCCTTCCCATGCTTCCACGCCTGGTACTAAGCCAGTAGATCCAAATAGAATGGGGGAAGGCTGGTGCTGAATGCAAGAATGGCAGGCCCTGCTGGTGATCTGTGGCTTGTAATTGGCAACAGATGACAAACATACTGCAAATGCTCAATGTTCATCTTATCAGGTGCAAAACCAATTAAGAAGAAACTATACCCAGGCAAAGAAAAATAAAGAACAGGACATCACAGGGTACCTTTGAGAATGGAGAGTAGTTTTCTTGAGCTTCTTTATCTGTTGTTATGTCAACACTCTAGCAGGTAGAGTATATTTTTGTTTTTTCTTCTCAGCTAGGAAGTTATACACTAGGTTCCTGATCCAATTTTAAATGCTTGAGATGTTTGGATGGAGGAGTTATGTAAACATAACATAAGGGCAAGGGCCTGCACAACATCAAAGCAAAGCATGATTCCAAACTGGTGGTCTTCTGAGCTGATAGCTACAATAAGACAAGCCAAATTGGCTACCAAGCCCAATGAGAACTGATAGGCAATGAAACTATAATGTAATTTACTGAGATCACTTGTTTACTTGTTCTTTTTCACGATGCCTCATGCCCTACCATTCATTCTTTAAGGCTATTTCTCTTGCTTACTATTTCCCTCCAGGTCTAGCAGAATGTCTAGTACATATAAGGTACATATAAGTTATCAATTAATCAATATTTTTGGATGGACACTATGAATGGATATAATTTAAACATTTATTCACTGCCCTGAAATAAATACCATAGTTTATGAGTTGCATGAATACACAAAATAAAAATGGTAGTTGCCACTTACGAATCACTTAACATGCAACAAGCATTGTGCTAAGAGTTTTACTTGCATTATATTAATTTTAATACTCAAAGTGATCACAGAAAGTAAGTTCTATTCTCTCCATTTTAAAAATGAGAAACCAGAGGTTCAGACAGGTAAACCGACTTGCCTGAGACACAACCAGTGAGTAGCAAAACTTTCTAGTCCATCTTACTCCATAACCCTTACATCTTCTGCACTGCATTGTGCCATCCACTGGGTTTCAAAGGTTTTGAAAGCTTGTTCTAATACAATGTGCTATAAACTTAGATTTAACACAGAAAGAAAGAGTAAAAAAAGTTCTACCAATTAATTAGCACTTGGAATATCAGAATAAGGTTGTCCCTGCATATGCAGTGAATAAACTGTTCTTAGAATGTAACCAATGATCCAAATGAACAGTATGATCCTTCAACACAGAAAAAGGTTTGAAGGGTTCAGTATGTGAATTGTGCTGCTGTGAAATAAACCAAGGTGAAAAATTAATCCAGAACTTTTGATCTGAACAGACATTGAGGCAATTCTATCCCATATGTGCACATATAGATCCAAAAGAAAATAATGCAATGCTAGAAATAGAGAATATACATACTATCAATGTGGTTGCTGCTGCTGTTACCATTATCAATGATAATGATTATTATTTGTTATCATTATTATGGTTAAGATTTATTGGAGCTTGCTATACTATACTCCAAGATTTGTGATAAGTGTTTTATAGACATTTTTTTCATTTAATCCTCAAACAACTCCCTGAGGTTAACATAATTAGTATCCCCATTTTCCACATGAAAAATTTGAAGTTAAGCACAGTAAATAACATGTCCATGGCCAAATAGCTAGTAGTGGTGGAACCAGGCATAAAACCAGGCCTGTCTGGGCCCAGACTGTGATCTTACCGAATACTACATTGTGTTTCATTGATTTCTACACAATTATTATGACTGGGGCTTTAGAATTTTAATTTTGTAAAAGCTTTACATATACCACATCTTGGTTCTACTGCCAACATGAGCTTGGGGATGGTTAAGTATGTGATGATAGAAAGATAAACAAGTATTAAAATTCAAAGGGTTACCCCCCCAATTACATGTGTTTTCTTTTCTCAAATTAGGGATATTGTGTTTTTTTTTTTTAAGGTATGGATGAAGATCTTGCTATGAAAACACGTACTAGTATTTGCCAATACTATGGGCTCATCCTAGACAAATTCAGCATGTAGTCCATGCTCTCCATTCAATAGCTGGTACTGGACATGCCTTTAGAAAAATTCTGGTATATTTTCTAGATTTCTCCTTCTATATAGACTCTGACTAAAAAGGAATGGGGGGGGCAGCACTTTGAACCCTCAGCTACTGCATCTGGATGAAACCTGAAAGTACAGGGATTTCCATTCATGGAAAATGAGATGAAGGATAAAGCTAAGTGACCTTTTGAGAACACTTTAAAATTATATTCTGTTTATTGAGTTCATGTCTTGGTCTAAGGTTCAGAATGATATTCATTTTGTATGAATAGGTTTTCTTCTTAAATCATTGTGAAGAAAATTATTAGTATATGAAAGTACTGTATAAAAGGAAAAGATTCATTTGGATGTTTAGGGACCACATGTGCATTTAGGAACAAGGAGATACAATTTTCCCTTTGGATAGCTGTAAGAATTGGGGAAGTCATTTGAATTCTCTGAGCCTCAGTTTTCTTATCATAAAATGTAGGGCTGGATCTAGCTTGTCTCAAAATTACTATGGAATTAGAAATCTATGATTCTTTCAATCTACCTTAGATTGAGCAGTTACGTGTGCATTTACACTGCAATGATCACATAAGAACTGCAGAGAGCCTCTCAATAAATTCCTAGGAAATAATTTGACAGTGTGACCAAATTATAAATAGCTCTAGTTGTCTAACACATATAAGAAGGTAACAAGATTTTTCAACTTGGTGCAGCAGTGATGATTATCTAAGCCTTTTTAGGTTTTTCTCATTGTCCTGAAACATAGGTATCAAGGAAATGGGAAGTAGAAATTCTGCGTATTTACTCCTGATGCTGATAACATCTATATTTGACATTCTAGAATAACAACATCTCCAGCAGCAACTAAGATATGCATGTTTCAGAACTGAGAAACTTTTAAAATCCCCCTATAAGCAAAGCAGCCACAGAAGACTCTTAATAATTGATTATAATTGATTTTAACCTTGTCCTAACCTGGGCAAAATGGCAAAGCCAATCATCTTTGTCCAGATGGGGTATGAGAAAAGAGCCCCCAGTCCACATCTTTAAAAGCTCCAGACATGAGCAGAAGATAAAATATTTAGTCTGCCAAAGCCTTGACCTCCCAATTCCAGCCAGTTTTGAACTTGAATTGATTTCCGACAAGGCATCTGGGAGATGATTACAACGAAATGCACTAAAGCTGGGCAGCCTTTATTTTAACATCCCAGCAGCTTAACCTGTTAATAACAGCAATTGTTTTAGATACAATACCAATTGCTGTAACCGACGCAAGAAATGGATAACAGCAGCACAATCTCCCAGGCAGTGCAACAGCAACAAAAAAGCACAGCCAGTCACAGGAGGTGCTGCAGTACTTCTCAAAGAAGCCTCAGTTTTCAGGGACCCAGGCACCATCAGAGACCCATTTCTACAGTCTAAAAAAAAAAAAAAGATTGTTAGCCAAAGAAGGTTGCGTGATGAGAGAGAAATCACTATAAGCTAGGCGATCTGGAATCACATCTGTGTCCTGCCGATGAAAGCTGAGCTGTCCTGGGCAAGTCACTTCATGTCTATATGCCTAATTTGCTTTGTTTGAAACAGTGCTGCCCAATAAAGACATAATGTGAACCAGAAATGTGAACCCATATGTAATTTTAAATTGTCTAGTAGTCACATTTTTTAAAAAAGCCTTTAAAATGGAAAATTCATTTTAATATCTTTTTAGAAACATTTTTTTAAAAGATTTTATTTTTAAGCCATCTCTATACCCAATGTGGGGCTCAAACTTACAACCCTGAGATAAAGAGTCACATGCTCCATCAACTGAACCAGCCAGGCACCCCTTTTAATAGCTTTTTAAATATAATATGTATAAAATATAATCATTCAATGTGTAATCAATTTAAAATTATTAACGTAATATTTTAAATTTATTTTTGTACTAAGTCTTCAAAATCTAGTGTATATTTTATATTTATGGTACATTTCAATTCAGATTAGTCACATTCTAATTACTCAATAGCCACATGTAGCTAGTGGCTACCATAATAGACAGCACAAGTTTGAAAAATGAGCAGGTTAGACTAATCATCTCTAGGGTTTTCTCTATAACATGTCATGATGATTCTAAACGTTGCTTCTGCTGTTCTTCATTTTAAATAAGCTACAGGTTGAAAGTGTAGATGTGGCCTGTGGATGGGTGAGAGCAGGATGTTAGAGTGACAGCAACTGTGACAATGAGTTTGAGTTTAGCCATCTGTAAGGTCTGTGCTGATGTGCGGACATGGCCTTAACCCTATCCTTGATTAGCTGTCTTACTCCAGTTAGTCATAAGTGGTATAGAGTCGGTGGACAGAGTGGGTGGTTGCAAATTTTCATGACACAGCCCAGCACATTCTATTAAATGAAATGATCAACAGCATCCTCATCATTCATTGGCCACTATTTATGTACCATTCATGTTGCCTATACAAAATCATTTAATCATCTCAACCACTCTTTGGAGTGGCAATTATTTTTTTTTTTTAAAGATTTTATTTATTTATTTGAGAGAGAGAGAATGAGAGACAGAGAGCATGAGAGGGAGGAGGGTCAGAGGGAGAAGCAGACTCCCTGCCGAGCGGGGAGCCCGATGCGGGACTCGATCCCGGGACTCCAGGATCATGACCTGAGCCGAAGGCAGTCGCTTAACCAACTGAGCCACCCAGGCGCCCTGGAGTGGCAATTATTAACCTTATTTTCACAGGTGGTAGACTGAGCCTCAAAGAGACTAATTAGTTTGCCCAATGTCAGACTCCTAGAAAGCATGGGGTATGGATTTGAACCCAGATTTTCCAGACCTCTAGACCAGGCTCTTGACTGCCATGATATACTGCTTTACAAACAAATAACAGTTTTGGTCTTCTACCTCACTCCTATGAAGGTTTCCGAGATTATAGAGATAAGAAGAGGCATAGAAAGGCTAAAGATGTTGCTTTCACTTTTTAGTGACTGAGAAAGTCAGAAACAGTACAGAATAACATTCTAATAAACATATACTCGTCTCTCCCAGTCAAGCATACCTGCAAAATAGAAGAAAGAAGGAAGAGAGGAAAGATGGAAGGAAGGAAGGTAAGAAGGAAGGAAGGAAGGGAGGGAGGAAGGAAGGTAAGAAGGGAGAAGGCAGGAAGGGAGGGGGGGAAGGGAAAGGAAGAGGGAAAAAGGAAAGATTCACCAAGCACTGTGACATTTCAATAGAGTCTCAAGGCTCTGGTCAGAGAATCAGGGCAACATTTTCCTTCTCTTAAACATATCCATGATTCAAACTCAGACCACAATATACAAATTATACCTTTAGCAAATAAATACATCATGTCTGGTGAAATGTGGAGGAAGCCTTCTTCACACACTGAGTATGCCTATGCTCACAGACTCATGCTCAAATATAGACTCCTGCAATCACCTTGTCATCAAACTGTAATGTTAAGAGGAAAAAAATAAATACCTAGATTTTTATATATTTTAAAGAATTCTACATAACATCATATTAATCATTCGACAGATCTTTCTACACTACAGAAATGGTCAGGCATGGGAAATAGGACTGTATGGAGGTATTTCTATTACATTATGTGCTATTTTTCTTTTCTGATTTCTGAGGGTATAGAGACAGGTCAAACTGGTAATTTGGGAGTAAACAGTTTCTTGTGAAAACGTCATGTAGGCTTCAGTGTTAACTTGATTTAAAACTAACTTTCCTATAGAGACATTTGGAAAGGGCCCCGTAGCCACTCTGCAGACAGCTCTCTGCAGCTGGGCCATGACATGCCCATCACTTGTGAACTAATCTAGAATCACAAAGTCTTAACCACCCCTGTTTATTGTGTTTTGACTTCATGAGTCACTACTATCATGGCTGTAAGGAGACTTTTCTTTAACTTGCCCAAACACATGTTAATATTTTATGTAAAGATGATAACAGTTCATATTTATTGCATGCTTACTCTATACCAAGCCCTGTTTTGAGTGCTTTATGTGGATTAGTCCTCATCAGAAGGTATCCTTACTATGCCCATTTTACAGAAGAGGAAAGTGAGGTACATAAAACTTATAAACAGAATAGATAGTATGGTTTTCTTTTTTTTTTTCCCTTATCCTGACCTTTAGTACATTTCTCATAGTCTCCTTAGAAACTTCCATCCAGCCATAACTTTGGCTTAATCTAGATTAAGAGTCTGTCCATCATTCTCAATCCTACTCATAAAGTTCTATGTTTATTGGTGGTAGAAGAGGTTTATGTATTCTATCAGTTATTTGTTACTGCATAACAAACCACTTCAGAAAATTGTGGATTAAAATCAAAAACAATTTCATGTGCATTTTATCACAATTTTAAAAATTAAAAGGGAAATTTAAGTCAAAATAAAAAAGCAAACATTTGCAATGATGTGGATGGAACTAGAGGGTATTATGCTAAGTTAAATAAGTCAATCAGAGAAAGACAATTATCAAATAATCTCACTGATATGTAGAATTTGAGAAACAAGGCAGGGGATCATAGGGGAAGAGAGGAAAAAACAAAACAAGATGAAACCAGAGAGGAGGACAAACCATAAAAACTCTTAATCTCAGGAAATAAACTGAGGGTTGTTGGAGTGGAGGGGGGTGGGAGGGATGGGGTGGCTGGGTGATGGACACTGGGGAGGGTATGTGCTATGGTGAGCACTGTGAATTGTGTAAGACTGATGAATCACAGACCTGTACCCGTGAAACAAATAATACATTATATGTTAATAAAAAATAATAAAAAAATTAAAAAGCAAAAATTTTACTTCCTTATGACTCTGTGGGTTAGTAAGTTAGACTGAATTCCATTAGACAGCTTTTCTGCTAGTCTTACCAGGGGTCACGCATGCAAGTATAGTTATCTGGTAGCTCAACAATGGCTGGATAATCTAAGATGGCCTCATTCACATGTCTAGGCGTTAGTGTCTGTCAGCTTGGCCACCTGTCTCAAGCAGGCTAGCCACTACTTCTTATTGTGGCAACTGTGTTCCAAGTCCCAGTCTTCAAGCACTTTTAAAGCTTCCACTTGCATCACATTTGCTGCTGTTCCCTGGGCCAAAGCAAGTCTCATGGTCAAATCCAGGATCAAAGTTGGACCCATACACAAGGGTATGGGTCCATCACATAATAAACCCCTTACATATTCTTCTTCTCCTTCAAAATGGCCAAAACAACTCAAGCTTAAGCAGAAGACTAAATCAGAGAAGGAAATCCACATGTCCTACTAAGCCACAAATATATCAGATTCTAAATTTGGCCTTAAGTTTGAGCCTCAGATGTAGATGAATACCAAGTCCCATATTTCCATGAAATATATTTCTTTTCATAACATATTTTGGAAAGATGGCCACCAGTTTTGTATTTAAATGAAACACAATATTTCATTTGAGGGCAAAACAACATCAAATATTTTTTATAAGACCCACTGGATGATGACAATGGCTAATGCTGTATTTTTGCCATGGGAACTTTTGTTTTACTGAAGCACTAAAATTACAATCACATGTACTTATCTTCTGTTGAAGTAATGAACAATGGTATGTCTGAGAGAAATTCAAAGTGCATCATTTATCTTATCCTATTTTCAATTAGGCCGAATAAAGTATAAAGTTGGTTCCAAACTACATCACAGAAACAGGGTGAGTAAATTTATTATACCACTAGAGTGCTAATCTTAGCAGATGGCAGAAAAAATATTTTTAGCATGAAATATGCTAAAGCAATAAATCTGAACAAGGTGGATCTTATCAACTAATATCTCCCCAGTGTGAGGTAAAACTCCTGTATGACAACTCAGCATTCTTAGGAATTTTGGTGGATGTGGTTAGATATGGTCCTCAGTGAGAGATGGGAAAAACAGCAAAACTGAGGATCAAATAAGACAACAAACTATACACCCAGAGCACTGCATTGAATTTTAAAAAGTGGAATGAAGTGACTGTGCTATGTTTTAACTGCTGTTGCATTTTATTTCTGAAATTATGCCTACCCCAGAGTCTTGTCAGTTCTCCATTTAGAAGTCTCTATTAGGTCAGTTTTGGTGAGCACACACAGTTACACTTTCCTGTTAATCACCATTAGCCAAGGCAAGCATCCAATGAGAGAGCCCATGGCAGGGCTCTCAAACTGGG
This sequence comes from Neomonachus schauinslandi, assembly GCF_002201575.2. Classification (NCBI taxonomy): domain Eukaryota; kingdom Metazoa; phylum Chordata; class Mammalia; order Carnivora; family Phocidae; genus Neomonachus; species Neomonachus schauinslandi. Next base: position 61,790,058 of record NC_058412.1, read on the forward strand.
CTCTGGCTCAGTATACCTGAGTGAGAGTTTGCAGTTCCATGGATGCCTTTGATTCATGGTTCATCAGTATCCAGCTATAAAGCCCAAGCAGATGGAGTAGGTTGCTCCCCAGAATATGTAGCATGTGATACTCAAGAGTTCTATAAATACGTACCAAGTGGAAGAGTAAGAAATAATAGAGTTAAAGCCATGATGTGTTTGAGTACTCTGTCTGAGAGGTAGTTGAGCTAAAAATTTTTTAGGGTGACCACAAACTATGTGTTTTATAGCCACCTTATATCTGATTAATGTTAATGTCCCAAAGAAGTGCTATTTTAGAGTAGATCAGAGTGGTGATGGGTCTGGGATCAGAAAACAATGAATTCATGTTCAAATATGCTGTTAATTTTCCATGTGACCTTGTACTTTTTACATGATTTTTTGGGGGGTTTTAAATTAATTATCTACAAAATAAAGGACTTGAACTCTGGTGTCACTACATAAAGAATGAATGTGAAGAAGGAATGAGTCAGAATCATTAGAACAAGTTGCATTTTAGGTGAGCAACATAAGTGACTTCAGAGTCTAGGCATTTCTCTTAATCCTGGCAATATGTCAAATAATTTGAATTATGCCTTGTTCATTCACTTGAATTGAAAACAAAGCTGAAACCACTAAGGTGTTGAAGAAATTTAGTATGGACAAATTATGGAATACCATCTTAAGTCCCTGGTCTATATTTTCCATAGTAATAGAGGTAGATATTAGAAATTAAGGATTGAGAGAGTTCAGGAGAATAAACTATTCCGGTTGGTGACAATGGGAGGTTGAGGGTAGGAAGGGGAGTGGGTACACAGCTATGTGGGCCACCCCTAGCTTTTTCTCCAGTGTTCTCCCCTTTCAGACTCTCTCACTTGAATCTTTACTGCCTCAGGGTTAGCACAACATTTGTAGACATTAATAAAGCTCTTGTGGGAATGTGGAATTGGGGTGGAGATGAACCACATGTGTTGCTGTCCATGGTTCTGATTGTCCTACTGCTGTTTTGGCTGTTTTCCCCAACAATGGGAAACCACTGATGACCTTTCTCCAGTTTATCCAAAATGGAATAAGAATTTCTGTATTAGTTGTGGAAGAGACTAGATCAAAAGGTGTGAATAAAGACAGAAGGAGAGATACAGGCACTAAGATATTATAAGGGAGAAACAAATAAAAATACGTTGATGTTATTTTCAAATAATCACAGGTATCATAAATAAAACCACAAATTACCATTGTCAAAATTTGGACTACTGAAGGAGTACAGAATTTGTGCTTAAAGCTACATAATCATGTAAAATCCTGATATAAACAAACACATTTAGGGGAAGGGTGAAGAACATCAATCTGGTTCACTAAAACTCACTGGTTGAATTACACCAAAGAGCTTACAGCTTTCTTTGACTTAGTATTTTCCCCTCTTGATGACATTTAGCAACTTTACATTGTCACAGAACAAACAGAATGGTTACTTATTTTGCATTTCATGCAGCTAATTCCATGTATGTTTGGCATTATACCATGTTCTCCAAAGTATTCCTTGGAGACATAAGGGGTAGGGCTTCCCTATATCCCCTCAGCTGTATTCTGTGTCTATATCAGGAAAATCTCTTGTGAAAGAGAATGCTATTTATACCCTAATATCTGTTCTCCCATTTTGTTCCATAATAGAATATTAAGCCAGGACCCCACAGAATTAAGATTACATTTCACAGTCACTCAGCAATAACAAGTGGCCAACTGATTAAGTTCCAGTCATTAGACTAAAAGTGGAAATGTCTCTTTGCCTTCTTAAAGACTCCTGTCTTGAGAGAATATCTCTCCTTTGTTCTCTTCTTCATCCATCCTTCATCTTGCTTCATGCATTGTCACTGGAGATCAAGATGTTGAGGACTCTAGTCTAGGGGTGGTGGAGTGGGGAACTGAAAGGCCCAGGAGGAACAGAATTTCCATTTAGCACTGGACTTCATTCCTCCCTGAGTATCATGTCAGAGAGAAATAAGCACATGTTTTTTCCCCTAAGTCACTGCCATTTTTTTTCCTGTTACTAGCAGCTGAACCTAATCCTAATTAATACACTATTCATCAACATTTGGTGAATGCAAAGCAAACACTGACTCATGTATACTCAATCAAAAAAGGAATCTAAAGAAAAATAACAAACCAACAAGCCAAAGAGTTCCATGAGGTCCTTTTAATAGTACATGAAGCAGGAATCCCCAAATATCTCCACTGAAGCATTGGAACTAGAGTTCCTTTTCATCAAAATAAATAAATTAAAAAGCCTTTCCAAAATAATGTATTTATAACATGGTATTTTTTAAGAAACAATTTTATTCCTCCAAGCACTCTCTTTCCTCTCACCCCTTACCCAAGAGAAATACTGTGACCTTCACAATAAACCTTTTAAGTGGACAATAACAAGAAACTTGAAGCCACCATCCACTAAAAATGAGTTAGCCATCTTAGATTTCTAGGCTCCCCAAAGAGATCAGGACTCTCTTTTCCTGGTGATATAGGTGTGCACTTTAAAATGATTTTTGCACAAAACTTAAGTATTTTCATGCAGCATTAGGAGTGGCCAGAATCCCATTAACTCTGCCTCTTATAGAAATTGCTGTGACCCTTATTTCCAGCATTTGGACCAACTGTCAATTGTTTTTGAACGTGAAAAAAATGGTGGTCTTTTTGTATGCAGGCAGGCTGCATTTCAAAATGAAATGCAGTTGAGAATACTTTACAGAAAGGACCAGAATTCCTCTCCAGAGCTCCCTCCCTTCCCTCTTCTTATTGCCTGGAAAATGCCAGGAAAGTTTAAAATTAATGGCGACCAACTGAAAAAGAAAAGGAAATCAAAGAAACATTTATTCCCTGAGATGCAGCCCTATTTCTTTTACCTTTACATAAGTACACAATGGTTTCTGTCAGGTCCTGTTTTTGTGGAGGGGATGGGGTAAAGAAAAGCTCATATACAAGATAGAAAACATGTTTTTAAGCACCAGCAGAAATGTTCATGGTTTCAAATGTGACACGAATACAATATAATGCAGGGCCATACACTTTTCTCAGATTCTGCTAATGTTACTGACTTTAAAACCTGGGTTCTTTAGAATTAAAACCAACATAAAAGACATAAGTGGTAGTATTTTATGCACCACCACCAAAGGATTCATAATTCTCCACTATGAGGCTGTAAATACTTCAAGTCCAATCTACCTGGACACAAAACTAATGTTAGTAGCCAAAGGGACTGCAGTCACTGGAAGAGGCATCCATAAGAGGATCAAGGTGCTAAGTGAGTCCACTAAGACTCAGAACAGTAGCCTAATGAGGTTAAGGTATTTATGCTTCAGTCCCCATAAAGGCCACTTAGTTGATCTGTAATGCTTGCTCTCCACCAATTGGTTATATTTAGCTGAGATTTGATATTGGCTACAATGGGAACTGAGTGAGCATGTGTGGGTGATTCAGGGTAAAGAAATTCCCATTGTTAGAAAGATAAGGCACAGTACATGCCCTGCTAATTGGAATAACTATGTCATCTTCATTCACATAGGAGTCAGAGACAACTGTTCGTCAGATGACTTTGCTATCTGAGCAGTTTGGTTCCAACTCAACCCCAAAAGGAGAGATGAGAATTCTTCCATTGGCAACATTTTCTTTTTCCAAAAGAGATTATTTTTTGATTTGGATTAGATGGATTAGAAACAGCTAGGTGATGGGGATAGAAGGAAGAAGGGAAATGACCCCACCAATGCGGCACAGGGTAAATGCATGCAATAGGGCTCAAGACTGATATTCTGCCTTTTCCAAGATGCCTCACCACCCTGGTGTGTCTCCCTCCTCCCTCTTGACAATGTTGGATATTAATCTTACTTAGGATCTTCAAAGAGAAACAGGGTGAAACACAAATTTAATAAGAAATTTGAGAAATGACTGTGTGACTTCCTTTTCCTCCTGCTTTTCCCTCTCACCACAGGATGCTGAAAACTTTGCTGAAGAATGTGTGGAGTGGCCAGAATTCTGTCACCTCCACTACCAGTGTCCCTAAGTAGTCAGACAATCCTTGTCCCTAACCCAATCTGCATATAGGGAAATGTTAACGTTCTCATAATTAAAGCTCCACTTGCAATCCCCAGGCAATGTTACACTATATCATCCATTTAACTTTATTGTGATTGATCTGTGTCAACTTTAACTATACTCACAAGGAAGTCAATAAATAAAGATCAATAGTTTTTTATTTCTTCAGGTTTTTTACTAGAAAGAATAGATGGGTTAAATAACACCAGCAACAGCAGTGGCACAGAGCTTCCCTCATGCTTTCCTTGGTAAAAATTATATTAAAACAAATCAGATTTAAATTCACAAATGGGATTGCATCATCATCTGATCTGTCATTAAGTTGCCTTCAGCAGTTTTAAATGCAAATATTGAAACAAACAGGGCTTGAATGTATCTGTCCTCTCTGAGATGAATTCTCTTCGCAATATGCCCAGTCAACTTCTTATTCTTTAAAAATCCTAGCTTTTGCAGTTCTGGTTTAATGTATTAATGACCTGTCAAGACTGAGTGGTACTCTACAGATGAAGAAGGCTCATGTTCAGACGGACACATGAGTAATTCCTTGTTCTATTTAAGGGAGGAGAAGCCTGGACCATGCTTTGTGTGAATCCAAAGGTGTTATGGGCAAGCATCTGGGGATGACCCAGTTGTGCAGACCTGTTCCCACCCCCACCCAGAGCACTCTGCCTTGTCAGGTGTTAACACTTTAGTTGCCAGATCTTGAGAAAGTCTGGGAGGATTAAGGTGAGAAGGGAAGGGGCTGGTACAGAGGAAAGAGGTTCTAAGAGAAGGGGTAGGGCTGCCAGGGGGATAGCAAGAGGGCATTTATACAATATGGAGTAGAAACAATCTAATATCCAGTAGAAAATGATTTCAATATTTTGATAACTAGAATGACTGTACATGTATGAGTCAGTTGCTGAATGTCAGCTAACTCTAGAGAGAACCAAGAACAATATTCACACACCCACATACATACATAACAGACTGGAAGTGTGACCATCATCAATCTGCCTTACATGAGAAAATAAGGCTTCCAAAATCTGTGATACCTTTAACAAATAATGGGACGTCAAAACCTTTTGGCCAATGTCCTACCAGTCAATTCCATTTTAGATAGTGTTCCCACATTGAAAATAATTATTTCTCCTATTACCCATGTGTTAGCTTATTCCAATTTCAAAATAAAAGCATATATATAAATTTAGGAAAGTCTGTATCTATATTCCCAGTTCCAAATTTCTCTAAAGTCAGAATTGCATGCAGCCATCTCCCTGTTCCACTCTGCCATCCAGATGTCCTGATGATGCCTAAAATAGATCCTGTCCAAACTATGTTCTCCTCCTATTCCTGACTGTTAGAGAAAGGAACCGTCATGCTCCCAGTAACTCAGGTGTGAAATATACTCATTATTTTTGAATGCTTCCTCTGCTTTGTTCCCTACTCACTGAGTACATTGTGATAGCTCTTTTACTGATCCCTTTAATTCAATTTGATAAAAAAATTTAAGTATCAATATGAAAAGTACTAATGAAGAGACAGATCATTTATCTTCAAAATATTACTATTTAGTATGGGCAATAAGCAGGTATATAAAGAAGTGTATATGATACAATGCATTACATAGAAGTGCCACAGGACAGACATGAATAAAACATGACAGCTCAAGAGTGGAGAGGAACACAGTTGAGGGCCTCAGGGAGCCAAGGGAAAATGTAGAGCTTGAAGAACAGGGAAAATTTTGTCAGAAAGAGAAAAATGGTGGAATGGAAGAAAAATCCAAATCCAAAGTCTTGAGCAAAGGTTAAGTAATAAGAAAAGATAAATTTGGTTTTAGAAACAATGCAATGACTTTGGCTAAAGTGAAGAGTTTCTATAGGACATAGTATCTATAGGACAGTAATGGGGAAAATACCTAAATGTTAAATTGAATTCATATCATGGAGGGTCTTGAGAGCCAGGCTGAGGCATTCTATACATAATTGAAAGGGTAAGGAAGTACCTAAAAGTTCACGCTGGGTCAGTGCATGGTGCTGCTATAGATGTAGGGTATTATACACTGCTGGTGAAAGATGATTGGTAACCTTTTTGGGAAGACACTCTGTCAGTATTTATTAAAGATAAACAGACTCTTTATCTCAGAAATTGTTCTTCTGGTCATCTGTCCTGTAGAAACATCAGTCCATAAGGATACATACAGTACAAGCAAATTTTTTTTAATAATTGTTTTAAACTGCTAAAAAAATTAAAGTAGATATAATCTGAATGCCCATCATGGGGCAAATAACTGAATGACACCATGACATAGAATGCAATTAATAATATCCAGGTCTTATTGACCTGAAGGGTGTCCACAATAGAATGTTAGAGGGCACATTTAGTATATATATGAAATGATATATCATACACACACACACACATCATACATATCACCCAAGCATTCATATATATACACATATATCCTATTTATATAAAATAAACCAAAGAAAACACTAATATGATTAAATAAAATAGACATGTGAAAAGTGAACTATAAAGCTGTTAAACTTCTGTAGAGGATAAGGAAAAAAAAAGGCATGTTTGTCACAGATTCTGCAATTCTCCTTATTATAGGAAATTTTGGAAAAAGTAAAATGTTTAGCTTATAAGGAAGTATTAAATAATGTTAGTGCTAAATACTGTTCATGATGTATATTATCAGGAAAAAAGATCAGATTGCAAAATAGCATGCACAGTATAAGTCCATCTATATATATGCTTCCATGTACACAGAAAACAGTCTGAATGGACATATACCAACATTAAAGGTATATATGTGTACATTTCTTTCTTGTTTTTACTTCCATATTTTTTGTCTTCTTTTATTCATTAAATATATTTATTGGAGGATCTACAGGGTGACAAACACTGTCCTAAGGTCTTCTTTCTTGTTTTGAGTTACTGTTTGAGTTCAAGTCGGCTGAATGGTATGATACTTGAGGGCAAGTGGCTCTGTTTTCTCATATTCATATTGATCAATATTTGCCATAATGATCAATCTGAATATGAGAAAACAGAGCCATTAGGGCGCCTGGGTGGCTCAGTTGGTTAAGCGACTGCCTTCGGCTCAGGTCATGATCCTGGAGTCCCGGGATCGAGTCCCGCATCGGGCTCCCTGCTCGGCAGGGAGTCTGCTTCTCCCTCTCCCGCTCCCCCCTCTTGTGCTCTTTCTCTCTCTCACTCTCTCTCTCAAATAAATAAAATCTTAAAAAAAAAAAGAAAACAGAGCCATTGATTAATTTAATAAACATATGAATGAACATAACCTGCTCAAGGCTACTCAGCTAATACTGGACTGAACTTGTCCAGTATTTTATAGAGAAGGCCTTCCATTAGGCTATATAACTCCAAAAACTCTGAGAAGATTATTGTCATGCCTTGTCCCCTCAAAAGTGAGCACAGGTGCTGAGAAAATTAAAATCAAATGTCTATAACTAAAATGTCAGGATAATCATTTACCAAGGTATTATGTGTTCTGAGTAACGTGAATCTTCTTTTCTGTTGTTGACTGTCTCTCTTATCTGAGTTTTTAGTTCCCACATATAAATGAAACATCTTCCTGAAAGAGCTTGGATCTATTTGCCAATAGGTTTATGATTCATGTTTATATAGGTTATAAATCCTTTTCAGGAATTACAAAGATACCTTGCTTTGCTTTTCCTAAGCTGTTTGTTTTTGCTATTACTTTACATATTGTTCTGTGTGTCCAAGATACCAGAGACCTGAGCATTCGGCTCAGCAAATGTCCCCTCTACCTTTTCTATATTAATGTTGAATACCAAGGTTCATAAATTGTAACAAAACCAACATTCCAGTCCATGTGGGTTTTCTCACCAACTATGAGTCAAATACTTAATCCTTAACAAATATCCAAGGACTTACATGCATATGGTGAAGTACAACCTATTGAAAGATGGGATTTCTGGGTACTTAAATTTGGAAAAAATAAAATTTTCATAATTTCCTACTATTTAACAGAGTGATTGGAGAGTCAAATGAATAATAGAGATGAAACTGTTTTGTAAAGTTTCTAACACTGTGCACATACAATGGAGTATTAATTTGATTAGTGTTCTTTGTTTTGGTCTGTTTCCCCATAAATGACAGCTGAAATGAAAGTAACATATACTGGCATCTTTGGGATGTAAGTTCATTTAAACGGAGTTCAAATGATAACAGACATATAATCTGAATGTCCCAGGCCCTCCCATCTTCTAGGGTCACATTCTCCTTTAAATTTCCTGATAAAATGACTCAGGCCTAGTCCCACACATGAGAAATGTAGTGCAATCCCAAATACATTTGAGAGTTACCAGGAAGGGAAGGAGGACTTTCCTGGTCACTCTCACTGATTCCTCCTTACTTAAGGTCCTGCCTCCTCACACTGGTCCTCTTTCCTTGGTTACTTTATCCATGTATGTCATCTCCTCTGTCCTCTTTGCTTCCCCAAAGCACCACCAGTGCAAAGCTATTGCATATGACTAACTTTATAGTTTGGGTAGAATAGAAGAGATCATGGAACAACACAAAATAGGAACAACCTAAGATTTAAAAGCAAATATCATTAATCTTAAAGTCCTTTGGTCATCCTTGTCCCATGAAATTTCTCACCAGTCATTTCTTTCCTTAAACACCCAGCAAAAGTCCCCTGCCTTTCTCTTTTATTAACTAGCACTCTAAAACTCAAATTTTATGTTTTTTAATTATGCAAAACTATATGACTATTTTCTCTTACTTCTTTTCAGTAATTGATCCAAAGAAGTTTGTCTTTCTCAAGAAAGAGGGCTCCTCAAAGTATTTTCCTACACAAAAGTGTCATCTGCCCTTAAATCTCACCATTCCTAGCAGCACAAAGTTTTTTTGTTTTATTTTTTGGTAAACTTTCCGAAGTTCGAATTCTTAGGCAGCACGGTAGTGGTAGTGATGGTGTCAAAGGATTCTCAAGAGTCATTTGGGAAGCTTTCAGAGCTGCAGTAAGTCCTGTCTTCCGTAAAAGAAACGCAGCAAGAAGGTAAGGTATAAGGCTCCAGTGTGGGCACCTAAAACTTCTTACAGATCCTAAATTACAACAAGGAATCACCAATACCTGAGGCTGTTCTTAGAATCAACCTCTTCACAGCAATGTTGACTCACCAAGATTCTATGGGTAATGGTCTTCTGAAATTCTGCGGTTCTACGTATGGAGCATGCAGTGATGTAATGAAACCACCTGCCCAGTACAAGTGCCTGTGCTTGAAAGTAGCAAAGAGTGTCATTTTAATTTCCATTGATTTACTTATAATAATGACAGTTGAAATTTTTGAGTGCATACCACATGTGAGACTTTGAACATAGTGTACATATAGTCTCTCTGATCCTAAAAACTGTGCAAGGTACATATTACATATTATCCTTGACTTCAGACACTTGACTTTTCCCAAGGCCACCTAACTGGAAAGTGGTAGGACTCCAAAGCTCATTCTCTCCTCTTACATTATTCTGCTCTCTATGTGTTTCTGAGCTGGGGACCACCCATGCCTGTGTTCCCTTCAACTCTGAGTCCTATTGCTCAAAACAGTTCTAAGTGGCAAGGCCCAAGAAGGTAGGACTATCCTTCCTGACATCCACCTTAAAGGCTGACTGCATCCCACTTTTCTTTAAAACCATTTATGAATCTGTCATTCATAAATTTGTCCAAACCCTTTTAAAATCCATTTATATTTCCTGCTAGTATCACCTTTTAGGATAATGAGGTCCCTTGTTTTATTACCCACTGTGTGAATTAGTGTTATCTTTCAGTTGTCCTTAACTGACCTTCATCAAGTTTCAGAGGGCATCACCTCCTCATTTTCCCCAGGCTAATGGACCCTTAACTATCCTTAGATCATCCATCTAAAATGACAGAACATTTAGAACAAGAACATGATTGCATCCAGGAATGACAGCATTCCTTGGCAACTAAATGGTAAATGTTGGGTGGTGTTGGGATTGTCAAAGATGCTTCCTTCCACCTGAAATAAGATACACTGTGTCTTAGGAGGCTGCCTACCAAGCAGCAGTGCCCTCAGTGGTCCTGCACTAGCACATCTCCTAAACCAACCAGCTTGTGAGGCTTTCCACATGAATCTCAATAAACCCCTAAACTGCTGGCATCAGATTAAATAAAACTCAGGTAAGGGATGGGGGTCTAGACAACTATTGAGAGTAAAATAGGATGATGATTGTAAAGGCATTCAGTTGTAGAAAACCATAATGAGAATGGATTCAGATACAGGGAAAGGTGATAGTCCATCCCTGGAAACTGGGCACACAGCAGACACATGACTAGGAGGAACCTCCTTACTGGAATTAGAGCACAAAGTCGAGCAAAACTGTTTTCCAGGCAAGTGACTTTTCTTAGACTCATGAGATAATCAATATGTATTTTGACCTGAAGAAAATATTCTCCGATTGCAGGGAAGGAGAAGCGGTAGTCTTCTCATTTTATATGCACTGAATGTATTGAGGAGTTGCTGCTCATTGCGGTATAAACACGGAACAGTACAACTTTTTTCTAGCACCGCCCACCACTCTACGATGTTAAGCCCCCTCTCCCCCTGATAAATGGTCCTCTTCATATCTTGCTGTTCCATAACTCTTTAGTCTCTTTTAGTATAGATCTGTATCATTTAAGACTCACTCCTACTTATTTAAAAATTTCAACATCAAATATGATTCAAGGTTCTCTCCCCAGCCCAGGCTAGAGCCCTTTGTGGCCTCTAACAGCTTGAAGTAAGGATGAGGAGACTGAGGTAGAAACATCTTCTCATTACATAGCTTCTCTTCTCCAGGGCCACTGCACACTGCCAAGCTGGCTGAGCACTGCATGATTCCAGTGGTGCCACTCACAAAAACTACCAGGCAGACAGTACCCTCTCCACCAAAGTTATTCCAACAAAGAGCCCTGTTACATTAGTGACATTCCTGAAAGTTAAGCAGTGCACAATATGTGTACCTGCTCATGGCCAACCTGCCAGCTCCCCTAGTTTGTTGGAACAGGAGAGGAAAGAGAAGCTAATGGGTCAACATCTTCCTATTTAACTGTGAAAGGTTTCAGTTGATTGCCCTGCTTTTCTGGCCTTCTTTGTCTTCTGAGTGAGGAGAGACCATATATGCACCTCCCTCTCCCTCTCCTTTTCTCTCATAGGGTACTCATGTGGGCCCTGTGGGGGCTGGAGTCAGGAATACATACTGCACGGTTCTCTACCAGAGACTTAGCTCTGGCTCCACTATTCCAAACCTTCCACCCTCATCTTTAGCTTCCTCCAAAAAGTGTTCCAATCAAGAGTGGGGTCAATATAACAACATTCCTATTCCTTACATCTCTATAGCACCTCCCCATACATGCACACCACCACCACTACAAAAAAAAAAAAAAGGTTTTGAGTATAGACATTCATATTCTCAATAGATTAAAAAAACATAACTTTCAATTTTCCTTGAAAATCATCAGATCCATCTTCTTACTTTTATTCAGCATTAGACACTGTGCAGTTTATCAACTTAAGACTGAAAAAAAAAGTGAAGATTAAGTTGTATCCATTTATGTAGGTTGGTGGAAATGCATATTTTGCAAGCATCTGATCAGATGCTCGGTTTCCTTCTCTTGCTATCTGTAATGACATACATAGAGCTATGCTCAAAGTTATAAATCTTTTTCACACGGACTTACTAGAAGTGACTAAAAACTAACTTAACCTGTATTAGATATAGTTCCGGATCTGCAGACACATTTAGGCTCTCTTTAAGCAACAAATTGAAGCCATCACTCTACCTAGAAGTCAAATCTGTTCATTGTCCTCACTGATTAAAATTTAGAAAAATCTGCCTAAAATAAATCATTCATGTAAATTAACCCTCAAGAGATGCTCTCTTTGAGCCTGGGCACTATTTACCTACAGAACAGTTTGGCACAGCTACCAGTGACATCAAGAAGCATTCAGGATGAACAAGTGCTGAGTCACTTTAAAACTAACAAAGTAATACAGGCAGTTATCACCCAAATGCATTATTTATCACAGGGGCCTCCTGACGCCTGTGCTTACCGAGGAACCCTCCTGTGATATTGAAGGCCAAGGCATCTCCTCTCCTTAACAACAGTGTTGTATCTTTGGCAACTCGAGCAGGAACTCAGAAAATCAATACCACTTCATGAGCCAGGTCTTGGTCTTCTCCTTTTACGAGGACTCTGTCAATGCAAGGGGCCATTACTGTACTTTAAAGGCATGATATAAAATTGCTTCGACAAGATATAAGACACACCGTTTGCAAGAACCTGGTGAGAGTATTTTAGTCAAAGTTAAATAGTTTCATCATGTAATTACTTCAATTGGCAAAGCTCCAGCTGAACATGCTCTTGGAGGGGCTGTGCCTTCTATTATGGGTGGGGTATTGTGAGGGAGGCCTGTCGATTGGATTCAGGTTGTTCTAAACAAGGTCAAACTGCTAAAATGGAGGCAGAGCCCAGCATCAATGCCATTGGCAATGACACTGCAACAACAGGGCTGACAAGTTGCTCTCTCTTTTTTTCCCCCCCTCCAACTAAGTGGTCTGAAAGTAGCTTTAGTTTTATGGCTATAAAATATTTCATCCTGATTTGCAGTCTGGTAATTCATTTTCTAAGGACTGTTTAGAATTTATTCAGGGGGAAAAGGAAACTGTTGGTTTCTCTAACCGATTCCCATTATATGACAAAATTTAACTTTTGTATTTTATGAGGTTTTATGTGTTCCACTAAAACCATTAGCTGGTTGTCTCCTCATGATAAAATTTAATCACTTATATAATACCTTAAAAGCCAATGACAGTTTTGCATGTATTTATGTTTTCTTTCATTTAAAATATGTGGGTGTCATAAAGATAGCTCTTATTGGGGGGAAGAAAGGGGCTGGCACTAAAAAACAGAAAATCTGTAAGTACTGAGCCATTATGTATCACACAATAAGAATGAAGCACTGTAGCCTACAAACTGCATGAAATTTGAGAAAAAGTGTTTGCTAATCCATGACCACCATTCATATTTCAATGATTACCTGAGTGCACCCAAGCTCCACATTTAGCATTATTCCCATATAAAGCTACTTGACTGCTATGAAATTTGGCAATTTAACAAAAATTTTAATAATAACAATGACAAATAGACTCAAAGGACATGCATGTACACCTTACAAAAATGTCTCATAGAAACTAATTGCATTAGCCTGCCCTTCGTAATCAGAGATGCTCTCACAATTCCACTTCCAAGTAACACTTCCCAAATTTGGATGGTTAATAAGGATAGAAGAAAAGTGATTTTCTCTCCCCCTCATCCCACTTCCACCTACAGAGTTCCAATTATGGCATCACTTAATCACCACACATATTTATTTTAGAGTTATTCAAATGCATTATGAATTTATATGTCTATTATTAGATTTATTGGTGCTAATGATTTGGATTTAAATAACACTTTTCTTCCTGAGGCTATAACAGTTTTTCCTGAATGACCTAATTCATTCTTTCCACATGCCTCAAATGGGAAGTAGGAAAGGGGCAAAGGTCAGTCAACCCATTTGGCTCAGGACAATCTTAACCCACAGATCAGAAAGAATTAACTTAGCCTCCATATATTCCAGTAGTAACAGATCAAGGAATTGGCTGGATTTTTAAATGCAAGGAGTGCAGGCACCACAAAAATATTGTTGATCATCTTATGTCTGACATAAGAAATATTTGTTTAATAAGTGAATAAATGAATAGATGGATCCATTGAACAACCAGTCACTGAGAATTCTGATAGAAATCTGCAAACTCTCAAAGCTAATAGAAGTAAAAGCTGGGGTGTTTGGCAAACTATTCCCGTCAGTTGCAAGGTGTATATGATCCTTTTTCAAAAGACACAAATGGCATTCCTGGGCTGATGCACAGGTGTGGATGGGTATATGCCACCACAGTGATGGTTTTAGGAGAAGAGGAATATTCACCAGCCCCCCTCCAAAATCTTTCCTACCTTTAAAGGAATGAACGAATTGCCCTATCAGGAAACAAACTTTTCCTTCCATGATGAAACAGAAGGCCTGAGATGGAAATGTTTTTAAGAAATTATATCAGAGTAGTCTGTGCTGCGGGGAGAGGCAGATTTACTACGAAGCTAGCAAGCCTTAAGCGTCAGGGTCTCTATCTATACAGACCCCTCCCAGGGCCCTGGAAGGACCGTAGCAATGAGTCTTCGTGGTCATATGTTTTGTCAAATTTATGAAAGTAAGTTATTTTCGTGTTGTTTTTATAAAAACACCTATCCTTCAAATCGTGTAAGTTTCATACCCCACAAATCCTGGATTTCCCCCTGGCTGTGGGGACAAATCTATTCTAAAATCTCAGTAGTGCAATACAACAAAGCTTTATTTTAGATTCCTGCTTCATCTTCCACAGGAGTTAGCAGTAGCTCTGCTCCATATGGTCATTCAGGTTTCCAGCTGAGGAAGGTTCTCACCACCTCTTGACACTGCTATCTCAATCTGGGCCTACTAGTACTGCAGTGGCGGGGAGGGGGGGAATGGAAAACTTATACCACTGCAAAGTATTTTAATCAGAAATGACACTTATTTGCTTATCTTCAGAACCCATTGGCCTTAACTAGTATGTGGTCAAACTGAGTGCCAAGGGAAGCTGGGAAAACTTCCTCTGTGCCCAGAAAGGAGAGGATAACTGAATGTGGGGAGCACTATTAATCTCTAACCCAAAAAGTAACCCTCTGATTTTGTTTTACACCAAAGTTTATTTAATGTGGATATGTAAGGTGCAAGGGCATTAAGACATTTAGTTCCTAGAGAGTGGGAAAGCAGAACTCATCTTAAGAATGCCAATCTCAGAAAAAAAGTTACTATTTCAAGCACTCTCAAACTTATCTGGAGAGATTCAGACATAGGAGGAAAGATTGAGAGACCAGATCCTGGTGTTGCTGGGACTCATCCACTGCTCAGAAGGATCCCAGGGTATTTGGATACACTAGTTCCACACAAAATACCCATATTTATTGTGATGAAATAGCTCAAAATTCCTCAATGATCTTCCCTTGTCTAAAGAACAGACAAACTCATTAGCATTTCAGGTCCTCCAAAACCCAAACTCTGTTTAGTTTTCCTGCCCCTTGTGCTTCCCAGTCCACTTCCAAAAACCACAGTCACACTGAACAACTCATCGTTCTCTGAGTAGTACATTACTCTATCTACCTTTTGAATGCACATACTATCCTCCACATTAAATGTGTAGGTATCTTTCTCTTATGCATCTGACGAACTTGTTCTTCGAATGGAAGTTCAAATATCATCTCCCATGGGAAGCATGCCTTCCTTACAGGTCCTAGCTAAGAGATGAAAGTTCTACCATTGTGTTCTACTTATCTTTGTTTTTATTTCAGTTACATCATATATCTTCTTGTTTACAGACACAATCTCTTTCCAGTTAGACCATCAATCTCATCCATGGGGGAGACCAGAGCTTCATCCCAGCACTCAGTTTAAGCCCTTGGCAGATGGTCAGAATTTAATAAACTATTGTTGGGTGACTAAGTGAATGAATGACGAGGGAGGGGGCATAGCAACTAAAGGGAATCTTAGGATTGTCAAATGAGGCTGATACAGGTGATCCCAAAGTTAGAAAGGGGGCAAGAATGGCCCTGTTTTGCTAGGGCAGATACTGCTCACTCAGGGACATGTGTCCACATGTCTATGCAGGACCAAGAACTGTAATTTTTGAGTGCTATTTAGTGCAGGTGTTTCCATAATTGGGATGAAGTGAGAAAATTCCATGCTTACTAGCCCTAAAAGTCACCCTTCCACCTGGGTAATGCAATGGTCCTAGCTTTAAAAGATGTATGAATTGCTTTTCCCCAGACGGACCCAAGCAGAGAGGGGATGTACTTTCTAAAACTGCACAGTTATTGACCTTCCACTGTAGCAAATCTGCAAATGTCAAAGCAATGAGTGTTTCTAAGGAGAAAACTACACTGGTTTTAAAAACAGATGTTTAAAATATAGGGCCTTGAGAGCTGCCCTCTCTCCAGACAGGCTTGCTAACAATACTAAGTACAGAATACAAACATGTATCATTTCCCCCCTTTCCTCTCCAAGACTAAAGAAAGGATGTTGAATGGGTCTTTGCCTTTGTTTATTCAACTTAAGACTGAAGAGTGAATTCCTAAAATCAAGATGAATCCCAGGACAAGAGAAGGTCAAATGGCACCATGACACTGGGGGTGTGTGTTGTGTGTGTATGTGTAATAATGCCACAGGTTTGTGTAGTGCCTCTGATTCTGCAAAGCTCCTCATCATTCTCATTAGATCCTTAACTAATGTTGGCAGGTTCCAAGAACTCGTTGGATTAGACCCATTTGGCAGGTAGAAAGTCCACCACCAGGAAGGTTGTGACATTCCAAAATATTGGTAAAAATGGAGGGGTGCTCCCAAAGGTAGAAGAGAAGGAGAATAACTGGATTGTTCATTTTATTTTGAGGGAGTCACATCAGTGGAACTACTACCAAGTTACTATTCTGGGTGCATGGATGATGTGAGGGAGGCTTTACTCATCTGAGAGTGTATCTCTGAATTATTTATTCATTCAACAAACAACTTTGAGTATAACTCACATTTTAGCATTGTCTAAGGATAGGACACACAGAAATAAGTAATTGGCCAGCTTTGAGTGAGCTTATGGAAACAGCCAACTGATTAGAAAATGATGGGGAAGTTCAGTGATGCTGAGGTGGCAAAGAATCATGGAAACACAAAGGATCAACTGTACATTCTCCATTCTTGAGGGAAACAGGGAAGGCCCCCTGGAGAAAGCAGCACTTGAACAGGGATGCAGAGAAATTAACCGTGTGAATAGGAGAAAAACACACTTTCTAGGCAAAAGAGACCCATGAACAAAGGCACAACACAAGAAATAAAATATCTGTGCAACACAAATCATTTGGGTGGGTAGACTACAAAGGCAGGAAATGTAGAGAAATGATGGACATGAAGAAATCCTGCAATCCAGTTGTTCCCTCAGGAAATAAAAGTTTCCTCAGAGGCCTGTTGGGAGGACTGATGACTGGTTTGGTTGAGAACAAACATTTAGACATCTGTGAAATTAACCCTTCTCCTTCAACCTGTAACAGTGTCAAAAACAGATTTTACGCATTGGGGCAAAGACCTCAGGCCCAGCATAAAAGGCCATAGCAAGAAATTGCTGCTACAGGGGTGCCTGGGTGGCTCAGTTGGTTGGGCGACTGCCTTCGGCTCAGGTCATGATCCTGGAGTCCCTGGATCGAGTCCCGCATCGGGCTCCCTGCTCGGCGGGGAGTCTGCTTCTCCCTCTGACCCTCCCCCCTCTCATGTACTCGCTCTCTCTCATTCTCTCTCTCTCAAATAAATAAATAAAATCTTTAAAAAAAAAAGAAAGAAAGAAATTGCTGCTACAAGTCAATAAAAGTTCTTTTTTCTTGTCTGAGTGCACTTTGGCGAGGGAGATGCCCATTGAGGGACTGCCTCACACTAGGACGGAGAAGGGGGGAATGCCCTGCTCCTATGGCAAAAGGAACTCTCCTCTCCTGCTTGTGATACAGCAAATGTATTTCACAGAGGAAAAGGTTTTTTCATCCCATAATGAGAGAGAGCCATTAAGATGCAAATGCATTCTGTAGAGGAAACAGTGAATAAGAGCTAAATGGCTAATATCAGAGCCATTTGTAAGAGCAGACTTTGCAAAAGAAGGGGAGGGGCAGGTGTGGGAGGGCTGTGACAGGGAGGGGATGGGTGGCTGTTCTATTGCCCAGAACAGACCACATCCACACCTCATACCTTGGTCAGGTTTGATAACAGAATTAGGAGGACTACCTTGGGGCAGGAGTCAGACCACTTTTTCTGTGAAGGGCTAGGCAATAAATCTAGGCTTTACTCACCTCTGCCATTGTAGCTTGAAAGGAACCATAGGCAATATGTAAATGATGAGCATGGCTGTATTCCCTTATTTACAGAATTAGTGGGCAACTCTAGGCTTACAGGCATAGTTTGCTGACCTCTGTCTTAGAGCAACAGTTCTCAAATTGTGGTCTCTGGACCAGTGGCATCAGCATCACCAGGGAATTTATTAGAAATGTAAGTTCTCAGCCCCACCCCAGACCTTCTGAATCTGAAACTCAGGGTCTAGAGTCCAGCAGTCTGTGTTTTATTGACAATGTAAGAATCAACCTCACTCTAAGTGGTAGTTCTTGAAGTTAGTAGTTTGTTAAGAGAAGGTGTCCAACCAC
Organism: Neomonachus schauinslandi; assembly: GCF_002201575.2. Taxonomy (NCBI): domain Eukaryota; kingdom Metazoa; phylum Chordata; class Mammalia; order Carnivora; family Phocidae; genus Neomonachus; species Neomonachus schauinslandi. The sequence continues at coordinate 61,808,470 of NC_058412.1, forward strand.
ACCATGGGCATGTACAATCAGAAGGAAATCTTTGTTGTTAAAGAGTGTTGTTTTGACTAAATAGAAAGTAAGGTGTGAGAGCATGTGTTATAAAAGCCAAAAGATCCTCTGCAAGTGTCGTCATTCATCTGACAGGCAATTTTTGTAACCCATCAGCTAAAACCAATATGGCAGCAATACATCCTGCCTGGGTTTGAATTGATCATAGAAAGAATTCCAGAAAACTCTAAGAGCAGCTCTGGTTAAGGAGAAATTTGTAGATGACAGTCTTGGTTTCCTTAATGGAAAACCAACATGGCTTTCTTCAGCAAATGGTGAACTAAGTATTAAAAAGGCATTAAGCTGCTTCCTTGTCGAGGTCAAGTATGCATTCAAATTCAAGACAGCATTTAAAATATTAAAACATCTAGCAATTTTATTACTAGCTCATTTAAAATGGCGACCATGAAAAATTTAATTTAAGCTACCCAATAATGGCTCATGAGACACTTAAAAATACACAAACAGATAACTGAATTTTTAAAGTAAGTTCCTTATTAACTTCTTTCCCCTCATCTATTACCATTGCTATTTTCCAGCTGTATAAACAGTCTGGAGAGTATGCCCTGAATGAATTCACCGTTCAGAAAACAACATAATTACAGCCATTCCAGCAAACCGAGTGCCAAAAAAGTTACAAATTAATTGAAGGTTAGCATTGAAAATTAACTCCTAGTCAGCTTGAAGTCATCTTTTAGGCTACTTTCTATAGAATTAAATAGAGAACACACTCCACATCACTTTCGTTGACAGAGTTTTAAAGATCAGGTGGACAAATGGCCTTCTACCCAACTACTACTTTCCTGTGATCTGATATTGCCAATCCCAAATGATGCCTGCCAATAGTACCTTAGAACATGCTTATGATTTATGCACAGGGCAGAACTACTTCCTCTTCTCCTATAAATACCCAGGCCTTAGAAAAATACCAATTTATCTTGCCCCATTCTATTTTGTTAGAAACCACTAAGAAACCACATCATCAAAAAACATTTTTCCCTTTTCTTTTTATCATTTTATTTTTTCATACATACAAACCATTTGCAAAAATAGTACAAAGTATCCCCTATAAACCTCATCCAGACTTTTCAAATGTTAACATATTTATAATATTAATTAATGTTAATAGCCACAGTTCAATTATCAAAATCAGGAAATTAACATAAAAATTCAAAACCATTATCTAATTGACAGACCTTCAAATGTTACCTATTATCCCTCTAATGCCCTTTTACTGGTGCAAGATCCAATCCAGGATCACTTGTGGTATTTGTCATGTTTCCTTAGTTTTCTTTAATCTTATTATCAGTAAATTTTAAATCCAACAAGCATCCACTGAGTGCCTAAGCTCTGCCAAAATTGTGGTAAATTCTGAGGATTCAAAAATGGTTCTGGGCTTTGAAACACTTATACTTTATTGTGAAAATCAAAATAAAATCAAAGGCTAAATGTGGGAGAATGTACTAAAGTATTGCTTCTTTTAGGAAAAAAATAAAGGAACACTATTTAGATTTGAGGGGAAAAAATGGACATCATTAATGAAGACCTTGACCCAAAAGGTTCTTGGTCTTCGCTTCCAAAAAATAATCGTTCATGAATGAAAGAACATCCAGAGAAAATGTATGCAACTGTGAGCTACTAGATTGTCTTTGTGGTCAATGTTTTTATTCCTTGCACCTAAACAAGGCTAGGCAAACAGAAAGTCTCAGTAAAAGTCAAATAATGTGGGGATCTGGGGTCATTTGGGAAGACTACCAGAAGATTTGGAACATGCAAGTTATCTCTACATGTCAGCCTGAAAGCCCCTCTTGATACTGGAGAAATTCATTCAAACTCCAAATTAAATAAAAGTTCAGGGGCTAATTACCATCTGAGGGCCTTTTTCTTTTTGTACTGCTTTGAAACAGGGTGTGTGGAAACATACTGTAAAATACTTGGCAAAAAAACAGAGATTTTGGCTCAAGGTTTTTTTGCATGCATGCCAACTGGTCTCTCCATTTACTTCATTTCTTTAATATCAAATTTCATCTCTCCATGGCTCATATAAAGCTGTATTTGGTGAGATTTCTAGAATCTTGGAGTTGAGAGAATATAGATTGCTAGTCTAGCACCTTAAGTGATTCATAAGTCCTTTATCATATCTCTTATAACACTTGCAGCAACTCTGCACTCACCTAGCCCAAGTAACTTTAGGAGTATCTTCCTGATATTGTTACAAAACCACCACACTCTCTAACACTCACCTCCTTGGTACTGACACTACATAAATGTCCAAGAGTCACACAGCTTTTCTAGTAGCTGCATCACAGTGTTGACACATGATGGGTTTTCAGAATCAATTAAGCATCGTGTCTTTATAAAATGTGCTACTACTGTTCAGCTTTGTTTTTGTTTTTTTGTTTTTGCATTATGTACTCAAGCAGAGGACTTGGAGGCCCTACATGTATATTACATTCATCTCTTATGGGTTCCAATTCATTATATTTGACCCATGGTTGCAGCCTTTGAGACCTTGTTGATCATGAAGCAAATAAAAGAGTTACTCTGCCTTTTTCCTGTCAGTCAGACAAGTAAGCCATCTATGTTATCAAAGTCATTGTTAAAAGTATGGAACAAAATCAGACTATTGACAGAGGTCAAACCTAGTTAAATCCCTAAACATAAACTTTGCTTCATTAAGTAGCATACTTTGGCATGTGATTAAATGGTTACAGATGTACTCATCTCTTGTCCTACCCACATTTTACCACCTTTGTTTGCAAAGATAAACAAGATTTTACCAAATATGTCCCTGAAATCCAAGTTCACTAGATCTTGCCCTGGTCTATCACAAAATGAAAATGGCTTAGCTTGAAAGACTTGGTGGCAAGACATGAAATGAAACATAGGTAAGTTGAGAATGTTTCATATGCTCTCCTCAGAGATGAATGAAAACTGCATGATAATTAGGTGGCTGACTTCCACCATCACCAAAGATGAGTTGTTTATTATCCAGCTGTGTTATCTACACCTGAAACGCAGCATCCATGTTCTCTCACTAAAAACACTATTTTTATTTCTCTCTCTCTCTCTTTTTTTTTTAACTTTTAACAGAAGAGCCTACACCATCATTTTCACTGATTTCTTAGAACATTCTCTTGGCATTGTGTCTCCCTTTCTCATGCAAGGTATCTTTCCAAACATTGGAATAGCTTTCCCTTACCAGAAACATGTATCATGAGTTTAACTTCACTAAGTCTGAGGAGTTATGTAAACCTCTTTGAATTAGGGGGCGCCTGGGTGGCTCAGTCATTAAGCGTCTGCCTTCGGCTCAGGTCATGATCCCGGGGTCCTGGGATTGAGCCCCGCGTTGGGCTCCCTGCTCTGGCAGGAAGCCTGCTTCTCCCTCTCCCACTCCCCCTGCTTGTGTTCCCTCTCTCACTGTCTCTCTCTCTGTCAAATAAATAAATAAAATCTTTAAAAAAAAAAAACACCTCTTTGAATTAAAATCTCAAATTGTCTTTAAAATGTTTTTCACACTCAGTTTACATGCTGGCATATATGTGAAGCCACACACATGATTTCTTATGTCCTGCCCAGGTATTTTCTTCTTCAACTAGTGAATATCTGTTTCATGTTTCTTTTTTCTATCTTCCAACTTGGTCTACTTTAGTATAATGTTTTATATTTCCTGGTGAAACCAAAGTTAGAATACAAAGTGGTTATGGTGCAAATGAGCAGGTTCTTTGGAAACACAGTGTAACCATTTTTATAAGCCACACAAAGGACAAGAATTAGCTAATTAGCATATGAGGCTGAATTGAACCAAGAATCTCAGGTTATTTCTAATGAGCAGTGAGCTAATATTGGTAAGATGCTTTTAGATTTTTAACTTAAAACACTTGCCAATGAAAGTATAAAGATTACAAATTTCCTGAGCCATCTGATCCCCTTCATAAAGTAATGATTTCAAAAAGTTTAGATGGATGAATGGATATAGATAAATAAGGAATTTATATCTCTGTCTACTATTCATAAAGAAAAATTTCTCTCTTCACGGAGGCCCATTTAAATAGATGTTATTCCATTTGCAGTTCAGAGTGTGGCAAATGAAAAGTACAAACAAATAGCATATACAAATATATAACCTATATGGTTTAAAACGTTCACAATGGTAAGTTCTGAAGATCTAATGTTTAGCATAGTGATTACGGTTAATAATATTGTATTATATGCTTGCAACTCGCTAAGAGACTAGATCTTAAATATTCTCACAAGAAAGAAACTATAATTATGTGATATAATGAAAGTGTTACCTATGGTGGTAATCATTTTGCAGTATATAAGTGTATGAAATCAACATGTTGTACCTCTTAAACTTATACAATGTTATATGTCAATTATATTTCAATAAAGCTGGAACAAATATACATACTCACAATCAAAGCTGAACTGGTCCCTTCATCACTGACAGGCTATCTCGTAAAAGAATTCAAGAGCAGGATTTGTCATAGTAATGCCTATTTATTTATTTATTCATTTATTTATTATTTTATTTATTTATTTATTTATTTATTTATTTATTTATTTATTTATTTATTTATTTATTTATTACTTATCACAGCCAAGTCCTTTACATTTATTAATATATTTAATTTTCAGAGCAGTCAGATAAGGCAGGTGTTAATATCAAATCCCATTTTACAAACACGGAAACTGAGGTTTCCAGGAGTTAAATCTCCTCTGATATTTCAAATATCATGACCATGATCCGGGATTGATACCCAGCAGCCTTATTCCATATGTTTTGTTTTCTACCGCTACATCACTGCATGAAAGTTGGTGGGAAATGTAGTAAAATTTCGACAATATCTCAAACACAGGAGATATGCAAAATACATTCAATACTTTTATTGCATTATCCCATTTAACCCTTCAACCTTCCTGTATGGATAATGATATTATCACCCTCACCTTGCAGACAAGGACGAGAGCAATCAGTAAGAGATGTGTACACATGTTCTGAGACTGAGGAAACTACCTATTGTCAGAATATGTCATCATTGCATCATATAACATTTTGCTTGCTTGTTGTATTTAAGTGAAAAAAAAAAAAAAACGAGTCCTGGTTCTCTGTGAAAGAAATGATTAAACATTAATCACACAATATCTAATTCCTCTACCTTCTGTGCTCCTCTTTGCACGGGAAAGAATGTAGTTCTCCAGCTACCCTCAAGTGAATCATTTTATTTATTTATTTATTTTATTTTTTATTTTTAAAGATTTTATTTATTTATTTGACAGAGACACAGCAAGAGAGGGAACACAAGCAGGGGGAGTGGGAGAGGGAGAAGCAGGCTTCCCACTGCCGAGCAGGGAGCCCGATGTGGGGCTCCATGCCAGGACTCTGGGATCATGACCTGAGCCGAAGGCAGACGCTTAGTGACTGAGCCACCCAGGTGCCAGTGAATCATTTTAATAATAAGAAGAGGAGGCGCCTGGGTGGCTCAGTTGGTTAAATGTCCCGATTCTTGATTTCAACTTATGTCATGATCTCAGGGTTGTGAGATCAAGCCCCATGTTGGGCTCCATGCTCAGAGTCTGCTTGGTTTTCTCTCTCTCCTCTCCCTCTGCCCGCCCCCTCCCCCGGGTGGCTCTCTTTAAAACAAACAAATAATTAAAATCTTTAAAAAAATAAAGAAGTGGTGCCTGGGTGGCTCAGTGGGTTAAGCATCTGCCTTCAGCTCAGGTTATAATCCCAGGACTGGGATCAAGCCCCGCATCAGGTTCCCTGCTCAGCGGGGAGCCTGCTTCTCCCTCTTCCTCTGCCACTCCCTCTCTCTCTGTCAAATAAAAAAATGAAATATTTAAAAAAAATAAAGAAGGAGGAGGAGGAGGGGGAGTTGGAGGGGAGGAAGAAGAAGAAGAAGAAATTAGCCCAATCTTTTATAATAGCCAAGAAGTCCACGGAAATCAGCAAAAGGAAATTCATCCCTCAGGGCATTTGTGGGTGGCAGGGAAGCAGGTAGAAGAGAAGACAAAGGATATTCTCCCCATCTCCATCGTAAGCAAATTCTCTGATCTGACGTGATTAATTCATAGATCTCTCTAAAGCAGTGTTTTCCGACCTCCTTTATCATCTTCTTAGACCCTAGTGGCTAACAAATTCTCTGAAAAATCTGAGAGGTATCACTCTCCTTAACTGGTACCCCTTCTCTTGTTTAGAAAAAAAAAAAAGCCATGGAAGTGATAGTAATTCAGTTCCCCCCAAATGACTTTGTTCCCTGCTGACTGACCTCATTGGTAGGGGAGAGCGACATTATCTCTCACCTCAGATGCTTCCTTTAATGTAACATTGGCTCTTCTCTTGGCCTTCAGTAGTTTAAGCAAAGAGCCTCATGACGGGAGCATAGGGGCTTGAGGAAGTAGAAAACATACTCCACAAAGGGCGGGCCCTTTCTGAATTATCACTCATTCTTCCCCAGAATGGTCGCTGTTTTGTTTTTTTTTTTTGAAAACATGAAGGATGTGTAAAGGACACATAAAACTTTAGTCAATAGGTCCATTATTATGATTGGCTGAAAACCATAAAATGCATCCATCAAGCCATTGTGTTGCATCTTGTGTTAAATTATGGTGATAAATAGTCCTTTATCCGTGACATCACCTACTAATCTATTCAAAAACTATTCACCACTGCCATTATGCATCACTCATACTCCTGCCAGCTTGCTGAAAAAAATCTTCTACATGATAAAGCCACACACAAGATTGTGCTTGACTCTGCAGATGCAAATATTGCCTGCTATTTTCATGTCATACTGTGAAACAATTGCTTCTTCAGTTCCCAAAGTTATCTCAAATATGCAGTAATGTCTTCAGCTCTCAGCTCTGGGCATTGTAACTCCTGTACTTTTAATTGTTTATAATTTACATTAGAACTGGACAGAGTCCATTTGCACTCATGCTGCTTTGTAACAGTGGGATGACATATTTTTGCCACCTTGCTCTGGGTTGAATTAATCTTATTGACAAGCCTTTAACATAGAAATTTGGTGTGGATTGCCTTAATATTCTCAGGAGTTATGTAAAAGGATGGATCTGATTTTACACAAAATGTTCTCATAAAATTAGACATTTTTTTGTTCTCAGAAAATAGTATTTATTACATGAAATCAAAGGAGGAAAGTATGAGTGTCTTTCAAATTCCAGTCTTAAGTGTAATAATCTGTTTAAACACAAACACACACACACAAAACAGCATTATGTAGTTTTCTCTTCCTCATCTTGATGCTATATTAGGAGGTCCTCCTCTAAAAAAAAAAAAATCCCCAAAAAACCCAACTACCTGATTTTCTCAACTGACTCAAACAAGAAGAGATGAAATACAGAATGAAAGAGACCACTCATTAGAATTTAATTCCAAAAGTGGAGTCTAATATGCTTAATTTACTTTTAGCTTTAATTCAAAGAATCTGGGGAATTGTCTCTTGCTGAGCAACACAATGGAGGTATCTTAGCTCCTCCTTATTGTTTTAATCACATATGAGATGATTGGCTCACAAAGAAGAAATAAACAACTGCTCAAGCTTAAATGAGTTATATCCCATATCCATCTGCTATGCTTATTTATGTACTTTATTTTTTTTAATTGCTTTTTTGATGGATGCATGGAAAAGGATTCACTAATATATTTATTGGGGAGAAAATAAAGCCAGATTTTCTTCCCTTCACTATTTTTAAATGCCCAATAGAACTGGTAGCAAAGTATCATTTACCTGAAAGTTTCTATTTAATGCATATTCTATCCAATCAGACATGGAAAACAATAAAAAGTCAAATCACTTCAAAAATAGTGGCTTTCTCCCTTCATTGACCTCCTCCCAATTATCATCACTTACAGAATCCAAAGGAGTCACATATTGCAGGAAAGAAAGAAGTTCTAAAAACTGAACAATCTTCAGCCAGTCTTGACGGAAGTTTGGCTTCAACTCAACACTCAAAGTAAAATACATTCCGTCATCTCCCACTCTAATGTTCACACTCATGTGTGGTGTCTGTACAAAGAGTGGCTCTTGCCTTCTAATAGCAGTGGAAGGGGCCTCATTCAAAGGTCATTGTTCCAGTTTTCTTTCTTTATAAATTTTCTCCCTTCTAGCTCTTTCTCCTATTGCAAAAACTACATTTATTGTTGAGAAGAATCATATTTTAAGTACATCGAAACATCAAAATTTGCCTATCCTCACTGCTGAAAACACACGTACATGCACACACACACACACACACACTCACACCATTCTTTCTCACTCTCGCCTCACACCCATATACTGACAAATCCCTGAATCCTCACCATTGTATAGTAACTGCTGTTCCTGCCACCTTTTTGCTTCCTGGTGGGTCTGTAATTGTCATCTCATCCCTGGAGCAACATCAGGATCACTCAATAAATTGATTGTCAGGGGATATTTGAAGAACAGAACAGCTTGAGCTCTAGAAGCCAAGTGCCTTATGGCCTCCAGCCCAGAAAAAGGAAGCAATGAGGATGAACAAACCTCATCCCATTCCACTCCTATAACACATTAATGAGAATTAAGCAAGTGAATTTCGTTCCCCATTTCTACTCAGACAGCAAACAACAACATGAAGAAAATTAAAGAATTAAATAAAACTATCCCTGACATTCCTTTTCATTTAGAAGGAAACTGGGACTAAGATACCCAACTCCTGGTTTTAAAAAAGTTCACTTCATGTGAACTTCCTCATGTACAAGCAGTTTGCCACTTTTTGTTTTGTTTTGTTTTGTTTTGCAGTTATAGCATGACTTCCCATTCAAAAATAATACTGTGGCAGGGATTCTTCTATTATTGCCCCTTATTGGAAATATTGTTTAAGTGGTATATTCTGAAGCTTCCTACTCTTGAGATTCTAATATGCATCTCTTTTAGAATCCTGTTATGTAAACAATGAATCATGGAACACTACATCAAAAACTAGTGATGTAATGAATGGTGACTAACATAACATAATAAAATTAAATTAAAAAAAAAAAGAATCCTGTTATGAAGGTGCCTTCTATGGTAGTAGCCTCTATTGGAAGCATCTTGTATCTTTTGCTAGGAAAAAGCCTGAGGAGACTAAATCTACATTCAAGATAGCCTCTGAGCAGCCACATCTGATTATGCTTATGGGGAAAAGATCAAGATTATGCAGAACTTCTGAACTCACATAAACTTTATTTCTGTTAGAAAATCATTGCAACAATCAACACAAGGGAGTCAGAGCAGAGATAGGAAAGTAAGAACAGTGCCTACTCTGTGATTTAGCCATTAAAACTTATCAAATCATGCAAAATTGACTCTGTTAACCCCATTTTACAGACATGGAAATAGATACTGAGAAGTTAAAAAGATGAACAAAGTCAAGCAATGTGACTCCAAAATCCATATATTTTCCATCTTCTCATGCTACTTTTCAGATGTGATGAATCCTTAAATTAGAGCAGTATTGGTGGAAATGGTGAGGAGGGAATGAAGGTAATAATATTTTGATAAAAATGAGAAGAAAAGATTGAACGTGTTAATCTATATATGCTCTATCAATGCCCACACACAATTACACCTTTACTTCAATAGTAAATCAACAAGTATTTACAAAAGGTGCTTTTGTGCCAAGCACTGGACCCATGCTGGAGTTATGAAAATGCATAAGACACTATCCTGGAGCTTACAACCTAATGAGGAAGACACTTAAAAGGATCATTTCTGGGTTCTAAGTGCAGTTTGCAATACAAGTTTTCAAAAAAAAAAAAAAGGTAGCACCAAAGTCGAGTCTTAAAGCATAATTTGGTCAGGGAGAGACGGGGGAGGCAGAAGCATGTCAAGTAGAGGAAACAACTACAAAGTCACTGGGAAGCACTTCTCACGAAGGTAGAATTGTAAAGCTACATAGCCACACACTGGCCATTCTCTCCACTATTAAAGTGTACATAAATAAATAAGTAAATGAATAAATAAATATGTGAACAGACAAAATTCAAAGGCATAGCCATTCTTAAATACAAGTGAGGCATTTCTGTGACCTGAAAGCAAACAAGTAATATAAATCCTTCAGACCTTGTCCTGAAACTGGGTTTGCCGCTCTGGAGCCGTGGATGCCGGCAGAAGAAGCTAGGAATTCCTGTTTCTGTGAGCAGAAAGAGACATAAGGCTACACCCAGCGGCTGGACAGCAAGAAAGCCCAGTGGGCAGTATCCCTTTTCCTGTTCAAGTTCAGAGCCAACTGGGAGAAAGACAGAAAGAGAGGGAGGAGTCAGGAAGATAGATTTAAAAATGTATGCTCTATTACAGATAAAAGCTAGATTGGAGAGTGTAGCTTAGGTGTATAGTCAATTAGACTTGGTAACAGTCCCTCTAATTAGACAGATTTGTCTACCTTGCAAAAGCAGAATAGAGGTTATATCTTGGCCAAGAAAGCACACCAAAATTTTCCCATCCCTGCCCATCCCAACTTGCTGGCAATTAAAAAAAAAAAAGCCTAGAAGAGTCTAGGGCACATATGCTCACCCCATATCAAAGTCTCTAAGCAAATAAGTCATTCCTTCTGTCCTGGGGAGGAGTGAGGAATAGGATGGGGAAGCAGCCAGAAACATTACTTTAGTGGAGTTCTCTGTCACAGTCCTTTTTTTCCCAACAGTATTCTCTATCTAGGGCTATTATTTACATAGAGTTTGGTACCTAAGAGGCTGGAAGCATCAGACACATCCTCACAGCCATGAATGACTCAGTGGCAACATCTGTTTTTATCCTTTTCATCAAGAGAAAAAATGACACAATGCCTATCAAAGATCGACTTGTGAACTGCAATCTGGGTGAGTGGGTAGAGACAACTTCAAAATAGGGAGGGACATTAGAGAGGGATGAGCACAGAGGGACAGAAAGAAAATAAATCCCACTCAAGATCGGCTTGAAGACCAATTCCAAACCATATGAGAAACAAAAAGCTAGAAGAGCAAATCAAAAAAAAATTCATAATTGGAAGAACCTTGAAAAAATGAAAGTAACTGGACAATGTATAAGTAGTTTTAAAATAATTATATTTAATATCCTCAAAGTGATAAAGATATAAATAACATTCGGAACAAGTAACAAGGGAAAAGAATATTTTAAAGAAGAGTAAATAGAAAAAAAAGAAGAGTAAATAGAAATGAGAATGGGTATCTGTTTGAAAAAAGACTTAGAGTTTCAGAAATGTGACACACAGTATTTGAAATAAACAAAAGCAATAAATTGGATAAGCTCTAGACAAACACTAGCTGCAGAAAGAATTGAAGAGTTGGAAAATATAACTGAGGAATCAACTAGTAATCAGTAAATAAGGATAAAAATAGGAAAGGGCAGCTCTGAGACATTGAGAATTGAGGACCTTTACTACACGCTCATGGGCATCCAAGCAGAAGAGAACTGGGGGAGTGGCAGACAAGCAATATTGGGAAAGATGATAACTGAGAATTTTCCCAAATTTAATAAAGACCATGTCTTCTCAAATTGAAAGTGCACATCAAAAGTGAAGCGAGGGGGCATGTGGGTGGCTCAGTTGGTAAGCATCTGCTTTTGGCTGAGGTCATGATCCCAGCGTCCTGGGATTGAGCCCTGCATTGGGCTTCCTGATCAAGGGAAGCCTGCTTATCCCTCTCTCTCTGCTCCTTCCCCCCATTCCCACCCCGGCTCTTGCTCTCTCTGTCTTGCTCTGCTCTCTCTCTCTCTCTCAAATAAATAAATAAAATCTTAAAAAAGAGCCAAGCAAGAAATAGAAAACTAAATTTACACCAAGGAACATTACAAAGTTACCAAGGAGAGAGTGCCAGCATGATGATATGATGAACCATGAGGATTATGGTAGTCACAGAGAGACACTGATAGGCAAGATATGAAAGCAGAACCAAAGATCACATAATGAAGAATCACAATAGGTAGTAAGTATTTCATCCCATACTTGAGGAGAAGTGCCAAGAAAACTACACTGAGAGATGGAAGTCCGGAAGAAATGTTATCAATTGAGCTGAAAAAAAAAAAAAAAAAAAAAGGATGCTAGGGCCTAAACCAGCACAACAGGAGGGAGCATAGAGAGGACAGCATGATCTGAATGTTGTGACAGGATTTCTCAAGTTGTTGTATATGGGGAATAGTGGGGGGAGAAAATGAGGAAGTCCAGAATTATTCTCAGGGTTCCATCCAGGGTGATACCACTGGAGAGAGTGAATACACAATACGGAATACAAAAGACAGAACAGGTTTATGGGAGATGCCAAGTTCAGTATTATGCATGTGTAGAGTGGGGAACCTGGGGAGAAATTACTGACAAAATTATCCAGATATTTTGTTTTGCAAACTAGGAGACAGTTCTAGACTAGAATAAAGTCTTGGCTATCATCAACATAAAGATCTCTCCAACACTACCTACAAAGGTCATCAATATCGAAATTTACCAAGAGGATCTTATCAGTGGCAGCTCACTGGCTTGATGTGGAGCTATTTTCAGGGGAGGCAAGAGGTAAGGCATTGACTGAGTAGGCTGTGTAAGTGATAGGAAACTCAGATAATAAGAGAAAAGGGGATCTGATGACGGTGAACTTCAGCAACAGGACCAGCCAGGCAGCCAGCAGGGCAATGCTGGTATCAAAAAGCAAATAGGTAAAAGGCTGGGAAACCAAGCCATACTGCAATGAGGGATTAGGGCTGAAATGAAAATGGCAGTTGAAAAACAGGGGGTGTGAAGAAGCTGAAAGAATAAGGTTATAAAAATTAGGAAAGCAGGAAAAAACAATTGTCTGCACATGAGGCAGGCAGTTGGAAACACTTGGCCAAGGTGAACTTTGTTTTGGCAGAACAGCAATAGCTGTTGATAAAATATATATATATCGAAGATAGGTTCCCAGGTTAATTTTGACCATGACTTAAACCTCTTACTGAGTGAACACCAGAGGCTCTGTGCAGTCCTTACAAATAAGAATTATACTTACCACAGAATGTAAGTGTATTGCTATTGATTTTGCTCCATTATGACAATATGTGAATGAATAATGAAATGAAAGTTAGGATTTTTGAAAGCTAACCAGAATAAATCTTTACTTTCCCAGGATGAATGGCTAAGTGGCTCTTTTCAACACTTGGATAATGGTTTCTAAATGAAGGAATGAATATCAAGAGCTTAGAGTGTTAACTCAAGCTAAGACTTTGAGGAGACCTTTGGAAATATTTAAAAAGATAGATTAGTGAAACAGTGAGGCAGAGATTAAGTGAACATGCTTTCAGATCTGTCATGTGGCATTGCACCTGCCAGGTTATTTATTTTGCAGTGCCTACCCCATGATGAATCAAAATCACCTTTAGGAGAATCCTTATTGAATAACATTGAAAAAAAGTCAGAGATACTGGTCAGAAATATGATTTAATTCTTCAAGCAATAAAAATATTTTTAATACTTTCTTAGAATTATAATTGCATAATCACTACTTGATATATTTTTGGAGACTATTACTTTTTAGTAAACAAGTTTCCTATTGTATACACATATTTCTTCTCTTTTGTGTTTATTTCTGAATTTAAAGCCAAGATAAAGATATAGAGGTCTCTTAGAATATATCTTTTGCTTGAAATGATCCTTGAGGTGGAAAGGAGAAATGTACTGTCCCCCTAAGCAGTCAACATTTAAACTGTAGAATAAAAGAACTGTTTCAAATAAGGCACAGATCTCAGGGCTGTCATGAATGTCTGTGCATACTGTACACTGCACACCTCCAGGAGGCACCATTCACATGGAGTCTTTGTGAATGGTGCCTCCTGAAGTACTGTATGCACATCCGGTACAAGTGCATCTGGTGGCCCTAAGTTTTCCCCTCTTCTGCTACACCATCTCTTAGATGGGATAAGGCTTTATATGAGAAGAGTTTGGTACAACCCTAAATTTGGAAGTAAACACAGAGGGGTAAAAAAAAATCAATTTTAATGTCATGGTGGCTTTAGTTGGAAAGTCAGATGGATCTGGGGTTAAGTCTTAACTCTGCTACTTAGTAGCTCTATGAATTTAGACATACTATTTTAATTCTTTGAGGCTATTTCATCTGTAGAGTAGGGATAATAATCCCTTCTTAATAGGATTGTTGGGAGGGTAAAATGTGATTATGCAGCAGTTTTCACAGTTCTTTTCTCAGAGTAAGCATGAATAAAATATTAGATCATCATTATCATCATCATCATCATCATCATCATCATCATCATCATCTATAGACCTCTATATGAGCAAGTTTTGGAGGTTCCTACCTCCATTTCCATTCCATTTCATTCATTCATTCATTCATTCATTCATTCATTCATTCATTCAACAGATTTGTAGTAAAATCCCATTAGAAGCAAGCCACATGCAATAGAGAGTATAAAGATGAATCACAGAATGCTACCTGTATGGATAGGCACTCTAATAGGAGCAATCAGACATCATAACTCTATATGGAGTTGAAAGTCCTCATTGTCATTGAATGCCCACAGAACTGGGAAGCAATAAATCACTTTTGATTGGGATTAACTTAATACAGGGAATTAATTTAAGCTGGGCTTTAAAAGATGAATAAAGGGCGCCTGGGTGGCTCAGTTGGTTAAGCGACTGCCTTCGGCTCAGGTCATGATCCTGGAGTCCCGGGATCGAGTCCCACATCAGGCTCCCTGCTCAGCAGGGGGTCTGCTTCTCCCTCTGACCCGCTTCCCTCTCGTGCTCTCTGTCCCTCATTCTCTCTCTCAAATAAATAAATAAAATCTTTAAAAAAAAATAAAAGATGAATAAAGTTTTAACATTGAAGACTGGAAAAAGAAGCAGGCATTCTAAGTACAGGAAAGAGATACAACATAAAAAAGAGATCACTATCATTTCTTCAGACTTTAGGATAATAACATTCTATCATATATTCAGACCCTAAAATGTCTAACCCAGAGGTTTTAAAATATATCCTGTTTCCATGTGTGCTACTAGTGAGTCCTTAAAGTTGATAGGGATTTCATGGACAAATGGTTTGGTACTGCATAGTGGCTGAGGGGTTTAGTGAGGACCATGGCACCACAGCCTATATACTTCCTAGCTCTGGCATATAGACAGCAGTGCAATCTTAGCAGAGTCACTTCTCATCTGTGAACTTTAGTGTCTTCATCTACAGAATGAGGATGATGACATAGTCTCTCTAACTATGCAAAATGAGCTATCTAGAGAGCTTTAGCATAGTGTTGCGCTCACTATGCCAAGTGTTCAATAAAAGGTAGCCACTGTTATCATTTTATTTCTTAAAAACTTGACTTACAGGAACCACATATAAGTATAAAAAATCTCTAACTATCAAACGCATATATTCCTGAAATTTACATTGTAGGCATTTTCCAATCATTAAAAAAAAAAAACAACTTTAATTTTTGTCCTTCTTGAGTATCCCTCTAGAAAGTAGAAAAGGTACCATGTTTTCAAAGTTATCACATCACATGGCTTTTGTTGAATTAAATATTTGATGTATTATCTTTTCTAGAACTGCATTTACTCTCCTTGAGTGACCTGCTCAATCCTGGGATAGTTTGTGAGTGAGCGTGGTTTTGGCATCACTGTCTCCCTCATCCCAACCCTGGGCACTCCCTCACTCTGCTGAATTCTTCGTACTGACTTGAATGTACAAGCATGTTAATAGGCAAGAGAAAATGAAGTGTGAGTGTCAAAACTAATTTTTACTCTAATAAATACAATGCCTAATAATATTCAATTTTGAGTATAAACACAGAAAAATATCCGAAGGGTAAAGAATATTTTATTTTCCATTACCTCTTTTGACAAAGCATGAAATTCCATCTTTGGGAAAAAAAGAAAGCCTCTGATAGAACATGTGCAGCTGAGTTCTATGAAAGGTTAACATGGAGACAAAAATGCTGACATCAGTGATTGGCATTTGAGTGGGTACCAAGGCCCCCAAAGCTGATATCTGTATGATACAGTCCAATTGGGTAAAGCAGAGCTTGGCAAGGGGTAAAAAGTGGAATTGCATAAAATGAAGCAGAATATCACAGAGAAGTTAAATTCCCCTCAAATCTGATGTTCCAGGTTTGATACCCCAAAGCATTTCCATTGTATTCCACATCACCCCAAACAGCAATATCCACTCTTCATTTGACAGTTTCTAATATTCATACTTAAATGACTCTTAAAATGAGATATTTTTCTTTAACTGGAGAAAAGAATCACTTACCTTAATAATAATTTGAATTATAGCACTGGAAAGCCAAAAAAAAAAAAAGAAAAAAAGAAAAGAAAAGAGAGAGAGAGAGAGAGGAAGGACAAAAATT
This sequence comes from Neomonachus schauinslandi, assembly GCF_002201575.2. Taxonomy (NCBI): domain Eukaryota; kingdom Metazoa; phylum Chordata; class Mammalia; order Carnivora; family Phocidae; genus Neomonachus; species Neomonachus schauinslandi. Next base: position 61,824,855 of record NC_058412.1, read on the forward strand.
AAGAAAGCAAGGAATAAAGTTAAATCTATTTTTAATTAATTTAGTCCAATAAAGAGGAAAATTTAGGAATCAAAACTAATTTAATTTTATCTGTACCCATATTAACCAAATACTATTTGCTTCCCATTGCTTAGATAAAAAATAGCATTTGTGTCTTTTTTTAATAGGTGTGCTGCAAAAAGCACAGAACTGGAAGTCAGGAATCCTGGGGCTGAGTCTTACTTTAGTCACTATCTGTGCTACTGGGTATAAATCATGTAATCTCACTGGGTCAGCTTTCTGTTAACATGAGGTAGTAGAATTGGGCAACTGCTACATGTCCCAGGAATCTAACATCTAATAATGATCTCTTCATCTGCCCCTCCCCCTTCTTTTTCTCCATAGAGAAAATAATAGCACATGACAGTTAAGCCAACAGGAGTAAGATATTGTCCTTATCAATGGTTTTACATAGGGGTCACAAATGATAGGTCTTAGGGAGGGTTTTTTAAATATGTTTTCATTTTAATTATATATATATTATAGTTATATAAATAAATGTATTTATTGAGATGTAATTGATATATAGCATTATATTAGTTATTATAGTATAGTATATTATAAACTATATAGTATAGTATATATATAAACTATATAGTATATTATATAGTTTCAGATATACAACATAATGATTCAATATATATAATATACTGTGAAATAATTACTACTAGGTCTAGTTAGCATCCATCATCACATATAGTTATAATTTTTTTCTTGTGAAAAATAAAAATATATATTCATATTTCCTATATTTATTTAACTATATAAATATACATAATATAATCAAGAGAAAAAGATATTTTGTGTTGTCATTTTAATTATATATATTTTAATAATTTTGTACTTTTTTATTTTATTTTTTATTTTTAATATTTTATTTATTTATTTGAGAGAGAGAGATAGTGAGAGAGAGCACAAGCGGGAAGGAGGGGGAGAAGCAAACTCCCCGCTGAGCAGGGAGCCTGACGCGGGGCTCTATCCCAGGACCCTGGGATCATGACCCCAGACGAAGGCAGACACTTAACCGACTGAGCCACCCAGGTGCCCCAATTTTGTACTTTTTAAAAATTTTATTTATTTATTGGTCAGAGAGAGAGAGTACAAGCAGGGGGCACAGCAGAGACAGGAGGAGAAGCAGGCTCCCTGCTCAGCAGGGAGGCTGATGAGGGACTCGATCCCAGGACCCTAGGATCATGACCTGAACCAAAGGCAGATACTCAACTACTGTGCCACCCAGGAGTCTATATATCTATATATACATATATACTGTTAAATTTAGATAAATATCCCTTTTTATTACTTGAATGACCATTATGTAAACAAATACAGCCTGTATTTGTGTGATTTTTTACATCACTGGGAACAAGTTACTACCTAAAAGTTCAGCAAATTCTTTCAATGTTGTTGGTAAACATGAATGGCTGCCCCATAATTGAAAATGTCATAAATGTAAGAAAAAATGACAATTGCCCCTTACGCCTTTGTGTGCATTCTTTTAAGCAGTTGTATAAGCCAAACTTACAAAAATTCAAATTTGAAAGCTGTTGTTACACCATATACTTGAGTTTCTAGAGTTAGTGCTTCTAAACTTGGGGGTCACATTCTTGTATTTGAGAAACACTGGTCTGTAACATATATCATCTGAACAATAAAAGTATAATATAAATTTAATATTTCTTCCCATGTAGATTTTTTCTAAAGTATTTCTATTTAAATAATTGAGAAAAAATAGTTTTTGTTCTAAACAACTATACAAGACTCAAGAAAACCTCTACAAGCCAAAACACATCTTTAATATGAGCTAAACACTGAAAAGTCAACAAAAAATTAGAAAGAAAAAGAATGTGCTCTTTCTGAAAAAGGGGGAAAACTGCATATTATTCTCAGTTATAAAGGCCATGCTACTTTCCCATAAATAAACACTAATTCTATCTTCTTTGTTCTGGGTAACTCAGTAATGAGTTTTGGGATCATATTAACAATGTACGTCCCCACTCTCCAGGATAACAACTGCTCTCATCTGTAATACCATATTCATTTCTGGAATATACATGTAACAATAAAATATGTCTTCTTATAGTTCCCTGACTTCTCTGTTCCTTTCAGGTGTTCCAAAATCTGAATTGCATTGCACAAGTTATCTAATAAATCTGATTCTCTTCCAAATATCCCAGCAGGCTGCCCTTCTCCCATAATGCCATCCAGATGGCCTTCAACCCACATGAAGCTATTAGAAACACAATAATATTCCTAAAGTCCTTGTCCCATCAACTCCCTCTTATGTTTTGTTTTTTTCCTCTGATCTTGCTTGTTGAATTTAGATAAGCTACAGGAAAAACTTTGTAAAAGTCACAGGCTTAAAGGAAAACCTCTACTATTTTTATGTTTGTGTGTTTCTATGGGCTTCTCTCTCAGAGAAATAATGAAGGAAGAAGAAAGAGATGAGCTGGATTATAAGACATTGCTAACCGATGAGGAAAAACTAAAGGCAACTGGCATGACTGAAACCAAAAAGATGGCTTTATATCTACCAAATGCCCAGTAACACTGCATATTTAAGTGAGCACCTAGAAAGGAAGTCACCTCAAGATATCTCCCCCAGATGAAAAAAAATTATTTTCCAAAGGTTTATAATGGTTCTTCATCTTAAAAAGGCAGACAAAAAGAAAAAAAGCCATAGCATAGTGAAAATTCAGCAATGAGAGCTGTCAGCCACTGGAATGATAAAAAAGTGTTTGGGCCAACATCTTTGAGCCTCAGGTTAGTTCTGACCAAAATGAGTATAGGTTAATTTTATGACAGCTCAAAATCCCTTCCAGACCTATATTTCTCTAAGTAAAAGAATGTGTCAGACTGGGCAGATTTATTAAAGGTCAGTACTTAGTGAGTTGTACTTACTAGTAGCTAGACATCTCTAGGACTTTTATTTCTTTGCCCAATGAGTGCTCAAGAAGGAAAAAGTTCACCTTGAGGTCCCTAGATATCACCTTTGTCCTTCTTATACTGCAGTCATACCCATTAGTGACAAGTGTAGGTAAATTCTAGGTCGGTAAATGTATGTAAACGTCTAAATATACACAATTATGTAGTACTGCAAGGAAAATCAATGGAGGCAGGTGTAAAACAGGGTCAAAAACTTCCTGACAATCTTGATAACTAAAAATGAAACTGGATCCCAAACCATCATCATGCAGATGGGCTGGCTTTTGTTACTTGTTTTTAAAAATGTTCCTGAGCATAAAAACCAGCAATCAACAATTTCTTACTTTGGCCTAAGTACTGTGGGTGTTTTTCCAGTCCATTTGTTGACATATAGTTTACATGCTAATAATAGCTAATTATTTGGCAAAAACAACTAACAACCTATTTTCCCTCCATCTCACATAATTCAAGTGGCTTAGAAAATATGATTTTCACACAGCAGTGGTTACTTATTTCTCTAATGAATTACAGAAATTCAAAACTAGACTGATCAAAATCTGAAGGCATTCTTTTTATACCTTTTTAGTCTTCAAATGTTTAAGGAAGGTACATAGCCTGCTTTCTATTTTCTTTAAAAAAAATCAAAGTAGAGGGGCGGCTCAGTCATTAAGCATCTGCCTTAGGCTCAGGTCATGATCCCGGGGTCCTGGGATCGAGCCCTGCATCGGGCTCCCTGCTCAGCGGGAAGCCTGCTTCTCCCTCTCCCACTTCCCCTGCTTGTGTTCCCTCTCTCGCTGTGTCTTTCTCTGTCAAATAAATAAATAAATAAAATCTTTTAAAAAATTAAAAAAAAATTAAAGTAGATACAAACTTAAAAACTGAAACACTGGAAGCATACTTTATCTTTAGTGTGTCAAAAAAAAAAAAAAAACATTTAGGAATTACTTGTCATTTGCCCTGGTAAACAGCGTCAGTTCATTTTCTTGTACCTCTACTTTTTTGGGGGTTGGGGGTAGGGTGACTGCAAAAATATGTCTGTAAAATATTTGACTGAATGAATTATTCTCATCTAGACCTTTTTCTTACGTCATAGGAATCTCAAGCCTCCCTCCACCCCAAATCAGTTATGAAAAAGAACGTTAAATGTACAGCAAGGTCTGAAACTAGTAGATAGAAGCTACATAGAAGCAGATACTGAGCCCCGAATCCAAGACCCCTTTATGACCTGACATCAGTCTTTTGATTCCCCTCTACCAAATGCCTTCAGTGTCCACTTTGCCCTTTTCCTGATCAGGGTTAATGACCTTTTGCCATTTCAAGATGACCAGCTTTCCCAGAAAACTATAATCTTGGGCAAAGACTAATACATAGGTATGTTTATTTGAATACTGCCATCCTTCTTCTGTCATCCAATATTCTCTGCCAGGGTTTCCAAACTTTAGTAATTCTTGTCTCACCATCCTGGTTTGTGACATTTCTTTGTTACTATCTATGCTATTACTACATTATTATGTACTCTATGTTAACTTTCCTATTAATCTTATTCTTAAAGGAAACTTTGTAACACATTAAAAGTGGAAAACCAATATTTCTCTATCACAGTGGTCTCTTAATTTTTTGGTTTACATATTCCGTAAGTAAAATTTTTGAGCATGTACATCCAGTCATGTACTCGTTTATCTATAACAATATACCTGCGTTACTATACAAATATATTAACATTATAATAAACAGAAAAATGTAAAGGATAAGTTAAGAAAGGAAAATAAATAGAAGTTCAAATATTATCTTCTTGTACCAAAATAGATCATCTTGTATAATTCCTAGAGTACGCAATGTCAAACTTTGGTGATCATTTTTCTAATACACGTTAAAATAAAAACATAACTATTAAAAGTTTGTAAAACTCCATACTACCCAAGATCATCTAGAGTACCAGCAGCAGTATGAATATCACACTTTTCTATTTGCAGGGGAAATCATTAGCATAACAAAGAAATTTTTCATGTTCTTAAAAAGCACATTAGTCTTTTCATTTTCAAATCCTTAGCTTATTGGATGACTCTTTCCAACTTTTCAATGAGAAGATGAGAAGAGTAGCCCTCATGAAGCTAAACTGTCCATCCCATCCTTGCATCTTCCACATAGCTCATGCTGACAGTCACAGACAGAAATGTGATCATTATGCTGGATAAACAAGGGTCTACTTTCAAGAATTGTGTAAAGCAAGGATTCCACTTCCCAAGGTTATCATTTCAAGTACTTCCACAACCCAAAAAAAGGAAGATACTGATGCTGAGATCCAGAGAGGAGCCTACCAAGCGAAGTCGTTGTCAATTTATAGAATTGATAGAATTGATTTGGGCTTTGGGTTTTTTGTTTGGTTGGTTTTTATTTGCTTTTACAGCTTGAAAATCTTAGGAGAGAGTACTTCAGAAACAACTAAATATTATTGACTACTGATCCAAGAGCCTAGGTTTTTTTTTCAGATGAGAAAACTAAGGGTCAAATTGGTTGTGATTGATCTAAAACCACATGCTGGAGCCAGGATTTAGAAACCAAGTTTGTTTGTTTTCAAAGCCCCAGGCTCTGCCAGTACATAATGGTGCCTCTTTGCTTATTCCCAAATAATGCTACAGCCCATTTACAAAGCTTCCTTGTATCTCATCTAGTTCATTGGTTTACTTCTGAATTTCACATATTGCATGACAATGCTATAACAACAACAACAACAAAAAGGAATGTTATCCAATAAAGAAACTCACAATATTAAAATTAACACAGCAACTATTTTCATTTTTCCATGTTCTCTCTGTTATCTATACCACAGGCATAAAATTAACTATAGATGTAATAATTAAAGATAAAGTTCATATTCAGATTTCTTAATATTACATCACACATGTCTTCCATATTTCTATAACATCTTCAAAATGACTATTTTAATGCCTGGATAATCTACAGATTACATTAATTATGATGTCATTCTATCACTAGGCATTTAGATTTTTGCAATATCATTTTGGTACATGAAGCTTTCTTTTAATTATTTCTTCATATTAAAAGCTGAGAAAGAGACTATAACTCTTGCTTGATCTATCATTTTCTAAGTGCAGTACCCATGACACTGCTGGCAGAGAGCCTGCCTAGCTCACCACAACCTTACCAAATTAGGAACTCTTTCTTCTTCCTTCCTTCCTTCCTTCCTTCCTTCCTTCCTTCCTCCCTCCCTTCTTCCCTCCCTCCCTCCATCCTTCCCTCCTTCCTTCCTTCCTCCCTTCCTCCCTCCCTCTTCTTTTTCTAATTTAAGAGAACTAAAAGTAAAAGCAAAAGCATTACTTTATTGTATGGCATTTCTCCTTTACTAAGGATGAACAGTGTTCTATATATTTACTTACTAATGTGTTTCCTTTCTGTGAATTGTGACTTTATGTTATTTTCCCATTCATCATTTAATAGGATCAAATCTTCTTTACTAAGTCTATCTATCATACGTTTGTTAAGCTTTATCACTCATAGATGTATGACCTTGTGAAAGTTATTTCAGCTCTCTATTACTGGGTTCTGAATCTAGAAAATGAAATTTTCATCTCATAAAGTTGTTGGAAGAATTAAATGAAACAATACATACCAAATTCACAGAACAGTTTCTGGTACAAAGTAAATCCTCAATAAACATACCATATTTTGTCTAAAATAGTCAATATATTGTTTCTTTGTAAAGGCATCTCCCCAGTCTGTGATGGCTCTCTATTGATTCCTTTATCTTTCTATACATTTATCAATTCATTAATCTTCCAGACAGCATAATAATTTTGCTTATATTTAACTCTTGGTAGAATTATTCTAATTTAGGGGACTACTTTATAGATTGATGGGCCACTTCAGGATTACAGGATTTCAAGTCCAGTAACAAGCTGTCAGGCTTGTACAGAGAGACTTCATGGCTCTACAGGGCTGATCACCCACCCATGAGTGTCACTGGGGCCACTGAGTGTTATGGATCAATTTCAAGATGTGGGCTTTTATGCAAGGATCATCCTAGTGGGCCCCCATATAGGCCATAGAAAGGATGATTATGTGCTATTTTACAAAACATTTCTTAAACACTCCCTATATATATATGTTACTGAGCTATGAAGAGAAAAACAGGCGAATTATCTAATTTCAATGTTTCTTGAATTAATTCCATAAATGTTTCCTGAATGCTTCATAAACTTCCACACTCACAATGAGAAATACAGAAGTTGTGAAAGTTTAGAGTTTGGGGGTAAGAAAAACATTGAATTCAATTTTAGAAATCTGAGATTGAGGGCCAGAGTGACATATTGAGTAAGCAGTTGGAAAAATTGGACTGGAGATCAGGAGAGGAGTATGGACTAGAACTAGAGACAGCAGCAAAGTCACAAGAATGGATGGGATCAAGCAGGGAAGTGTGTAGAGAAAGAAAAGACCTAGAATGGAACCAAGGAAGGCAGACTCCTAAAAGAGGTGCCTGCAAAAGAGGTGGAGAAGAAGTGGAGGTAAAAGGACAAGCAGAAACCAAGTTGCCACAGATTTCAAGGGAAAAGAAAACATTTTATGAAAGAAATGACCAACAGCAGCAATGAAATGTGAGAGATCAAAGAACACTGTAATTATAATTGGCCTTTAGTTTTATGAACATTGAAGAGAATTTGTGGCTATGATAAGAACATTTTCATCAGACTGGTGAAAAATTTGAGTATATTGAGGAACAAACGAGAGTTAAGGAAATAGAGTAGATAGAGAAAACTGGTTTTAGAATTTTTGTTCTGAAGGGTAGATGATAAACAGAGTAGTAGCTGAAGGAGGCACGAGATGGAAGGAGGGTTTTTGTCTGGTTTCTGTGTGTGTGTGTGTGTGTGTGTGTGTAAGATGGGAGAGACTTCAGCATACTGAAATGCTGATGGGATTCAGTTTAGTTGAGACAAAAATGTGTGTGTATGTGTATTTATAAAGTCTCTCAATATGTAGCAAACATCTATATCTATATTTATAAAGACATTAACATCTTATGTTTTTGGAAAGCTCAAAACACTGAAACACAGTAAAAAAAGTTAGATAAAAACATATAGGAATCTGATAATCAAAATGAATTTTACAAATTCATGTATTAAAGTTTCTAGGCACCAGTATGTGAAAAAGAAGGGATATGTTGTCAAATATGCCAATTGTAAGTTACTAGCTATGTGATTTTGGATGATTTACTTCAACCTAGTCAGACTCAACTTATTCATCTCTATGTAAAAAGGATAATATAATTTTTCTAGCACATTTTTGTGCTAAACAAATAATACTGACCACTTACTGTTCATGGACTATGAGCCAGGCCTGTGTATCTCAGTGACATTAGTTATCAGAAACACTACAGATATTGTTGGAGGTATATATATATATATATATATATATATATATATATATATATATACCTCCAACGCCCAAACTCTAAACTTTCACAACTTCTGTATTTCTCATTGTGAGTGTGGAAGTTTATGAAGCATTCAGGAAACATTTATGGAATTAATTCAAGAAACATTGAAATTAGATAATTCGCCTGTTTTTCTCTTCATAGCTCAGTAACATATATATATAGGGAGTGTTTAAGAAATGTTTTGTAAAATAGCACATAATCATCCTTTCTATGGGATATATATATCATATATATATATATATATATGATATAGGAATGGAATTTGAATGGGTATTGATCCCAGAAGAGGCCCTGGAACTCATTTTTTGAAATAGCCTAATACTACCTTGCCATTTGATCATGACCGTGACCATGGCTGTGTCTAAGTTGGGATGAAGCAAGGAGAGCTAAGTTGAGTCCCACCAAATTTTTTCTGGGCTAATCCTCCCAAGTCATGTGAAGAAACTCATTATATCTTTTACACTTTGCACAAATTTTTATAATCCTTTTGTCTGTTGCCTTTTATTAGAAGAAAATTGGAATCCATAATATATAATGGCTTATGAGATAGACCTAGATATGATATTCTTTTATACAATTTATCACTTAGAAATATTACTGCATAGCATCATATAATGAATCTTAGGCTTTCAAAGGTCATGGTAGAATGGTGTAAAGAGTTTAGCAAGCCTTCCATAAACAAGTAAACTAGAGATGCCCATGCTTTCTTCCATGCTTCCTATGATAGATCCTGTTTACTCTGATAGTATAGCATAGCTCTAATCTTTGGTATCTTCATCCCTGTGTCACTTCCATGTTATCACTATTCTCGTTGTCAACTTTAATAGCCACAACCACTGCTGATAGCAATTAAATTTCCATGTTTTATTCTGTTCTCCCTTTTTCTTCTTTCCTTTCTACCATCTACTTTTTAAAAAATTAGTTTCAGAGGTAGAGGTCAGTGATTCATCAGTCTTATAGAATACCCATTGCTCATCACACCACATGCCCTCCTTAATGTCCTTCACCCAGTTACCCCATCTCACCACCCCCCACCTCCAGCAACCCTCAGTTTGTCTACTATCTACTTTTTATCTCCACCACATTTGTCAATTTTTGTGGAAAATGGTTGATCTTCTATAAGCACCTCTGTTTATATGAAATATCTCTAGAGTTGGTGTTCCAAAAATTGTCTAAGAGAGCTGGAATTTTACTACAATAACAGTGATAATAGCTCTCATTTATTGAGCATTTACTGTGTGCTCAGCAGTGTTCCAAGAGCTTTGTATACATATTAATCCGTACCATAACCCTATGAGTTAGGTGCCATGATTATCTAATTTTACTGATGAGGCCACTGAAGTATAGACTAGTTAGTTAATTAGTTAATTTTCTTTGAGTGATCCAGCTAGTAAGTGGTTGAATAGTGTTAAGTAGTTCTCATGTGCTTTACTGTTTTGCTGCCACTGATGTGTCATCATTTATTTGAAGTCTGTGATAGTCTCTTTCCTAGCTAAGCAAGCCTCATTATTATCATCTTAACTATTGCTCTTATTAAATTGGGTGGGTTTCTTTAAAGGCACATGTCATGAGTTCAGAAAACCCCACTGAACCTGCCCTTGAGATGGCATCCATATCTATATTTTCAGTCAACCTCCTGAAGTTTATTACCATATGCACCTAGTAGATCATCTTACACATAGTGGATGATTCTAAAGGTATCTATTAATCAATTGATGGCTCTAGTGATGGTTTTGAAATAATAAAGTTCATCACATGGAAAGAATTTTGTTATAATGTCTCTGAATTAATTTGATAACACAATATTGAACCAACAAAAAGCCATTAAATCCTCGTAAGCCACACAAAATGAAGGGCCTCATAAGAAAAGCTCAGAAGTTTAAGAACAATTTACTTATTGATGAATGAAAGAGTTTTAGGCATGCTTGCTATTTATTTAAGTTTTTAATCAAGCCAAATGTTTGTCCAAATTTACTAGTAAAGATTATTAAGTTTTTCACTAATTTTAATTAATCATTGATTGACTATGAGAAATGTTTAATCTGGGAAACATGATAGTTCTCTCACTTGAATTTTTTACCAGTGAGTTAATCAACCTTTTGTCTACGATATAATCCTTCCAGAGGTAGCCAGGCTCCAATAGATACTTCGACGAAAAAGAAAAAAAAAAGGAGAGAAAGAAAAGAAAAGCTCAGTATTCAGGCAAATAATATAGTACAAGATAGTTAAAAACACTAGATTTCTTTTTAAATATTTACTATTTCTCCACTGAAAATAAAAAAGAAAAATGATGATTTTAGGACATTGGAAATGAGAAGGACAAAACCTAAAAATGTTCTAAAATCATATATGTATTTATGCTGTAAGGTTAAGTTTGTTGATTAAGTTAAACAATGCATAAAAGGGCACCTGGGTGGCTCAGATGGTTAAGTGTCTGCCTAGCTGCTCAAGTCATGATCCCAGGGTTCTGGGATCGAGCTCCACATTGGGCTCCCTACTCAGCGGGGAGCCTGCTTCTCCCTCTCCTTCTCCTGCTCCCCCTGCTTGTGTTCTCTCACTCTCTCTGTCAAATAAATAAATAAAATCTTAAAAATAAAATAAAATAAACAATGCAGATAAAGTATTAGTCACAGTAGCTGAAGTATTGTAAGGATCAGTAAAGTTTCATTATTATCACTGCTTTCATTTGTATCCCTTGTTTAGTGATATTCAAAATTTCTTTGTTTCAAATCGTTGTATTTTGCCTACTTTTCTATAAATGGTTTATGTTTTGCTTATTTATTTATTTCAGAATACATAAATACAATTCCATGATTCAAACATCAAAATTTGTAAAAATGTACTCATTGAAGGCTCTCTTTCCCACCTCCATACCGCATTAGCTAAGTGTCTTTATCTTCAATTAGGTTATCACTCTTCTTTGTTTCTTTTTTATATTGCCAGAGGACAAAAGTATGCACATGCAAGCCAAAACACACACATACACATACATACATGCATGTGTATGTATGTATTATATATGGTGTGTGTATAAATATATTTTTCCTTTTCTTTTACACAAATCATATCATACCATACACATTTTTCTATGTCTGTGTAATTCCTGGCCATTGGTCTTCTTTTTCAGAAATTTCCTAGATATTCTTGTTGATTTTCATACGAATTATATAATCAACTTGTTTAGTTTTTGGGAAAAAAAGGCTTGGTATTTTTATCAGGATCATGTTAAATTTATAAGTAAACTCAGGAAGGATTAGCATCTTAATGATGTTCAGTCTTTCTATCCAAGAACATGCTATGCTTTTCCATTTGTTCATACAATCTTTTGTGGCCTTCAAAAGTATTTTAAAATTTTCTTCACATAAGTCTTACATTTCTTGTTAAGCCCATGCCTATAAATATTACTTATTATTATGGTAAACAGGTGTTTTTTCCCACTCTACCTTCTAATTTGTTGTTTATAAATGTGAAAACTATTGACATCTGTATATTAATTTAGTATCCTGATGCTTGAATGATTTTATTGTTGTATTAATTTTAGTTGATTTTCTTGGTTTTCAAAATATTTAATTATATCATTTGCATAATAATACTTTTACCTTCTCATTCCCAATTTTTATTTTTTTTATTTCTTTCTCATCTATTTTCATTGGCCAGCTTACCTAGTACAATAATAAACATTGATGGTGGACATCCTTTCCTTATTTCCTTTTTTTTTAAAGACTACTCTATTTATTTTAGAGAGAGGGAGAGAGTGAGCAGGGGGTGGGGAGAGAGTCCTCAAGCAGACTCCCCACTGAGCATGGGGCTCTATCCCAGGACCCTGAGATCATGATCTGAGCCGAAATCAAGAGTCAGACACTTAACTGATTAAGCCACCCAGGTGCCCCAAACTTTCCTTATTTCTAACAAAAGTAGGAATGCTTTGTGTCCCAGAAAGCATGATGATGGGTTTTGGTTTGAGATGGCTATGTTCTTTTATTGAGATTAAAAAAATTAGCATGAATATTAAATGTTGTAACATGACATTTTAATGTCTGTGGAAAATGGTTATATAATTTTTCTTCTCTTCATATGATATTATTAAGATACCCTCATATTGAACCATCCTAGTCATATGATATTATTCTTTTAATATGCTGCTGGATTCCAAATGCTAATATTTATTTAGGACTCTTGTGCTGATATCCTAGAAAGATATTGATCTAGAACAGTGATTATCCTATCTTACTACACATTTCAATGAATAGGGAGCTTTAAAAACAAAAACCTAAACGACAAAGCAATGCTAACCCACTTCCACCATGCACCAACCAATCACATCTGGGGAAGCTAGTGCAAGGCCAGGTCTGAAAACATTGGTATATCATTTCCTTTTTATATACATTCAAATGTTGTTGCTCTTTAAAAATCAGTGTTATGCTCCCTTCTTAAAAATATTTTGGAATTTTTCCTTTCGATCTATGATCTGAAACAGTTTAAACAGCACTGGAATCATCTACTTTTTAGAGATTTGGTGGTAATTCCCCTGTGAAACCATAAGAGCTGGTTGGTTGGTTTTTTGGAAGGGAAGATGGGGTGAAAAAGGAGGCATAGAGAACTGAAAATGTTTTCTATTTCTTCTATGGAAAAAATATCTGTTTATACGTCATATTTCTTTTAGAGTCAACTTAAGTATGTTATTGCACCTGAAATTTTAAACTTATTTGCAAAATAACTGAGTAAAGTAGTTGAGTAGTCTCCTCTACTTTATTTTCCTCAATTTTGTGATTATTCTCTACTTTCTTATTTCATGAATTTTATTTTAGCCTCTTTTACCTTTAGTAATTTAGCTAATAACTATATCATTTTTGTTCCTTGTCTATTTTTATAACTCATTGATTTCTGCTGTTCCTTCTTATTTCTTGCATTCATTTTATTGTTCCTTCTTACATCAGATAATTGATTCTTATAGTCTTTATTATTTATTTATATAAGAATTTATGGCTATGAATTTTCTTTGAACATTGCTTTAGCTATAGCCTTCCATTATAGGTACTATAGGGTAATGATTATTATTTTATAAATTCTGAAATTTCAGTTTATATTTCTGCTGTGACCCCAGAGTTTGAGACATTTTCTTCCAGGAGGCAGGAAATTTTATTTTCTGATTTTGTTCACAATTTTAGTTTTGCTGTTTTGTGATCAGAAAATGTTCACTTTGCTATTTATACATCTGGAGACAATTGCAGTTTCATTGGTTGCTTAGGATGTGAGCAGGATAAGGGTTCATGGTTACTGGAAAAATAACATTCCCCTTCATTTTTATGGACTAGAACTTAATACACAACACATAAATGTACATTATTATTTCAGTCTTCTATATACCTATTTTTTTTCACTTCATCTAATCATGGACTGTAAGAGGTGAACTATTATTGTTTCTGTTTTTCTTTGCATGTACTATATATTTTATATAGTACATATAAAATATATATTTTATATGTTGATACTATGGTATTGGTGCACAGAAAATTATAACAAGTATATCTTCATTACAAATTTCATCCTTCAGCATTGCAAAGGAACTTTCTTCATCTTGCTTATATATGTAATGCCTTTGGCTTGAATTCCTTTTTGTTTGATATTAATACCATGTTGTCTGTCTTTTCTGCTTACATTTGCATGGCATGTCTTTTCTTACCCTTTTAATTTTTCTAAATCATTTTGATATATGTATCTTTTTCTTATTTCTACCGTAAGTAGGAATGCTTCTAATGTTTTCTCAGAAAGCATGGTGATGGGCTATATACAATGGTGGTTCTCAATCAGGGATGATTTTGTATTCCTAGGGATATTTGGCAATGTCTGGGACACTTTTGGTTGATGTAACTGAAGGGGGCAGGGTGCTACTGGCATCTAGTGGGAATAATCTAGGGATGTTGCTAAATATCCAAAAACACACAGGGCAGCCCCCCAGCCAACCAAAGAATTATCTGGCCCAAAATGTTAACAGTGATGAGAAAGAGAAACTGTGATATTATGAATGAGTTTGTTCTGTGGTCCAAACAAATCATTAGACTGTTAATAGTTGATTTTCACTGACTTACAGTATTGTCGTGATAAATATATTTGCTCTTAGTTTTGTCATACTATTTTATGTTTCTTTGTAGTTACTGTTTCTTACATTTTTCACTATGTGGTATGTTTCTTTTTGCATGTTTTTAGTTGTTCTGATATTTAAGAACATGGTTTTTAATTTCTTTTAATCATTACCTTTATAGCTATATCTTTAATATTTTTGGTCCTCTGAGGTTGTGGGCTGTATCAAATAGTTTCCTACTATGAGGAATGAAAAAGTATCATGTTTTCTCTTCCTTGGCATTCCATCCTGTTCCTCCACACTTGGTTTTTGTCAATAGTATTACAATTTCTTAATATTTAGCTTTGTACTAAGTAGTTATATTTCTGTAAGTTGATTTATCAGTGGTAGATAATATTCACTAATTTCCAGCTATTATAGATGAACAAATAATCACTCATTTTGTTTTCCATCTGCTTTCCCCTCCTATTTATTTATTTATTTATTTATTTATTTATTTTTACAACAAGATACTTGCTACTCAAAGCATAGAACAGGGACCAGCAGCATCAGCATCAGCTGGGAGTTGGTTAGAAAGATAGAATCCCAAGCCTCACCAAGACCTAATTTTTCAGAATTTGCATTTTAACAAGATTCCTAGGTGATTTTTTTAAAGCTTTTATTTATTTATTTGAGAGAGAGAGAATGAGACAAAGAGCACGAGAGGGAAGAGGGTCAGAAGGAGAAGCAGACCCTCCACTGAGCAGGGAGCCCGATGTGGGACTCGATACCGGGACTCCAGGATCATGACCTGAGCCGAAGGCAGTAGCTTAACCAACTGAGCCACCCCAGGCGCCCCCTAGGTGATTTTTGTGTACCCTAAATTTGAGAATCACTAGCCTACAAAATTTGCTTTCTATTACTCTACTTGCCATGTTAGTTTTAGTCTTAGTTCTATTAAATATATGGAATGTTCACTGCCAATCCTTTTGCTCTTTTTCTCCAAATTATCTTTTGTTTTCTTAAAATGTACTTTCTAGTAATTTTCTCTAGAAGAGTTCATTGTAAGAAGACACCTTGACTTCTTACATGTTTTCAAAACAGTTGGCTTATAGTTTTTATACTAGGAGGAGAATATGACTAGCTATAAAATACTTCATTCATATTTTCTTTCCCTAAGTATCTTGTACATTTTAATTGTATTGTCTCTGGGGATTGAAGGTTGCTGTAGAGATATCTGAGGCCAGCCTGATTTTTAATCTTAAAAATGACTTTTTAAATAATCTTTTTTGCCTGGCTGCTCAAGTCTTATAACTTTGCCATAATGTTCTTGGTACTGACTAAAGTGGGTCAATTTTCCTGGCATCGTTGCCCATTCAGTAGGTAAATGCATTCTTTCCTTTCAGGAAATTTTTATCAAATTGTATCTCTAAATAGTTGTTCCATTTCATTAGTACAGTGTTTTCTTTCATAAGGAATCCAAACAAACATATGGTGGGTCTCTTTTCCATGTCTTCTATTTCTACCATTTTCTTTCTGATCTTTTCTATTTCTTTTTTTTTTTTTGAAAGATTTTATTTATTCATTTGAGACACAGAGATAGAGAGAGAGAGAGAGCATGAGCAGTGGGAGAGGCAGAGGGAGAGGGAGAAGCAGACTCCTGGCTGAGCCAGGAGCCCGATGTGGGGCTCGATCCCAGGATCCTGGGATCATGACCCGAGCTGAAGGCAGACGCTTAACCATCTGAGCCACCCAGGCGCCCCTCTATTTCTTTTTTTATAACTATTTCATTTCATTCACTTGTCCTATTCCTACCCTCTGTGCCCTTATCATGACCTCCACAGTGTCTCTTGGCTTTATGGTACTACTTCTCCTTTTACCTTCCTCTCTGCATTGTCCTTCATCCAAATCCCATACCTTTACTCCTCCTTCTATTAATAATTATGACTTGAGGAAAAACAATACTCGCTTAATTCCAAAGTAAGTATAATTTTGAATCTCAGTATAACTCTAAACTAGTTACTGAAGTTTTAGAAAAATAAACCCTTCTAATAATTTAAATTCCTGAAAAAATAGAGGAGAAATAACTTAAAGGAGAAGTGAGTAAATTATAAAGGAAGAGAGAACTATGTGAAATACAGATCACAATATGTTAGATAATATTTAACACACCATTATGGACTGCTACCAGAATAAACAATAACAACAATAAGCATAAACTAGTAACAATTAGTAGCAGCGTTATTTCATTGGCCACCATTTACTGAGTTCTGGTTTGCTCAGCATTGTGCAAAATTCATACAGCATTTCATTTAATGTCCCCACAAACACCCAGGAATCAGGTACCTTTATTAGCTCAGCTCTATAAATAAAGTGGAGCTTAGGGAGGCGAAGAACGTGCCTTCAGTTAGCTTGGCATGGAGGTTGGGGAAAGGATCAAACCCAGGTCTGCCTGATTCTAAAGCGTCTTCACTTAGCCACTTGCTCACTAGAGGGAATTGTTCAGAGAAGTGGGTATCTCAGGAAAAATCCTACCCAGAAAAACTGGCTTCAATGTGCAAACAGATCAGTAGCCCATAACTGGATTTTCCAGCGGTTCCCAGAAGCTTAGCACAGGCGTACAGTTATCATCAGTCACACAGCTGGCACTGGAAATCTTCTATTCTCCTTCCCCAGCAGAGTGGACTTGTTATAAAAAGCATTGCCGCAATGGCCATGGAGTATGCTGTTAAAAGGGTATAGAAGATACAAGTCAAGCCATGAGATTAGGAAACAGCAGAAGGAGGCAGGCAAGTTAAGTTAGAGGAGCCATCAGTCAACCATTTGACATTCAAGAAATAGTTATTAAGAGCCTACCCTGTGCCAGACACTCTTAAAGAGCTTGAGATTCATCAACAAACAAAAGAGTCAAAGATCCTTGTCTTCACGGAGCTTGCATTCAGGTCGGGGGAGACAGATAAAAAACAGCAAACAGCAGATTAGGTATTGATTAGGAGGTAGTAAATGCTGTGTAGAAAGAACAAAAGTAGGGGAGGTCAGGGAGTGGGGGTGAGGGGCAGGTAGAAAGTGTTAGGGGCAGTCCCACCAAAACAGATTTCATGGTGGAAGATGCATTCAAATACCAAGAATTTCAGAAGTGGTAGGAACGTTTGCTCTGTTCTCACCTCCTTCCCTATGGCAACTGCTAGAGTCCTTATCGGCATCAGTTATCATTATGATGACCATCAAGATATTGTTATTATTATTACTGACTATCATTTATTAAGCAATTATGATGTGTTAGACCCTATGACGCAAACCATTTTACAAATACGATTTGATTTAGCACTCATTTCACGTTGCCTTTTATTTTATCTTTAATTGGCACTTGTGGATAATCTTGTTTGGCCCATGCCAGTGGCCATAGTAGGTCCCATATTCTTTTCTTTCATATTCCTCATGGGGCTGTGCCCAACTCTAAGGCCTCAAGCACAGTATGCACAGAGCATACACACGCAGAACATATTTGCTGACGACTGAAAAACAAATACACATTCATAGAAAAACAGGACCAAAAATACAGTTGGAGAAATAAAATGGCAGGGGCCTGTGTGCACAATACCAGGAAAGCTGTGGGAAGAAGGGCAGCTAGTGCTCAGCAGGAAAACAAAGGCAGAAGCATCACTGACCACCAGCTCTTTGCACTCCCACTTTCCTCCTGTTGCCATGTTCTTTTCTTTTCCTTCTTTTCCCCTCCCACCCCCTTAGACATTTCACTTGCCAAGGATGCTGCCTGAACTGCTCCCGAGCAGTCTGTGCTCTCTCATAATTGATAAATGGAGGTGTTTTCCAATAACCTTATAAATCACAGCATGTAAATGGTTACAGTCGGGATGGGGAAGAAGAATCGGCTAGGTTCTAGAAGCCATGAGTACCTTGGAAATAAAGAATAACCCTTGCAAAACGACAAAGATAATTTCTTTTAGCATCATTGCCTGGCTAGGTATTAGCCATGAAATTACAGAAGAAAAAAAAAAAAAACCAAACACCAACAACAGATATTCCTATTTTAAGAGAACAAAAAGGCATGATGTATTCAAAAACAGTTTGTGATCATTAAATTACATAACCTGTTATGTTTTATCCCTAAATGGCTTATTTTTCATTGTGTTTTATCCTGTTTGCTGCCTCGAGTTCTCTCAGAAGTAGGTGGAATAGGAATCTTAAATTAATTTTTTTATTATGTAAGAGAAAAAAAATAACACGCCAAAGAGGTCAAAATATAAAATTGCTTGGGTATTTATCACTCTGAGATATAAAGACTTAATGTTAACTTTTAAAAATATATGACTTCTATAATTGTTGAATCATTATTTTTGATTCAGCACTTAACATTCATGAGAGGCACTTCTTCAATTTTGTGGGAAGCTTTGCTGAGTATTAAATATTTCCAAGATTGTTTACAGCCAAGAATTGTGGATTTTTGTATACAGCATGCTATTGTTATGATTTAACCTAAAGAAAGCCAAATTAAAACTGATTTACTAAATAGGTTAAGGATAGCATACTTACTCACGATTTCAACCCTATTTCATGCTTAGACAGGCAGATCTTAATTATACACAAAAGAATACAAATGTTATTAGCATGATAATAATTATTTAGAAGATGTCCTCTTTTTAAAAAAAAATTGAACCAAGATTGTCATTCATGCAGCTACATTTTTCAACAGGATGACAGCTTTGCTAGTCATAGATATGTTCAAAGTACATATACAATATTCAAAGCTGTACAGCAGACATGTTATCTGCATGAGCTCGGATATGCCAGCGACGCACTGCACACTAATCATTATGTCCTACCCACGGTACTACATGCAAATACAATCCTTTGTGACATTTTGTCAAATATTTTGAGGATTCTATACTCCTTATCACACCTCCATCCCCATGTCCTCACCAACAATCAGGCACCCAGAAATCAGTTCCACGGATGGCACAGACTCTAGCTCGTCACAAGCACAACACCATGCCAAATTAATGAAAAGAAAATTACAGATTTACATACTAGTGGCTAACAGGGAGGGCACAGGCAAGGCAAACTCAAGTTTACATTTACCGCCTTGCTGAGCTGTGTGCGGCAGAGACAGCCCTGGGAAAAGCAACTTCACCCTGTATTTGTGTAGCAAGAGATGTAAACATTACATATAGTATCCAGCATATGACATAATGGATAAATCAATTTAAAGGTCCTGCATTTGGGAAACCTACACCATGGGTCAATACCTATTGTCAATGAGCCCATATACGATCAGATTGAGGAAAATGTAGAAATGTTTCAGGACTAAAGAGTTGGCTACAGTACAGCAATGCATTTTTGAACATTGATTTGCCAGAAGTGTATCTGTTGTCTGTTGCTCCAGGCTGGCATTTTTAATTATTTCTGGGACAAATGGATCAGTGATACACAGAAAATCTGTAGGGCTTCTTGTCAAATTAATAAAATAATAATGAAAGTAGTCATCTCAGACTGCAAACTGTCAAAAATCCTTCAGAGATCTATAGTAATCTACATGGTTAAACAAACTAAAATGCTCCTGCATGCTATTTCAAATCCTAAGTGCGGTGACATAAAATAGATTGTATAGTGTCCATTGTATACAATGACACCTACTGTGACAAAACCCAACTATGTTTAATGACCTTTTTAAATCTTATACCTAGAGTCCATAAAAGCATTGTAATTCAGTTGTAAAACACACTTTAATAATCAAAATGCAGCTGTTAAAATAGCATTGCTCATAATTCTAACTTGAGGCAATTTTTTTGTTTTTAATGCAGAAGGGCAGACCACAGTTTAAAATTCCTATGAGGTCACTATTGGCCATTACAGTGTTTTTTTGCAACTTAATAATAGATGTTTTAAAGTTTAAGTGCGGCCTCAGGCACTCATAAGCATTTATTACAAATCGCTGGTTGCCTCCCTTATGCAGAGAGGAATAACATTTACATACAGTAGCACGGATTAATAAGATAAAAAATTTGAAAAAGCCGTCAGTCAGGGAGTGAAACTGGTGCTAATAAAGCCCACTATATTCTTCGGAAATATCAAGCCGTCTGTTCCAATATTTTGCCATTCCCCATGAGGTATACAAATCCAAATCAGATAAGTCTCAAGCAATGCCAAAGACATGCTGCTCTGCTCTCCAGTGGCACCCGGCTGAATCTTTTATTTATCTTCAGAGCAGTTGTACAATTCTAGTATACTAAAGACTGAAATAAACTGAACATCACTCATCAGAAAGTTTCATAAAACGGGGCCCTCTCCTTCCTTGTTTGCTAAACCATGATTAGTGAGAAAAATGCACTGCAAAGTATGTATCATGGTAAAGAAATGTAATAGTAGGCATGGGACCTCTGTAAGCAAGGACTAGTTAAATAGAACCACATCTTGCTGGAGTTTAAAATGATGCTCACGTGAAATCAGACCTAGAAGAGAGAAAATTGCTTGAGGAAAGGGAGCCCACACGCCTTGCTGTCCTCCGTTTTGGAGTGGCTCAAACCCAAAGGTACAGGGAAAAGCGAAAGCAAAAGAGCACACATAATTTCACACGATGATTAAACTGCAAAGATCCTTGTTCTAACAAATCACTGTGCCACTCTCCCAAACTGCAGCATAACAAAACTGCACATAAAATCATTTCTGCCCTTCGGAACGCTGCTAATTAAAAAGTACAACCGTTAGTGTTCTGATTGGGGATGAGGCTGCCCGTTATTTCCAGCCCAAGTGAACATTGATAAAAGAAATTTATTTATTTATACATAATTATTATTGTTACCCTACTGAACAGTGCTGGGGATTTAGAGAAATGAGACGCCACGGTTCTAATTTTTCTTCAAGAAGTCTGCCATATTAACTCCATTGAATAATTACTGAAAAGTAATACACTCGTGTAATATTACCTTATGCAAAATTGCATTAATCAAAAAGTGAGCCTGCTGCAATCAAGTAATTTGGGGGTGGGGAAGGCATACATGCATAGCATATTTTCCTCAGGACTTATTTTCCTTACAGCAGGGTATTAACTAATAGTTTTGTAGCAAAGATCCCATGAAAAAAAGGAAGTAAATCAAAGGGGGGAAAATACAGCCCTGTTCTTACACAGAGAGGGCCACATAAATGCAACGGAATGACCAGTTACTATCTTGACAGCCTCCCCCATTGCTCCAACTCTGTACACAATAAAATAAATCCTGCTTGACCTCTCCAAGGAGCCAGACCATTGTTCCCCACACGAAGAAGTAAACGTAGATGCTTAATTACACCCAGGCAGCTTTACAGAACATGGGGCTTATGATACAAAATGATCAGTTTCCTGTTGTGATAGGTTTTCTTCGGAAATTAAGGAAAAGGAAAAAAAATGTATACGTGGGGCAGATCATTCCAGGTGTGCATGAAACATGGCAAATTAGTAAGGGTTCTTGTGCATACATAATGTCTCATAACTACTGGAGTCCTAAAGCACTAATGCAAGTGCAATCATTTTTATAGCCTTTTGTCTTGTAAGTTTTGCTGAAAAGAGTGGAAGGTGCCTCTCAGATTAGAATCTAGCCCTGTGCCATCACAAGGAACAAAACAGCTTTCATTAGAGATGTGCATTTCATTTCTTTATTTTTAAAAGGCTGGGTGGCAGGGAGGCAGGCTTGGCTGCTGGTTGTTTTGTTGTTGTTTGGGTTGTTGCTTTTGTTGTATTTTTCTTAGTGGCCGTGGCTGTGAAGTGTGGTTTCTTCCACCAGCCTCTCCCAGGCTAGCTGTGAATAGTGCCCATTTTGAGATTAGGAGATTAGGTTATTCATCACTTGAGATGCTCCCCGCTGTGCTGCTACTATCAGAGCGCAGCCAAATCAAAACATCTCTGGAAGGCATTTCAGAATAATTGAATGCATCATAATTTCCCTATTAATACATATCTCATATTACAGATTATGCATGAAATGTTCACATTATCTGTTACTTTTTGTTAACGTCTTGCTCCTTGCCAGTAAATTTAATACACAGAGTGAATCAGCATGCTATGATGAAGGGATAGGTTACTGATAGCCATTTTTTTTTTCAGGATTCAGTAGAAAATTAAAGTAAATCGATCATTTTATAGCCCCACTGGAAGGGCTACAAGGGCATGTTGCTAAGCAAATGGTAATTTAAATGTACTGTGTAATTTTTCTACGCAATTTACTGAAGGCAGATTTTATTTCTCAGTTAATATCAGATGCTCTTTATCTGTTAGTGCATGATGTATCTGTGACACACAAATTATTAACCTATGTTTTAATCAAATGCTGCAGCTTGATAACTAGTGATGTAGGCACTATAGGAGTTAACACCTGGAAGAATATGACTATTACTAATACCTAAAAAAAAACACATGATTAATTCAACATTCATTTATATAAAGAGCATGCACTAAATTCTAACAAAAAGTCTTCAAAGTAAATCCTAATAAAATTTAATAAAAATTTCCACATTCCATAACAAAAAGTATTTTCAAATTGATTGTGCATCTAGCCACAAAAGATGCCCTTTTTTAAATATTTTAAGATTTTGGCAATATTTTAAATATAATATGGAAGCATATAACTAAGCACTGTAAATACAGTAAATATTTTAAGATAATATGCTATCCATGGTAAGAACTTGTCTTCTTGGGCAAATTCAAATAGCAAACAATTTCTTTTTCTTTTTCTTAAAAAGAAAAGCACTTAACCTGTGCATCAGGGTAGTTTCATTTTATAACAAGTCAAAAGTTCCATATTTTAAGACAAATAAGAATATATAAAATAATCTCTGTTTGATGACACCCATTATTTTTATGAAATTAAAAAGAAAAAAGAAGGAGGGCCCCATTTACCCTTCAGGTTGCCAAAGTAAAGGCAAGATCCTCCTGCTGCTGGTGTACAAAATGTATTATTGTCATTAATGAAAAAGTTAATGGGCCATTTTCTTATATATCAATTTACATTTTACAATTTGAGTATACAAATGATATGTACAGCAGAGAGCTGATTATTTTTGCTCAAGGAAATAGTTTTAATGTGTTTTTATGGACATCAAATGTTGTGAATAATGATGCATCCACAGAATGCAAATAGGATGACAGCTTTTGGGCTGTGATCAACAGTCCTTGGATAAAAGGTCTGCTGGGACAGTCATGTTCTGTGGAGGGCCTGAACAGGAAAAAATGGGAAACAAGGAGGACACCAGGATATTTGAAAGGAAGATCAGCGGATGGGATTTGGAGTATGTCACTCACATATAGACATCAGATAATACTCTCAGTGTTATGGGGAAAATGTATTTAAAAGAGAATGTAGCAGTGAACTGCAGACAGAAAGATATTGCTGATTCTGTGTGATAAAATCAACTTCTGAAATTAGTTATGGCTCACCATATAAGAAATGAATTTTAATAACACATTTATACTAGTCTCAAATACCTTTTGTTTACTAACTTCTTTCTGTGGGGTTCACCTTTCCTTACCACTTAAAGGCAGTCAGTGCTGCAGGCCAAATAGAAATATATCCAGGAATACTACACAACAGACTTCTTTGGAAGAGATAGGAATAATTTCTTGAATTGATACAAACTGAGTCTCTTTTCTCAGAAGCATGGAATAATGTCAGATGTGCTATGAGACCAAAAGCATGGTCTCTGAGGAGCAGCCATTTCTTTTATTGGTCATTTGAACTTGTAGGCAGGTGCTATCTGCACCTTACAGTCCTATGTTCCATCCCAACACACCTGTTCCTGTAAAGAAAACTACATATCATGGTGACTGGTGGAAGCCACACATGACCACTCACTCACTATCCCAGAATTGGCCTCACCAATTTCTACCTAAGAGTGGAGGGTTGCAACACAGGCCTGTAGACAGACAGACAGACAGATGGACACACACACACATACTCAGACTCTGCCAGCAGAATGCCAAGACATCTAAATGGAAGTGAAAACTCAGTCAATCATTCATTTCCCCTTTTCATCTGTATATTTGGGAAAGGGGACTCACTATTCCCTCATCAATGAGAATTCTCATTTAAAAAAAAAATTTTTTTTTAAATTTATTTGTCAGAGAGAGAGAGAGCGAGAGTGAGCAAGCACAAGGAGGAGGAGTGGCAGGCTCTGCACTGAGGGAGAAGCAGGCTCTGCACTGAGCAGGGAGCCCGATGTGGAGCTCGATCCCAGGACCCTGAGATCATGACCTGAGCCGAAGGCAGACGTTTAACCGACTGAGCCACCCAGGCGCCCCCCCCAAAAAAACAATTTTTAAACAAGAAAAAAATAGAAGGGATGCTGAGTTACTTAGAAAAAAATAAACTCTGGGTGATAGTTTTTTAGGTAGCTAAAATGTTTTACAAATGTTTTTAACCTGTTTCTTATGAATTTGAAAGAGAAAGGGGCCACAAACAGAAGACAACATGACCTTAAAATAGCATCCATGATAAGCTGCATCAGGAAAAATCAAATTAAATGGGAACAAAAATCTTATACTGGTTACATTTTTTATTAAGACATGGGGATTTCCCAAACTAATATCAATGCAGCAAGACTGGAAAAGTATATTATGCCTTCAGTATATAATAAGAGACAGCTGAATGTAAAGAAATACTTATCCATATGTGAATATAAATAAGAAACATAATGGAGATGGACAAATTGCTCTTCCAGGATGAAATACAGTGATGGAAATGAAAATATATTGTTCTTAGAACCTGGGATGATCAAATCTTTCTTTCTTTTTTTTTTAACAACACAAGAATTGACAAATTGGCAAAGCTTTTGTTCTAAGGTGACTTTCTTATATCTTTCTTTTACCACTTCCTACTCTGTCACCCAAGCGCTTACCTTTAAGTATTGCCTTTTAGCCAACGGTAAGCAAAATTCCCTGGGCTGCTCACATAAACCCTGCCTAGAAACGTAACAATGAAAACAATCACAACCACCACAAAAATGAATCCCACCTTGGAAACTTCCTTCCCCCAAACAAATACAGTTGTAAGTTGCAGGAAATTGGGGGACCCATATGCCTGCATTGAAACCTAGATAACTGGAATTATTTGAAATTTGAAACACTGAGCACAAAAATAATTAAATTTGGAAAGTCTCCTAGAAAATGATTTAAGCTCCCAACATTACTTCAAAGAGAGCGTCCTTCCCACCCACCTCTATCCAAAACAAAGTTACTTCTTTAACTTCTTCCTCTGGTCTGGAAATCAACATGCCTACATCCTCTTATATTTGAATTTATTTTCTCTGCCAAAATCCAGCATCAGTGCCTTTAGGCACACATAGGAAATGAAGTGGGTTGGATATGCTATCTTTAGCTATCCTTCTATGCATGACTAAAAGCTGAAGAGAGTTAACTGACCTCATATGTATATGAACTAATTGTATAATAAAACTGCTTTCTCCTAAGAAACTACATATATAATTTCTTTTTATTCTTAAATATATATATGCATATATATACATATATATGGTTTTTTAATACTGACGTGTAAGCATAGGGTTTTTGAAATATATATATTTCACAGCAACAGGTAATTTGGTTAATGGAATTTTATTAAATAGCTTAAACTATATTACTTTTAGTAGAGTTGAGTATAATATTTTTACTATAATTCAGAAATTATCAAGTTTATTTCCTCCACCTGATTATCTAAAAAATCA
Source organism: Neomonachus schauinslandi (assembly GCF_002201575.2). Taxonomy (NCBI): domain Eukaryota; kingdom Metazoa; phylum Chordata; class Mammalia; order Carnivora; family Phocidae; genus Neomonachus; species Neomonachus schauinslandi. Next base: position 61,851,035 of record NC_058412.1, read on the forward strand.
AAAGTGCCAATGGACCCTGAATTTTTTGTCAAAATTGGAAGGATAGCATACGTAATTTAAGTTTCAGCAAAAAGTTGTGTTTCACCTTTTTAGTGTAGGTCTAAAAATCTCACTCTGACTTTCTCTTTAAAGAAAGTAGACGTGGTCATCACCAATTGAATTAGGTATCACTTGAAAAAAAATCCAACACTCAAAAGATTTTAATTCAGAAAGCCAGAAAATGATGAGATTACTGGTCCCAGTCACCTAAAGGAATTACCATTTTACGAAAGTATCCAGTGCCTATTTTTCCCATAAACAATATAAAATTAACAGAATCAAATTTTTTTAAAAGTCACCTTTTATCTCAATTCCTACAAAATAATCAATATGATTTATTCCATGTATTTCCCTTTCTAAACATACATACATTTTACATATTGTAGATAACATGTACATTACACTTTTTTCCACTTAACACTATGGATTGGGCATTCTTCCTGCTTAGCATACCTAAACGATCTTTATTGTCTTTTACATAAATGAATAATTTTTCAATTGGAAGCAGTACTGTCATTTTGTTTTTAAAGAGGAAGCTTTGACTCCCTTATAGAAAATAAGAAGTCAAGACCAGAAGGATCATTTCTGAAAGCTTAATATCCCTTGCACTGATGTCGGTACCCAAGATCGAACAGTTTCCTGCTTAACAGTGAATTGAGGGTTCTAGTTCTGGAAGCCCACACTTCCATTTCATTCATACTGTTGAACTGTAAGAGAACTTAACCAATCAAGATCACTGAAGGTACAGAGGTTGCCGTCATGCCGGTCCATATCTAAGGGACAGAGCTCCCTGGACAAAAGGCTTCTCCAACAAAAGAACCATTTGCAAATTCCAAACTCCCCCTTTGGAGCTATACTCCAGGACACTAAAGTAGTACAGCAGCCAGGACCATTTGTGGGCACATTTTGTAGCCAAATGAAAAACACACAGAAAACATCTCACAAAAATGGACCAAATCAATAAAGCAAATAAATGCTTCTCTTCAGCACTCAGCAGGTACAGACTTATTTTCCCACCATTCTAAAGTAAATCAGCAATCTATCTTGAAAAATAAAAAGAATATTTCACCACAAATTGACTGCATTTAATAAAATGCAAGCTCTCCTGTCCAGACAGAAAAAATCTGAAATCAATAGTCAAATTCCCCATCTTCTTCTAAGTGAGAGAAACTAACGTGTAACTTTATTGTTGCTCCATGAATTATCCCATGGTTTTTCATGTTGTGGCAAGAACCCTGCCAATTCTTCACTTTTTAGGTAAAGAAGAAAAACAAAGGACAGGAAATAAATCAACAAATGACTGTCTCCTTTGGCAAAGGGATGGATTACAAAGAAAAATAATTTCCTTGTTAAGAATATATTCAGGACACCAGTACTTGAAATGTATTGTTAGAAGCGAATATCATTTTTTAAGTGGAGAGAGTGTCCTTTCAAATGGATTTTTTAGCACTTTCTCTAAAAAAAAAAAAAAACACAAAAAACAAAAACAAAAAAACCAGCATGCAGTACTGAATTAAAGGGGGAAAAAAAAAAAGTTTAATATGGTGCTTCAACCACCATGGTGGAGTACTTTCAAACTGGCACCAAGATGGATACTAGAGCAAACACAAACTGTGGGCAATGTTTTATGATTCCAACCACCATGGTAATGCCTCTACTGAGTAAGCCTGGGAAGAAGAATGCTCCTGAAGGGCCAGAGTTTCCTGGCCTTCTCTGTTGATGGGAATTTGCACATGGAGAAAGGTCCCAGGGCAAAATTTGTGGCACTTCGGTGCCCCCTTGTGTCCAATTTGGCACCAGCATGAACTATCCCAGGTCTGTGTACAAAGTGGAGCAGGAATTCCTTAGATCCCAAAAGAGTGCAGGGTGGGGTGGAGAGGAATTGTCAATTTTCTACCTCTGTGTCTGTGTAAAAGTCAGTTGCTGGTGCAATCAGACATTTCCACGCTGCTGCTTCCTCAGAACACTTCAGATGCCCTCCACCTGAACCCCTTGGCTGAATTTCATCTGAAGATAAACCAGAAAGAACAGTCTTGCATCCCTGGCTCCCAGAACCCCATAAACAAGGAAAATCATTTTAGATTGAAAAATGTTACGTCCTTATTACCAAGATATAGAAAAACTGGAGAGAGTATTCAAAGTCTTTTTGATAGAGTCTTTCTTGCCCTCAAATCTCTCCCAAATTTTGAGACTTGCCAGATTATTTTAAACATTTTCATGACAGTAACTATTTCATTCCTTCATCATGATTCTTTTTTCTACATTCAAAGTGACTTTGTAGGAAATTGGGTCACCAATGGATGCGAGAATGTCACTACATTCTCACTCACCTACGCACGCCTTGAAGCATTAAAAACCAATTCTACATGTAATAAAGCTTGGAAATTTTTCAAATTCAATGTTGGGTTGAGGGCAAAGGACAATTTGCCCCATAAATACAAATTTGCTTCTGATGTTTATCTCTGTAGATGGTTTGACTGCAGATCCAGAATTGGATTGCAGTTCTGTCTGCAAGAATTACCTGGGAAGCATCTCCTCCTTCTCAACACATTTATTCACACAGCTCCAAAGACATTCCAACGTGGAGGTTATATGCTTTCTTTGACAGAAAGGACTGTTGGAGGTTTCAAACTTCATATTGTATCAAAGGATGGGAGGATAAGAGATCCAGTGATAAATCAGAGAAACAAAAGGCAGGGAAAGTAAAGCAGTGAGAAGGGAAGCACATGAATGAAAAAGGGAAAGAGAAAAAAGTGAATCAGGCCACAGATCTTGGTGAGGATGCCTTTTCTGTCTCAAGTGAAATAGAGTACAATTGTGACTCCCTTTTTGCTCTTTTTCTGGAAATCATTAGAAATATAAGTGGGAATTATAAGACTGCACTTATGGCTGTCTTTATACTTTGATAACACAGTGGGTCTCATGGACGATGGACATTCGTGTGTAACCTTCAAAGGCAGGTAAATCCCAGGCTGTCCTACCACCACTGCTGTTCAGTGAATCCCTCCTGTGAATTTCCCTGTGTATTTCCAACAGGATGAAGAGGAAAAACCCTTTGGGAACTCTTCAGGATAGTAAACTACTGATGAATAGTACTTCCATTGAACATTTTCATTTTTTAAAAAAGGCTATGGATTGAGGAAAGAGCAATGATCTTTCTTCTTCAATCTCAATCACAGCCTCCTTTACATCTTGCAACAAACAAGACTGATGATTTCCATCTTCATCTGCTGTCAATAGTGCATTTATTAAATGGCATGACTTTCTTTTGGTCAAAATGCTTTATACTTCCCTGGCCCATGCCCTCTGCTACTAATGACATTTATTTAAAAAGACTCACCCTAGGAAAGGTTGTGAGTCTCTGGGGTAATAGTTAACTGCCACAAATAGGGATTGAATCTATCACCTTGACCTCCATCATGGTACTTTCAACCCAGGATTTGCTACCTTGTCTTGACACAATGCTGTGTCTAGAATACTTGTAAGGTAAGGTCAAAAGTAATGTGTTCTACCATTATTAAAGTACAAAAGTTTGTGAGTGATTTTCTTCACTATGTACATAAATGACAGTAGCTTCAAAGTTATCCATGAGTAGAAACATTGTAATTTGCAGGGAGTCTGGGTGGCTCATTCCGTTAAGCATCCAACTCTTGATTCCAACTCAGGTAATGATTGCAGGGTTGTGAGATGGAGTGCCCTATTGGGCTCAGCGCTAAGCAGGGAGTCTGGCTGAGATTCGCTCTCTCCCTCTCCCTCTGCCCCTCTCCCCAGACCCCCTCTCTGTTTCTCTTTCTCTCTCTCTTTCAAATAAATAAATCTTGGGGCACCTGGGTGACTCAGTCAGTTGAGTGTTCAACTCTTGGTTTCAGTTCAGGTACTGATCTCATGGCTCATAGGATCGAGCCCTGCGTCTGGTTCCACACTTAGTGAGTCTACTTGGATATTCTTTCCCTTTGACCCTTCCCCTGCTCGTACTCTCTCTCTCTCTAAAATAAATAAATCCTTAAAAAAATAAAATAAAATAAAATAAATCTTAAAAAAAAAAGAAAGAAACATTGTAAATTGCACTCCGAGTTTTTGCTTTGGGAGATGAGAGAGAAGGTAGGGAGTTATAGTTGCTGCATTTGCTTATTCAATGACTGACCCCTTGGCCAGAAACATACTCAGGGATAATGACCAGGTAGAATATATACCAGAAAAGTTAAACCATCTTTTCCTAATAAAAGGGATCTTTAGCACGGAGCTGGTCTGGGAAAGGGAAGGAATCAGTGACCTACAGCCCAGATGGAGAAGACAAGAAATACTCCAAGTGTCTAGGTTTACATATTCTAAGTTGAAGAACATGACAATGGTATCCCCCATTCTGCCTACAAACACCTTCCCCCAGATAGTCTCATAATCTCTTCTCTTACTTCATTGAGATCTCTGCTCAAAAGTTGCCTCACTATAGAGGCCTTCCTGATTATCCTATCTAAAAAGTCCCAACTCAGACACTCTAGATCCCTAAATTCTGCTTTATCTTTCTCCATACCACATTTTGCCCCAGGACATTATACTACACCTGCTTACTGGTTATTTCCCTCAGTGGAACATAAATTTCTTGATGGTTTTGTCCACTGTTGTATCTCCAATGCACAGAAGAGTATCTACACAGTAAGTGCTCAGTAAATATTTGTGGAATGGCCAATTGATTGAACTTTGGGTACATCCAAGTACATATTCCCCACATGTAAACATACCTTAAAAAAATCTGGAGAATTTATACTCTAAACAACTATCTTACACTTCTCCAATTTACGAATGATAAACCTGAGAGTACCACATCAGGAAATGCTCAAAGTCCCATGGTTAACATAGCACTGTATTTTGATTTATGGCTCTCAAACTTTATCATGTGTCTGAAACACCTACAGAACTTGTTCAAAATCAGATTGCTAGGTCCCAACCCCAAACTGAGTAAGTGGGTGCTTGAGAATCTGAATTTCCAATAAGTTTCCAGATGCTGTTGATACTGCTGGTTTGGGGACTACATGTGAATATCAGTTTTTCTCTAAAATTCAACAGTCATGGCAGCAGGGGATGGTTGTTAAGTACTTTAATAAATTAAAAAACATACACATTATGGAGTACAATATAAATTTTCCCTGCATTTTTAAAATAAAAAAAGAACTGTTAAGAAATGCTTGCTTGCTGTGGGTTGACCAGGCATGGATTAAGTGTCTAACTCCCCGATGTCAAAAAAGATACCTGAGTACAAATGATTGAAGAGAACTGATATAAGCCATGTAGGAGTCAAAATAGAAGTTTCATGGGTGCTACAAGTTTTTTGAAGGTAGGGAATCTCTCAAGAGTTGATTCAGAAGGAAATATAGGAGCCTGGTCTGTGGCTGTGTAGGGTGGAGAGGTCCTCTATTAAGCCACCGATGACTCTGAAGTGGTCACAGGAAGCAGGGTTTAGGCTGGCAGTTAGTGGCGAGCAGCCAGAGGCTCAGGGTTATCAGAGCTCACCACGCAGAGCTGGGCTCTAATGTCATACCATCACTTATCCGGGTCAGCCATCTGCGGAGCCTGTTGTTTTTAAATTGTCCTCTTGAAACTTGGGGTTTCATCTTTCTCTTACAACAGGGAAAGAAAAGAATCAAATGTAATTTAACATCTTATAAAAAGGCAGATCCTAAGTTGTTCACATGTCCATTGCTCACATCTCATTGCATAACTATTATGATAGATCCTTACCAAGACTGATACGGGGCAACCTGCCACTAAAATCCAAGGCAAAGAGTCCTCTTCTGGTTTCAAACTGTCAAGAAATAAAACCCAGCCTTTTCGCATCAACTTACTCTGAATACATTTTCCAAATGTAGAATGTACATGATGAGCACATAAACTGGAAAAAAGCAGCAGGTGAGGAAGGGAAAGAAAATTTCAGTGTTTCTGGTAGGTGTTGGTTCTTTATCAAGTGATAGGCTACTTCACCGTGTACACATAAAATAAAATCTTGGCTCTGTGCATTCATATAAATCTTTCAAAGGCTGAAGATCCTTTACCATTAATGTCTTCTTAAGAGCCATTCCAGAAAATAGTGCCTGGGATCAGTTTGATACTTAGAACAGTAAAATCTTTTCCTGGTGAGTCTCCTAAGGCTGGTTTTTCATAGCTGGAGGAACCTACTCTCCACTTCCATTTCCCTACCATTCTTTGTGTACTCTCCCCCAAAATAAGAGCAAGGAATGTCTTCCATGAAGAGAGGCACCCACCTGCCCCTCTTCCATCCTAAAAGTGCTACTTGGATTTATTTGAGGTTTGGTTAGATTTGAAGCTGTCCTCATACATGTGCTATTTTCTACCCAAATCCTTCTAGCAGGAAACCTTCCTCCCATTCTGAAACTTTATTTATTTCTGTTATTCCAGATGTATGTGCCAATCAGTTTAGCTCCTGCCAATTCTTGTTTATTAATAATGCTAACGAAAGAATTGAAATTCTACCAGATTTCAATCTCTTTTTTCATGCCTCAATAATGAGTCCTAAAAGAGATGAATTCTGATATTGTCTCAGCAACTCAAAGGACTAGGTACGATCAGAAATTTGACTGGCTTTTGCCTACCTTGCACGAACTCAGGAGGGCTATTCGTACTGTTAACTGCCATCGTATATGTGCAGATAATTTGCATTTTCATTGTTCTTTATTTTATGTTATTAGTTATTCATGAGATGAATATCGCATTCAACAACTAATCTATAAAGCTTTTGCTTTAAATAACAATGTGCCGTTTTTGTTGTAGGAGGTGGAATGGAGGATGGACGTCCCGTTTAGAAATCTTGTACAAAGAATTGAAAAATGAATGACATGTAGGCTCTTCCTTGCCATATGTAAAATCAGGATCTCAAAGGGAGTGGCATTAGAGTTGGAAGAAACAGACTGTACTACATCGGTTTGTACATATAAGGGCTATATTAGCCAGCTGGACCTACTGAGAAAGGTCCCTCACCAGCCAGCCAAAGGGAAGAGAAGGTCAGGTTTAACCATACTATGTAATGAACCTGTAAATGACTAATTATTTCTCTCACCAAATAGCACAATCTGCATGTGAGGCGAAAACCAACACAGAAAGCATCTGAACTCATTTTTTTTTCAGTTGGATATAGGCCAAGTTTCATACACATTGCTTTCTACTTTTCCCAATAAAGGCTCATGTCTATATTAACACAAATTGAAAAGAAAAAAAAAAATGCAAAGATTCCATGCTCCTTCTTGGTTTCAGGAAAGAATACATTAATTCAGTAAAAACCATTCAAATTTGAATGTTAAGGTCCCAGCTGTGTGGGGCGATTTTGTAAGTGTGTGCCTACACTGTGGATGTACATTTAGCTGTGCATCCTTACCTATCTCGATATGAATGTTGATATAGATAACCCCTAGATAAGTTAGTTGTAAAAGCAGATCAATGATTTCATTTACCAAGAGGGGAGCATAGGGCCTTTACTATACTCAAAGGATTTCACCGCAATCCCACTGCGGCTATCTAGGTAGGGGCTGCTTCACCTTCGAGGCAGTGAATTGCTAGGTCTTGACTTGCTTACGAAGGAGGTAACTATCTCTCCTAGGGAATAAAAAAAATCCATAAGGAGAACTCCATGTTTTTTTCAATAATACAACTTAGAAATTCTGATAGAAAGATAGTGGTGACAGCAGTAATATGGCCCAATATAATAGAGAAAATAGAGAAAAACAGCAATATAAGATTTAAGATTTTTGAAGAAGAGGAATACATCTTTTTCATCCTTTCATCTCCCCCAGTACTTGGTATTTGGTAAGTGTTGAAGAATACTGATAACCACAATGACACCTAACATTTATGGAACTTTCTATGTGTCAGGCATGGTTGTAAGTACTTAACAGGTTTCAATTCATGTTATCCTCAAAAAAGATCCCCTCAGTGAGCTACTATTATCATCCCCATTTTACAGATGAGGAAACTTAATCATGGAGAGTTTATGAAACTTAACTGAGGTCACACAGCTAGTTAATGTCAGAATGGCTTCACATTCAGGGGGTCTGGCTCCAGAGCTCAACCTCATAACTTTTATGCTAAACTGCCTCTTACTGGACAGCATAAGAATTGCTGGACAGAATTGCCAAATTTTATTGAGGAGCTGAATTCTACTGTCTCAGACTGGAAATGTGAACTCAGATGAAATTGGAAAATCACACCTAAATTCTAGGAATACTAAAAAATTACACACACACACACACACACACACACACACACACTCCTGGAATTTATGATGATTTTATGTGTAATTTTTTGGCAGCTATACTATAACAACAGTTAGTTTAAAATGACTGATACTCCCTGAGCAAATCTAATCCTTCAAAACTTTAGAATCTATTTGGCCAGTAAATTATTTGGCAACATTTCTAGACATTTCTCAATTGCAAACACATAACCAGTTAAGGATAAAAGGTGTGAAAATGTGGTGCTTCTTTTGTCTCCCCCTCTGCCCCTTCCTTTAGTACACAACTCTTCTGTCCTTATCATGCCCAGCTGTCTTGTTTTGGCCTGCATTCTCCAGGCAGCACCCTTTATCTTCAGTTCTACCATACAAGAGAACCTACACGTCATGTGTCTCATCCCCTAAACACTGTGAACTTTTGTAGATGATGTTTTAGCTCTGGAAAAAAATTTTCAAATGAGATTTAATGGGATGCCTCAAATCTCAAATGCATGAATAGAAGTACAAGGAAGCTGGTGTCTCTTTGCTGGGCCCCCTCCCCCCCACTTGCCCCTGCAAGTGCCCAAGAACCTGAACAGATCCTAAGCCACTTCTCAGACCCAAACAAATTTAAAAAAAAAAAAAAATGGTGGTGGAGATTTATCCATGGCATGTGCATGGGTCTTTGAGACATGTCCCAAAGAAAAGCGTGCACATGGTTGACTCCAACCCAGAAAGTTCAGTCCTGCCTTAGCCCTGTTGTCCTGATCTCTCTGCTGGGCCTTTTGCTTTACCCACCAAGGGAACCAAATGAAGACAATAAGGGACTCTCTACCCCTCAGGACAAGGGCATATTTCTTCTGTCTCTCCTCATTTCTCAGAGCCTAGACCCTTAGCTTCCTTTCTGCTATTCCTGCTGCATCTCAAGCTGTTTGAACTCAACCTTGTGCAAAGCTACCCATCATCCCAGCATCTGGCTGTCATGTTTCCTTTCCAAAGGCCATGCCCCCTCACAAAAAAGGAAGGGGGTGACTCCCATACAGGTTCTACTGCATGAGCAGCAGTGAACATTCCAAGCCTTGTCCCACGATGAGCCTACTCCTCCCTGATGCCCTGTTGAGCCCAAAGGCCCATTGCAAGACCACTCAGTAGGAAACAAGAAGGGTCCTATCCAGGAGGAATAGGAGACAAAAATAATCCTTTGGAAGGGAAACTCATTCTTTGTTTGGAACATACCTCTTAAAAATTTGTTGATGCTATTTGAATGCTTCAAAATTTCTAAACTACTCCCCAATTATATACTTTAGCTAAAAAAATTACACAATTAGGCATGTTCATTGCAATAAAAAATAGAAAATACAGATGAAGAACAAGAAAAAAATTGAGCTATAATCCTTCTAGGTATTTTTCCACAGACATATGCTTACAAAGTGTGATAATAGTATTTTATAGATTTTAATTTTATTGTAATCATCTTTCAATATCCATTATATACATCTAAAGCATCATTTGTAGAGTCTGTAGGAATTTTTTTCCTAAACGTATTCCTTATTGCCAAGCTTTTATATTGCTTCTGAGCTTCTCTGCTTTAACATCACTACAATGACTGAGCAGATCGCAGATCAGGGGAGAGGAAGAGCTCTAGGTTCAGACGTGGGTCCAAATCCTAAAGAGCCATGCAATATGGACGCTTGGACATATTTTATAAAATCCTACCGTGCCTTGTTTCACCATCTGTTTCAGGAGAGAGTAACTGTAAGAACATACCTCGTCAGACTGTTCTGAGCCTTAAGTGAAAAAAATATATGTAAAGCACTGAGCATGGTGCCTGGCTTATCTTGAGCAGCCAGTAGAAGTTGGCTCGCTGTAATTAAATAACTCATCATATGATTACTTCCTTAGAACCTATTCCTAGAAAGGGAACCAAAGGGTCCTAGGACCCACACATCCTTTAGGATTTTTATCCGTATTGCTGATTGTCTTCCAGTTTCTTCTCCCACCAGTGAATAAGAGTGGAAATGAAAACCTGCCTCCCCACATTCTCCCTCATTTGGGGACATGGTCCTTTTTTATAGAAGGCAGCATGGGAGAAAGGAAAGGGCCCTGAGCTTGGAGACAGAAAATCTGTGGTCTATTCCCAGCTTTGCTATGTATTCAGTAACCATGTGGCCTGAAACTCTCAGTTCTCTGACCCTCAGTATCTTCATCTATTAAGAAAAGGGGGTTGGGAAAATAGGTAATAGTATTCACCCTAAAACACCATATGGTAGAGTAAATAAATTATGAAGGTACCTCATCAACTACACCTTGTCACTCGCATATGAAGTACTTTAGCCCACCTGGGATTTGGCTTTAACTACCACTAGGATCTTTAGAAATAATAAAGTTCTAATTCATTTCAATTTAATATTTACTGAACATCTATTATGCGTCATACACTGAGCAAAATACTGAAGCTAGAGACAGAAACAACAATGGAAATAGGTACCGTGTAAAAATGTACCTGAGACAGAATCCTCAGGAAGGCAGGGGAGGGTATAGATATTTAATACAATCTAAAAAAATCAGAACAAATTTTAAAACTTTGTTTTATACTTTTAATCACATTGAAGTTTTGTTTGTTTTTATCCGTGTTACCAAACTATCACCCCGAAGATATCTGCAGGCAAGAAGTTCAGGCATAAGGAGATATTCCTGCACAATCACAACATCAATCACAAAAAGGAAAAGAAATAAAACAAGAGAAATAAACAAGAATCTCTGCCTTGTTCTGTGTCTCAGAAAGTATGCCTCTGAGTTTTTCACATCCTCATACTTGATGATGGCATCTGTCCATGGGGATCTGGGGTTCTGTGGCCAGAGAGAAGGGCCAGTACAAAAGGAGGATACATTGCGGGCTCTGGAATGCACATCCCCATCTCCACCAGCCAGGACAGACTAGCCTCACCCCCCAACTCCTGCCTCATTCTTATTCTCAGTCCTCACAAGCTCCTTTTCTGTCTTAATCAGCTCTGATCTGCTTTTAGCAGACAATAATAGGAATAAAGAGCAGCATAGATTTTGGCATGTGTGTGCTTTTTTCCCCCTTAATCTTCTATCCAAAAAAGAAAAAGAAAAAAAAAAAAAAAGTCCTCTCTCTTTTACAGGCTTCTATTGTTTTAGAAAAGAAAAAAAATTAAGGCAGGAAGAACTGGGACCATAACAGATGACATCTCCTTATAGCAAAGCTGCATATTTCATTATCGTCAGGACCAATCTTAATTTACAGTAGACATTGCTGGTCCTGCATTTTATGTTGAAATAATGGAAATGCTTCTTTGTGAAGGTTGTAATGAAAAACATAAATAGTATATCTTCTAATGATTAACATTGACTAATTCTACTGGTACTGAGTAGCATGTGCTTAAGAGATGGATTATCTCTGAAACATAATTTTACTAAGCACTGCTATGTAATTTGTTAAGCATTTAGTAATAAGTATGTCTAATAAAATACGAAAAAAAATATTTAGAAAATGAACCATAATTTTAATATAATTTTAATTAATGGGAGTGCAACTACAGTGGTTTAAATTACATTCCCAGTGGTAAGAAGCCTTTCAAACCTAATTTGTAAGCCAAGATGGTGGCTCTAATGACTGGCAGCAAAGTTTCTTCAACAGATTTCATGGGGCATGATCCAAAGATAATAGGTTCTCAGCCCAATGACAATCCAATTACAATGCCAATCAAAGCCAACTTCATGCACTCTAATTATCAGATTTAGCTGTCAGCTCAAATACAAACATAACACTTTTATTTAAATAAAAATTTAATTTAGGAAAAAAAAAAGACGACTTCATGTGTGATTTATTGAGACTGCCAGAGCAATCTAACTTATTTCCCTGGTAATATAATAAAATCAGTCTTGTATTTAAAAAAAAAAAAAGTGAAAACTTTTTCTCCCCCACCCATTCTTCTGTATCTGCTATGTTATATTATTTAAGAGTTAATTTAAGCAAAAAAGCATAACCTAACATGGCAGCAGATATTTGCCAACTAGAAATAGGTTAAATAGAGTAGCAAGGTTTCAATGAGACAAAATTCCAAGTGAATAAATGACAAAACCTAATTAGTTTTTACTAGTCATCAGGAGAAATTGTGTTTCAACTAAAATCCATTTATATGGGCCTGAAGCTGAGGACACTGGCTTTCTCTTATTTCTGCATTGAATCATAGTAGAAACATGGGCAGGGCAGAAAGAAAGGTAAGGCAAACAAGACCCACATTAGAATGATTTTAAAATGTTTGATATTCAAATCACAAATAGTAATAATCTAGAGCATCAGTAATGGGTAGCAAATGCTCCCCACCACAGCCCAGTCCTGACTCAGCTTTTGTTACCAGGTTTCCCTTTAGGCTTAAGAGTGAAAGATTCTCTTGGAGCAGCACAGCCCAACAGAAATGTTGTGTGAGCCATAAACATGTGATTTTAATTTTTCCACCAGCTACATTTTACAAACAAGAAGAAACAGAAAAATATTTTAATAATATATTTTACTTAACCCAATATATCCAAAATTTTATTTCAATATCGAATCAGTATTTTTTCAATTATGAATTTAAAGTTTTACAATTTTTTTCCTCATGGGAAACCTTCAAAATTGGTGTATATTTTAGACTTAAAGCACACCTCAATTCAGCCATGTTGCATGTGCCCAATAACCACATGTGGTGAGTGGCCTGCATTGGGTAATGAAGTCTTAGAAGTTGGCCCAAAAAGAAGGCAAAGAAGAAGTTGATTTTAAGGTTTAATTGTACGGCTCTAAAGACCATCTACCCCTCCAGGGGTGGGGGGAAATATAGATATATAGAGAGAGACACATTTTTTTTTCTGGTTTTCCAAAGAGCCTAAAATCTCCTCTAGTATTTTATTTCTTAAGGCTGGATGGATATACTGTATATGTATGTGTATATATGTAATGGAGAGAGGTATTTAGGGAGATTTTTCTTTCCTAAAACGTGTCTAGTGAAGTGTAGTATGAAAATATACAATCCTGTTAGAATATATATTTGCATAAAATTAAGACAGGCCCTGAGGACCCTTGGAAGGAAGACAGGGGTGTGATATGAGGATAGCAGTAATGGGGAGGTGCAGGGGACCAAGGGTAAGCTTTGCGTCTACTAGCTCTAAGTCCCTGTTTACAGATGGAAGTCTCTCAAAACCTTCCTCGGGATCTCCCTTGCTCAATGAGGGCGTGTTCTGGAAGCCCACACTTGGGGACATATTTGCTAATATTGACACTCTCCCAGGCTTCTTTTGACTTCCCACCCTTACTACTGAAGCCAAGATGGAACCCTGAATGCCCACCTCCACACTTCCTAAATTCTTCTCCTGTTAAAAGGCATTTAAATTTCCAAACCTACCACACAGTGTTAGACAAGAATCACAGCAGGTTAAAACAAAGAGTTAATTTGTTTCATCTTATATACTTGGAGTTGGGAGTCACTTGAATTTCACATGCAAATAGATGCAAACATATGCAAATCAGGGTTTCTCCAGATAAATTGAGTGGGAAAAAAAAAGCCTTATAGTATTAGTAATATTCAGGGATTTTTGTGGTGTTTAAAAGGAAATTATTTGCTTCCTCCAATTCCAAATGGAGTGTCTTTCTCAGTCCTGGCTGAATGAAACCAAAAATTACCAGTCTTCAAGGAACAATGAGTTTTAAAAACACTGAACAAGATAGATTGAAATCAGGCTATATTTAAGCTTTAATCATTATATCTTAAATGCAACTTCCCTAAGAAAAACTAAAACCTTCCTTACTAAAGGACAAAGGAGTTCTCCAAATAAATCTTTGCTCTAGGTCTGACAATAATATAATTAAAAGTGATTCTAAGAAGAGAAAGCATAATAATATACCACAGGAATGTGAAGGCAACAGATAGGAGAATACACAGAGCTGTTGGTTATTATTTTCAATATTAGTAACATACATTATGGTACTTTGGCATGTATTATCTCATTCTATTTCCATAACCAATCCATAGCCTTGTGGTGATTGATTCTGTTCTTATGGCAATGCCATGACGTAGTATAACTGGTGTTATCATCTTCTGTTTGGATATGACTTTTTGAGTTCTAGCTCCTGACCTCAGCATGTCCAAAGTCAAGCACAATCATTCTCCATAAAGCCTGTCCTTCATGAGTACTTTATCTGATCATGACACTGTTGTCTAACTTGACAAACTGAAACATCAAGTCATATTCAAACCCTCCGTCTTCTCTAGTTTTACCCTCAGACTTAAGACAGGCACCAAGTTGTATGTAGACGCTTTTAAAAGGATCAGACCCTAGTCCTTCACAGTTACAGAAAGAATCACCACTAGGGAGAGATGTCTGGAACTGACAGCCTCCCACCCACACCCTGAGATTTACCTTCCCCTTAGGTACTCAAGCTAATTACTAATGCCAAGATCACACAGAGGGGCCTCCACTGCATGTTTTAATCCAACATGGAAACACAATTTGTCTTCAATTCTCCAAAGCCCAGCTCAAACAAAATGGAAACAAGATTCCACAAAGGAAGGAAAACAGAACTAGGAAATAAACACAGAGAATATTGAGCAACTAGATAGTCTAATGTATGAAATACAGCTCAGGATCACCCAGGCCTAGCTCTCAAACTGCTACCAGGGGTATGTGGTCTTCTATTACCCCTGAAGAGTGTACAGAGCAAAGCCCTGGCACCACTGCCTCCCATAACGGGCTGGTCTGAAAGAATGAGATCAGAGACACAGTTTTCTAGCCTGGTTGAGGTCTTTTCTAAGAACTTCATTTCCCCACATGAAGACCTCTATTTCCCAAAAGTCTGTTAGGGAGACCACCCCCCAGTCCCTACACTCACAGAAGGCTGGGATTAACTTACAGCCTCCAAAAGAGCTCAGCAATCACAAATTTAAGGCACATGAAATGTGCACATGTGGTGGCAGAAAGTCATTTCTTCATCCAAGTCCAGTATTTTTAAAATATCTCTCAACTCTGTCCTCTTTCCTCCACAAGTACTCCACAGACTTGTAAATCAGCCATTCCCATTTCCTTTCACAATAAGGACTATGAGGCTTTTTAAATGATAAATATAACTCATGTTCATTTTAAGAAATTTGCAAGATAATCAGAAATTCAAAGACAAAAAAAAAATCACACATAATACTATGATCTCCACCATCTCTTACCTGAATACATGAAGTGGTCTATCCATTCTTCCAGATTCCAGCCTCTCCCACTGCAGTGTAGCCGCAATACTGCCCCTGCATTACATTCATTTCACATGGATGAGACATAGTTTAATTCAGCAAAAATGTTTACTGATTAGCTCCAGGGTGTTAGAGACTGTGGGAAACTGTTGGGGAAAAAAAAATCAGACCATGTCTTCACAGAGATCACAGTCATTTTACTCCCCTGCCTGGAGACCCGTGGCTCCCCCACCACCTTTGGAATCTAATCCAGATATCTCAAACAACATCTTCACTTCTTTTCAACAGACATTGCTGGATTAATTGCCCACACCACCATGGCCTCATGCATCCTTACGTCTTGTGCTGCCTCACTGCAATTCTGCCAGACATGCCTCTGCTTTGGTCACCATTAAATCCTCTACATGGATCTCCATCACCTATACACATCACCACCACCACCACCACCACCATCCTGGGAAGAGAGTGAGCACTCAAGAAATGTATGTTAAACAAAATATGACACTGCTGTAACCCAAGATCCAGAGACTTAAACATGCTCCAAGCACTTATACATTTGATGAAGATAGGGTAAAATTGAAAACATATTTTTAAAAGTTATATTCACAAAGACGTTTTCAATATCAGGTACAACAAAGGGTACTACGCCTGTTGGAGGATACAGGATAGAAAATATGCCATGGTCTCTTGTCTAGATTGGAGGAGCAAGTTGGAAGAAATTCTACAATTCTGCCAGTACATTTTTCATTTGAAAGAGGTGGGGTTTCAGAAACTTGTGGCCTTAAGGGAGTGTTTTGGAAGATGGTATCAAAAGGCTATTTCAGGGGCACCTGGGTGGCTCAGTCGTTAAGCGTCTGCCTTCAGCTCAGGTCGTGATCCCAGGGTCCTGGGATCGAGCCCCGCATCGGGCTCCCTGCTCGGCGGGAAGCCTGCTTCTCCCTCTCCCACTCCCCCTTCTTGTGTTCCCTCTCTCGCCGTGTCTCTCTCTGTCAAAAAAAGAAATTAAAAAAAAAAAAAAAAGGCTATGTCAAGCAAAAATGAAACTGTGTGAAAAAGTTGAAGTAAAAGTGGTATTTTTGGTTAAATAGGCAAAGATGCTCATAAAGAAAGGGGAGGAGAGGCTGGGGCCTGAAAGGCCCTGGAGAATGTTCTAAAAGCCTGCTGTCACTTGGATGATTTTTGCAGCATGGCAGGAACATCTTAGATGTCCTGCTAGGGGGAAAAAAAGTTTTCATTCTATGATTAAGTCCTCATTTGCATGATTGTCTTAAACTAATCCAGCATTTCAGCCATGCTTATTTCACTTCTCTAGCTTTGCTGAGATACTTCACTCCCAGATTCATTCTCTCTTTTCCACTCACTCCATTCTCCAGCTTTGTGGTCTCCTTGGGCAGCTGACCCTCTAAGCTTATTCTTCCAGCTAGCACCTTATCTCCTCCCTCTAGGTAAACACTCACTATTCCTGATTCTGGTCTACCTGGCTTGGTGTCAGGGCCCTCTGTCTTACTCTACTCCATGGAGTAGTCAAGAAGGTATAAGCAGGAATTCTAAGGACATTTCCACCCTCATTATCCAGCCTCCTGAAAACAAGCCGGTCAGTGGAAAACTTCAAGGAAAAGTCTGGAAATCTAAATCCCAATATGAAGAATATGTATGAGAGAATAAGAACAGATCTATCATGTAAATATTTTCAAAAATAGGTATTATGAAGATGATATTAATTATTTTTAGATGGACAACATCACTGATTTGAGGAGGATGTGTTCTACATTTTTTATAAAGACCTAAGCTTTTCCTCCCACCAGAGAGGAGGATTCCACTAACTTCACTACGACTGCCTATCCCATCCATTTGCCTCTTTCCCCCTGGATTTCACACCATATGATTACTCCTCAATCCTCATCTTTAGTACTTCTACTACAACCACAAACAAACATAGAACTACCAGATTCTCTAAAATAAGCAAACAATCCAGTAAGCCTGCCCTTTCACTAACACATCTCTTTTCTCTCCACTAAAATTTAGTGAAGAGTAGTTAATAACAATTTCCTTACCCCCTTTTTTCATATATCTAAAATGTGATTGCTGCCCTCCCTCAAAATTCTATGGAATATAGAATCACTATCACTTTTCTAAGGGACAGACCACATTCCCACCTGCCTGCCAGAAAGTCTGGACTAACTATCTTCTGAGAGTCAGAATATTAAATAATAGTCTTAGCCTTGTCTATCCCCCTTCAATGTAAATATGATAGTAACATCCTCACCTTACAGACTGTGCCATTCATTTCTAAGACGGCTAACATATATCACTTATATTGACACAATCTAGCCCATTGAACTGACATTAGTTCTATTCCCAGTGTTTCTACCAAGCCCTTGAAAACTGTGGGATGCCAGACTTAAGCCCTCTCCTAACTCATCTCACCCATATGGCCAAACAACTGTATGAATAGTTTCTGAATAGTGCCTCAGTTTTCCAAGAGGTGACTGGGTCCCCTGTATCCTAACTAGTTTTTACTTAACCCCTTCCACTTGGGGACTAGACCATATATCTCATATAAATGGCCACTGAATTCTCCAAAATGATTGTTTGAGACTCCAAGATCTCCACTACCAGGAGTTCAGCATACTTCTGCTCCCATGACTGGATTTATTTTAATTCCACATTTGGCCTATTCATGGCAGCCTTAGATAAAGCCCAGTTAGTTCCACTTCACTGGCCCCTTGTCCAATATGGACTTGGTCGCCTCATTCCTGGGGGCGTCATTGATTCCATCTGAATAGTGCTATGTACAAATTATCTCATTGCATTTTCTTTGCAAAGCAAATCATTCTGATGTCTCTGTCTTTGCTTATGAGAGCTGGCTCAAAGTGGAGTCAGCTTTCCCTTCCTTTCCCTCCATATTTGCAATCTGTTTTCTAGTTTACAGGTCTATCACCACATTTATCCATTACCCTCCTTTCATTCTTACTTTCCCTAGCAAAGTTGAGGTCCTCATTACCTTCCAGGGTAATGAGATAGTACAACTACATCCCCCTGTTGCACTATCAGTCTTTCTAAAGCAGAGTTCCCATCACATATCTCCTATATTCAGTGACTTTCAGTGATGGTACATTTCCACCAATTTAGAGGCAAATTAATCTCCTGACATTCAAATAGAAGTTACCTCTGTAGTTCCATTTCTCACCACTCCAAATCCATTTCAAACTCTATCTATATAGTGCTGTTAACCATTTCCCCAACATGCTTCACTTTCCCATCTCTGTGCCATTGTTTGTGTGGTTATCTCTGCCTGGGGCGTCTTTTCCTTAACCCCAGGAATAAAAATACTGCCCACACTTCAAGTTCCTTTTCATGAAACCTCTCTAGATTTTCCTATGCAAAACTGGTTTCTCCCTTTTTAAAACCCCTATAACATCTGGTATATCCCTCTCCTATGGCTCTTATAATTCTTCCTGCATCCTATCCCTACATATCTTTGCTTTATCCATCTTAAAGGTCTTTAATCTCCCTTATGGCAGGGGTGGTAGGCAAAATTATAGAATGGACCCCCAAGATTCCTGGTCCCTGCTGTACACACACCTTCTCCGAGTTATTCAATCAAGAATTAATCTAACTACTGCTGTGCAAATATTTTACAAATGGAATTAAGGTCCCAAATCAGTTGACATTAAGATGATAGAAAGATTATCAGGGCCTGACCTAATCACATGAGACTTTTAAATACAGAAAATTTTCTCCATCAGAAAGACAAGGCAGAGAATCAAAGTACAAAGGGGATATGAGGCATGAGAAGTTCTCAGTGCAGATTTGAAGAGAGAGGGGGCCACAAGGCAAGGGATGCAGGCAGCTTCTAGGAGTTGTGAGCAGCCTTCAGCAACCAAAAAATGGAAATCTAAGTCCTACAACCACAAAGAACTGAATTCTGCCAGGAATGACCTTGGAAGTAGATTCTTTCCAGAATCTCCAGACAAAAGCAGCCCGAATGACATCTTGATTTTACCCTAGTGAAACCTTGAGTAGAGAACCCAGTCACATTATACTGAACTTCTGACCTATAGGAGTTAGTTAATGTGTGTTAATTCAAGCTGATAAATTTGTGGTAATTTATAAAACATCAATAAAAAACTAATACAGTAGGAATACCTTACTCAGGTTATTAGACCCAGCAATGCCAAACTGAGTGGCTGGCATACAGGAGGGTATCAATAAATATTTAACTTCCAGTTGCATAAAAAATATTGGAGATATAATCTTGTTAGCAAGAACAAATAGTCAAAATAAAAGGCAAACAGGTTGAAGCTTTTATGTCTTTAGTTAGGGAGAATTTTGAAAATAATTTATTAACTCTGAATGTGCTAGAATGTGAGTGACCTAGCACATTTTGAAAATCCTGAGTTTAAGTCCCTAGAACAAAATCAGTTCTGAGAATTTGTTTTACTTTTTAAGAAACTTATTTTAAGAAATACACAATCAGGGGCGCCTGGGTGGCTCAGTCGTTAAGCGTCTGCCTTCGGCTCAGGTCATGATCTCAGGGTCCTGGGATCGAGCCCCGCATCGGGCTCCCTGCTCGGCGGGAAGCCTGCTTCTCCCTCTCCCACTCCCCCTGCTTGTGTTCCCTCTCTCGCTGTGCCTCTCTCTGTCAAATAAATAAATAAAATCTTTAAAAAAAAAAAAGAAATACACAATCATAGCCATTTGCTGAAAAACACTCCTGGTAACATTACTGAAGTGGCACCTAGTTCTATACCTGTGGTTACAGTGAACACCCTTGCCACCTACATTTCCAACCCCAGAACTTCAGCTCTTAAATAAAATTACTAATTCTTTTTTTCAACACTACCACTCTTTTCCTGCTAATGTTTTAAAATGTTTTTCTCTTTTCTGGTCTCAAAATGTAATCGAACTTGGATATTGCTGACATTTAAACATCATATTAGTCCCCTTTTTATTCAAGCTAAATGCTAAACCTAACCTCATCACTTTACACCTGCCACATAGTCTGTGGAGAACAAGGCAGCTACCCAGCAGATGGAGAGAGACCCACCTTCACGGCCACATTTTCTATCTAAAGAGTTCCAAGGACCTGGGTGAGTCACATAACACGCTAAGATTCAGCTTCCTTGTGGCTACAAGCTCCCAACACTGACCTCTCAGACTGCTGTCATATTCTAATGAAAAATGCAGAACAAAAGGCTTTGAAAAGTATAACGGGCACAGCATTATAATTATGCAAAAGGAATCCCTAACCCTCCAATTGGACTGTATACTCTGGCAATTGTTTTCAATGAAACTATGGAAAGATTTGTAGGCAGCTAACATGCACATTGGGCCATCCATAACTTTTGCCTTGGTACAGTCAGACTATTATTTACCCAATAAACCATAACTGCAGTGGAGGCCCAATAATTCAGCATCTGAGAGGGATTTGCTGTGGAAGAAGTTATTATGGTCTATCAGATCAAAAATTCACTTTTAAAGAAGTGTCCAAATACAGATGTACACAATGGGCTCAAATCATTACAGATTATTTTGCCAAATAATACACATTTTCAAAATTACTGTAGCGCCTATCATATACCTCACTGTGTACTTATCCCACACATAGAAGGGACTTTAGTGTTTAAAAAAGAGAGAGAAAGAGAGAAAATAAAAGGAAAAAAAGAGGACATAAGCCACCATTTCAAAATATAAAGATTATATTACAAGTGTAGTGAAACCCCAAAATCTAAAAGGTAGAGACAGCTATTTTCTTTCTAATTCACATTGTGTAGGTTGATTATTATTATTATTATTATCATTATTACTATTTTTTACCCCAAGTCCCATCAGCTGAAAAGACACTGTTGGTCTTCACTCTAAATGTTCTGCATGTTGTCTCTTTATGTTATTTTAAAAGGTCTGAACAAAGATCTTGACGTATTGCAGGCAATTTGGAAAAACACCAAAGTTACAATAGATGGTGAATATCTTTGCTTCTTTCAGTTTTGCTCCACAGAAAGAAATCAAGGCATCCTTCTTTGATGTCTGTTCTGTTTTGTTTTTGCAATCACTTGTGTACCCGGTGTGTTCATACGGAGTGATAAAGGCTCAGGTTCATGAGAATAATGATAAAATGAAAAGATTCAAAATTCTTAACGTTAAAAGGCTCAAATTTCATACACAGATGTAAGGAGCTGAGATTTATCAAAAGTTTATTTGTATTAATTAATGCTTTCCATTTATGGGTAAGACAGTATGCACTAAAAATAAAATCACCATTCTACGATCACCAAGTGAGCTTGGGAAATGCTCATATGATGGTTTTGTTTGTGTTGTTTTCCTATCCCCTCACCAGGGGTGTGTGTGTGTGCGCACACACGTGTGCATGCATGTGTGTTCTCTTCTTTCTCTCTTTCCCTCCCTTCTCTCTCTTCCCATCTCTCTCTCAGTCAGTCCCTCTTTCTCTCAGACACACAAGAAAACATCAAATTAATTACAGTGCCCCTAACATTAGTTTGCTTTGACTCAAGAGACTCAAGGGCATTTCATAGCCTATCTCCATCTACTCATCCATTTTAGTATTTTTAAAGGAATTTCTTAAAATATTTTCTTACTATTCCCCAAAAGTTTAAAGATCAGAACCTGCTTTTTCACTCTTTCTTTCCCTTTTATCAAGATCAGTATTTTTTTCTCCCTGCTTAGAAATGATCCCTTCAAAAAGTCAGCAAAATATTTTGGCTGTCTTCAGCTGCACTTTGGGCTTCTCTGTTACAAATTGTATAAACATTTTCCAGACAGGGGAATTTGAAGGGTTTAAATTATTTTTTTAAATGATGTCTGTATTCTAGCACATTCACATTTGCAAAAGGAAGATGGAGGCAAGGAAAGCTACCACAGAACATAATATGTCTAGAATCAGGGGACTATTGAGCTCTATGCAAATCTGAGAAGGGAAAATATCTTCCTCATACATTATCTACAGCAAGGATTCTGAGTTTCCCAGGCTGATGAAACAAATGCTCTCGTTGGATGTAGTCTGTCATTCATATTGAGCTCACATATTTTACTTCCTGAAACCAAACAAATACTGATAAACTACTTCAGTGAGCCTTTAATCAAAATTTCGGCAGTATGCAGTTGGCGACAGAAAGATCAGTCTGTGGAGCCTGAAACCCTTTCATCATCAAATATACAGAAATAATAATTATATTTATCTGTTTGGTTCAGGCTGCACACCAAGATTTACCCTTGCCCTAAGGACACAGAAATCATCACGTATTGTCATCTCTAAAGAAAAAAAATTCCTTAATAACTTAGAGGTTAAATGGTTCTCAATAGTTGTGGGGGCTGAGGAAAGGGAAATAAAAATAATAAATTACTTTTAGCATTTTTCTCTTATAATGCTATAATAAGCTGTGTTGTATACTAACCATTTAGTACTTCTGATAATAACCCTGAAAGCACTAGTAAGCATCTAGCCTGACCAATAAAAACATTTTTTTTTAATAAAAACATTTTTGAGATGGGAGAGAAGAGATTGTCTCATAATTCTGTTTTCTGTCCTTTTAGGAGCTGTGTGTCCGGGTAAACATATTTCAATTTAACTTATTCCAAAAATAGTTGAAAATTGGATTAAAGAAACAGAGGAGTTAAGTTTGAAAAACATTTCATGGTGAAAATAGTGTATCTTCATTTGGATTCCTACAAAAGCAAAAACAGAGACAAGGACTTAGTGAACCGAGGTTACTGGGAGGTGAATCCAGGAAGCTGGAGTCAAGGAACAGGGAGAGCACATGAGGGAAGAAGGGAAAGCAGGTAAGGGCAAGTTGTGAGGCTGTTATCACTGTGGACATCCCAGGCCTAATCCCTCTCGGGTGCCTCAGGAACTGAGAAGAAATGAACCTCAGAACTGTACCACTGCAGGATTAGAAGCCCGAGCATTTATTCTCTGATCCAGTCCACAACAGAGAATTGCCCTCTGAGGACCCTGAGGAACTTCGAATTCTCATTCTTCAAGGCTACACCTAATCAGGGCTAACCCAGCTAAGGCTTCAGAGAAAGCCCTGAAGTAGAGAAGCTGAGGGACATTTGAGGCGGGAAGACATCAACATGCACAGGGACTGCGTGCTGGGGCTGAGGGAGCCAAGGGAATGTCCGTGAGGGGATGGATATAATCTACTATGTATTTCTTGCTCTAGAATAACTTGAGAAGATCATTTTATGTTCCTCTCAAGAAGTAAGTATAAGCTATCAAGCCATGAAAAGACACGGAGGAATCTTAAATGCATATTATTAAGTTTAGGAGGCTGATCTGAAAAAGCTGTGTGATCCTAACTAGATGATATTCTGGAGAAAGTAAAAAGATTAACATTTGCCAGAGGCTGGGGAGGGGTAGCTGAATAGGTGGAGCACAGAGGATTTTTAGGGCAGTGAAAATACTCTGTATGATATTACACTGATGGATATATGTCATTATATATTTGTCCAAATCCACAGAATGTACACCGAGGTTGAATCATAATGTAGTGTCAATGTAGGTTGGATGATTAGGATGTACCAAAGAAGGTTCATCACTTATAACAAATGTACTACTCTGGCGGGGGATATTGATAGTGGAGGTGCCTGTGCATGCGTGGGGGCAAGAAGCATATGGGATATATGCGTAATTTCTACCTTCTCAATTTTTCAATGAACCCCATCTCCCTCCCCTTCAGCAACCTTCAGTTTCTTTCCTATAGTTAAGAGTCTTTTATGGTTTGTCTCCCTCTCTGTTTTCGTCTTATTTTATTTTTCTCTTTTAGTTCCTCTTTACCACATTTTCTTCTCACTCACCTCAACAGTTTTCCTTCCTCCGCAATTGTCTTTACCTTTCTACAATCTTCAAGAGTTGTGGAACATGCTCTATAGTCAATTAAGACATAAAAAGTAGCCCCAAGACTGCCATTAAACAATTCTGGGTCACTTGCTTACTAGAATATTAGCTAATAAAATAGCAAGAAGGTCTGTCTTACATGTTACATTGAATACTGGAAAAACATCTAAATTAAAATTCTGCTTTGGTCTGTTTATGGAGAAGAATAAGGGGCAGGGAGGGGAGGAGGGAGAAGGAAAAAGAGAAAGAGAGAGAAGGAGGAGGCAGAGAGAGGGAGGGTGGGAAGAAGGAGCCTGTGATTTTGTTTGAAATGTTTTCTGTTCATTTATGATGTATCCTATAAGCCCATCGCTTTGGGAAATATTTGCCCATTCTGACACTTTCCCTGGCCAAACACTCCCACCAGCTTCATTTTAATTACAGAATCTAAGGCTTACTAGGGTCTCCTGTTGGAACTTAACTGCAATATCTACAGTTGCCACATCTCTAATTTAAGAGGACACACACCTGCTTTAATTACAGGGCCCTTGAGAGATAATAAGATATAAGTAACATGACCAGATGAGAATCAATTGCTGAAATTGTTTCCTGATAAAATGTATTTAGCTCCAGAGGCTAAAGCTCACTAACTCTTTCCTATATGGCATCAGGGTGTCAACAGGAACACAGCTACTGGGAATAATTGAAATGCCTCTCTTCATTGAGAAACTGCCCATACAGTAAACAAAGCCCACACGATGTGGCAATAGATGTAGAGTCATTTCTGGCTTGTTCTGTCATCGGAAAAAGAACCTGGACACAAAAAAATCGCAGTGGAATATCTCCATGCAGATATTATCCAGCATTTATTTCTCTCCTTAGTGAACATAATCTTATGCATGAAACTACCATCCTTGGGATTTAGTCCTGAGGTTTTTGTTTTCATTTTTGTATATAATCTTGAAAATTTAACAAGAATGTATTTTACTGGTTTTCAACCCAGTCTTCTATTGATGGGTGAGAGGCTGAGTGGAGTGACATTCCACAAGGGCCAGGAACAGCAAGCAGAGTATTCAGGGCATTTCTCAACTCTGTCTAAAGCGTCTCATCCCTAGAATAACATTCGTTCCATTTGGAGGATCTTATTGTTATCAGCCTATCTCACAATAAGAGTCAGGATAGGACTCAGTGGTTTAAGCCAAAAGAGTTTATTTTGTGCTCACACAAAGGCTGCTGCTCTTCCAAGCACCTCTCCAAGGCAGGTCCCATGAAGTAACTTAGAGATACAAGTTGTTTTCATTTTGGGTCTCTGCCATCTCAACCCAGGACCTCCAGGGTTGCCCCACATAGGAAAGGAAAGCTGGAGGGTTATACATTAACTACTAAAAGCATTATCTGGAAGCAAAACAGTGTCTGTTCACAGCCCATGGGCCAGAAATAGTCACATGGTACTGCTAATTGTGGAAGGCCCGGGAGCATCAGGTGTTCAGGAAGCAGTAACTGTCTTTGCCACACTTCTCAGTAACATGCTCTTCACACCCACAACAAACTAACATTCCTCAAAGACTATTTTTATCATATTCCTTCCTCAGTGAAATGCTCAGGAATATTTTCCCAGCACCTGGCATTTTTATGTGACTTAACATTTAGTCATTTTTTCCCCCAATAACGTGTAAGTCTTCAAGAGGCCATAATTAAGACAATATTTTTGAAAAGGGTAATACTGTGGTCATGATGAGATTCTGTAGGTTTGGCACAAAGACAGGGTTCTCGGGAGAAGAGGATCAAAAGATCAGGGAGGGCAGAGCCTATGTTTGTCTTCGACATCATTGAATCCCCATCATTATCACCAATTACAATATCAGGAAATATTTTTAAAATTTAATTGAACTGCATAATTTTTCCTATGGCTAGTTCTATCTCCTGAAGCAAGTCTAATCTCCTTTCCACTAGCAGCAGCCTTGTTAGGCCTCCTCTTCTGCTTCTCTCCAAATGCCCCCACATATACAGTCACAAGTAACACTTGGATTTACAACTTATAAGGCACTTTCACCAGTATTATTTTTTGAGCCATCAACTCCTCTGTAAGATATGCAAAATAGGTATAATTATTCCATTTTATAGATGAAGCAGAATGTTAGAAACATTAAATATTTCATACTTCCTCTAGCTTTTAGTCCAGGGCTCTTGTCACCATTCCCTCATTCTTGGTAACCCATGCTCCAGGCTCCTCCTTATGCTGCTCACAGACCCACTCCACCCATCTGCTCCTCCTACCCTGCCGCCCAGTGTTGCCTCCCTGCCCTTCCTCCTAGACCTGCTTCACATTCTACCTCCTCCAGGATATCTTTTTGAATATTTCGAACCACAATGTTCTCCCCTCCCCGCCGCCTCCTAATTCTGTTTAGATGTATGATCTATAGAAGGATCATCATTCACACATGCTCTGAGTCTTCTCTCTAAATAGACTGGAAACTCTTATGGGGAGGAGTTATATCTTCCAATCATTTTCCATGCCCCTAAGCACACTGCTTGGTGTGCTTGGGGCACAGTTACCGACCATTTCCATTACACACTGAAGCAAGAAGGAAAAATCAGAGTATCACCCATGTTTATTGAAGAACCCGAACTCTAAATTGAACCTGGGCTAACTTTGTTTATAGACCCCCCAAATTGGTATTATATAGCCATGACAGAGTTTAAAGCCATCCTAATTTTAGAGGAATCTTAAAAATGTTTTGCCTATGAATTCAAAGATTCTTATGAAGAATTAAATATCTATTTTTACTCTACAGAACACTCCATAAAGAGAATAAATGGGACAAGAATTATTAGCAAATCTTTTAATAACTAACTGAGAATAGAAAATACAAACTTCAAGACTTAACCACTGTCAGTATCCTCTCTCTCACAATAAATGTGGGGAAGGGAGGACAGGGAGATATTTTACAGAATGAGTAGTGGCCTTCAAGTGGTATCAAACTGGCGAAGCTATTCTTCCTTTATTTTGGGTACTGCATTCTATATAATAACCACCTATTATGTAAAGTAACACTTATATTTATTTGTACAAAGGCTTCCTATAGTCCAAGTATCCTGAAAATTGTTAAAGTTTAGCTCACCTGTACTTCAGATAATCTGTCTCCTAACAACCCCTGCTATCCAGACTCTGAATTAGTTCTCTAATGCTTGCTCCATTACAACATACTGCAATAGTAAGATACAGACACAGACAAAATACTGTTCCTCTAAGTTGCCTGTGGGATTTTGTGGGTGGTAAGGAAAACACATGACATTCTAGTTAAAGAGGGTAGTTGTAATTCTCCCTGCTTATCATCAAGATCTTCAAATCACACACTTCCGAGCCCAGCATTCTCTTGGCTTACACTCATAATTCTTTTTAACTTTACAGAGTGGGGAAGCTAGTGAATGGGGAAGGAGATAAAGAAGTGGGTAAGGCTGCTAAGGGGTTGAGTCAGATATGTATTTAGATATGCAGAAAAAGAATTTCACATTAGGATCAAGAAAAAGGTAACATACTGGCTTATTTCTCCCCACCAAAAAAAGGTTTGAAATGCTAAGACAAAGTAGACCATAGGGAAGCTTAAGGTGTGGATGTTTTCATATTATTCAGGGCATTTATGCTAATTGTACTGGCAAAGAGTCTATGATTATTTTGGTTCCCTTCCTAAGAATATTAAAAGATCTGGGTTGGCATAAAGGGGTATGTGTAAAAGTGAAGTTTTATTACAGATGTCAAATTTGTTAGAGTGATTCATGATAGATTACTTTATTGAAGCAAGTTTAATTATGAACGTTTTCAAATCTTTTTTCCCCTTAACTCAATAAAGAAAAGGAAGAAGGTATGGTTTATCTTCAAAGGGAAGGCAAAATGATTCGTGGGAACAATATGGCAAAAACTAGTTTAATCCCTACAAGTTTAAAATTTAAAAAAAGGGGGGGACAGAATGAAAGGATCAGCAAAATATGGCTAAAGCTGGTGGTGTATGATTACACCCAACACTTTTTTGTTGAGACAGGAAAAAGATTTATGTTCCATGGTAAAAGAATGTGTGTAGTGTGAATGATACTGAAAGGTAACTGAACAGAGGCTGATGTGGGAGATAAGGGAGCAAATGCTCATTGAGTCATGTGTTGAGCCAGAGCCATGTGGAGGGAACAATGTTAAATGACTCTGCACAGGCCCTGGAATGATCACAGATGATTTTTTATAAGTGTATTCTTTACTTTCCCACTCTACACATCTGTTAGCTTTTTAAAAATTAAAACACATGTACTTCAAATTTATATATAAATATCCTCACGTTATGAGATTTACTTTTAAAGAAATAAGTTGGGTGAAGGGAATCCCACCCCTGTCATTAAGGACCATTAGAGTAAGTACTGGGTAACAAGTGGGACAGAAGGAATGCCTTGCTAATGCACTCACGGCTGAGGCATACCCCTCTGTTTCCTGATGAATTTGTACAGTTTTTCAGTTGCATTTGATGATGAAGCAGCTGGACTAGAGATAGATAAAATGTAACAGACAGTGCCCATTGTAATGGAAACCATGTCATTCATCCTTTCTAATTTTCCAAACCAGATGTATTTTTTTCCAATTTTTGGATGCTCCGTGTTTCTATTTCTCAAGTTGCATTATAGCATCTTGCACTCATTTTTTTCTGTATCACAACTTTTCCCTTACTTGGGGGTTCCCCATATCTCCATATACAGTGTCTTACAAAAATGAATTAAGCAATCATTAAATTGAGTTGTTCCCTTCTCCTGCTGGTTTATAGCAAAGGTAAATGGGTTGACAATTAAAAGAAGTGTTTACTGGCTGTCTTTTAGGTGCCCAGCTCTATGGGAAATGCAGGCAAAAAAAAGCCTCCTTACCCTCAACCTGCATACTAGTTGGATAATCAAGACAAAGAAGAAAGACTAAATGAGATTTGATTATGGATGTCAGCTCAGATGCCAAGTATAATGAAGGATCATTTGTGGAGCACAGGAAAATAACTGCAAAAGCAATTTGAGGCATAATATACAGTGTGGGTTGAATTCATCAGAGAAGGCTTCAAGGAGGAGATGGAACAAAAGTTAGGCTTTGAAAAATGATACGTGTACAGACAGACAGAAACTAAAAGGTGAAGGTTCACTGAGAACCAATTATGGGCCACGCTATACTAAGTCAATGTGATTATACTCATTTCATAGTTGAGAGATATGGTACTGGGAGAGATTTACAGAGATTAGTCATAAGTTTCCCAGGGACAAACCTCTACTAAGTGATATAGCTTGTATTCAAGTCCAGGTCTGTCTGACCCAATGTTTGAACACTCTTCACTACATGAAAAAGGAATAGTAGGAGGAATAAGAAATATAGATGGTAGAAACAGTTAAATGATCTGCTTGGCTGGCAAAGTAAAGCATCCTAGACATCATTTATATCAACTCCTTTGTTTTACAGAGTCTGTGATCCAAGGATAGTAGAAAATAAGGTTAGATCAGGAGAATCTTGCAAACAGGGCAAAGGAATACACTGAAGCTTTGGAGATGGGCATGAGGTATTTTAAGATAATTTGTATGTCATAAGCTGAGCCCTTTTCTGTGGTAGAGGGCACTTCAAATCCAATCTATGCATAACCATCCTCTCCCAAAGGAGCTCTGAATATTTGGACCACCAGAATTTTGGAAAGAGGAAGAAAAGGCCAAATGATGAGCTGAAAACAGAGGTGCTTCAGTAGCTCTGAATGAGGCAGTATTGCTCACGACACTTCTCCTTACCAAAAAGAGTTGGCTCTGGAAGCCCTGCACCAAGAAATTAACCAATGTATTTTTGGAGTATTGGCTCCATGCCCAGCACTGTGCTTATAAATCTACAAATCCACACTTGTATCATTTAAGAAACTGGCTTATGTAATATAATGTAGGGGTTAAGCACACGGGCTCTGGCGGCAGAGTCTCTGGGTTTCATATCTCATCCTCTCACTTACCAGCAATGTGACCTTGGGCAGTGTACCTCTTGGGCTTCAGTTTCCTGATCTGTAAAATAAGGAAAATAATACTACTTACCTCACTGGGTTATTGTGAGGATTAATTTAGATTTTCCAAGTAAAGCTCTTAGAAAACACCCGGAAGCTAGTAAGTACCTAATAAACATCAGGACTCAGGAGAAGGGGAGGAGGAGGTCAGGGCCACTGCTGCTGTTTGTTGGCCCTATTATAAGTGGTCCATTTTAAATGTCTTCTTTGATTATCTGTATACTAAGTCTTTGCAGATGCAAAAATAGATAGCTATTCATAACTGTTTTGCTGGATCTGATTTATCACTACAGTTAGTAGTATTGTATAGAAATGTGTTATAAGTGAGAACATAATCAACTGAAATTCTTCTGGTTCCTTTAATAAACTTTATGCTACAGTGAACCACTGTATCATTCAGAACAGGCTAATATATGCTATGGTAACAAATAAATTTCAGTGGCTTAACCCCGCTCCCTTTTTGTGATTTGGAAAATTCTCTCCTGGGCAACTCAGGAACTTGGGCCACTTCTATCTTACAATCATCCACCTAATTTCCTTCACTTCTAATACACAAATGGAGAGAGCAAGGGAGGGAGAGAGGGGGAAAGGAAAAGGAAGGAGACAGGCAGGGAGCAAGACATAGAGTAAGGATGTACAAGGCCCACCCACTTTTAACTGCCTTGGACTAGAGGTGACATATCACTTCTACTTACATCCCATCAATAAGAATTAGTCACATATAGACACCTACAAGGACAGAGGCTGGGAAATGAAAAGGAATGTGAATAGTTGTTAACTAACATTCTCTTAGGTGTTACATCCCTAACTGCTAGGTTTGTAGTTAAAAATCCCTGAACTACAAGAAGTGGGGAGACTCATGGCCCATCGAGACCTCAGTGTTTGGTCCTACTTATGGCAAATAGATGTTTCTCAATCAAAAAAGTACAGAATTGAAATATTTTCATGAGTTGGTTCTGGGATACAGAAAAGACTTTCAATTAAAAAAAAAAAAAAACCCTTAGTAAAGGACATCAGTACCTTTCTAACAGATGCTATGAGAAAAAAAAGAGTTTTATGAAGAACTTGATAAAAAGTTGGAAGCATTTTATTCTGTAAATGCAAAATGCTGCTAAAAGGGAGCATTCACTGAGACACAATTTTGTGGGACCTGAATTTCTGCCTATCCCAACTGGAGAAAGACCTTTCCTATAAAATTATCTGCATTAGGACTTTCTCTCTAACCAGGAATTTGAATGCTGGAGCAGAGTTTATCCTCATAAATACAACTAGATCATAACCTGCTGGTCAGCAATTCCACTTAACCTTAGAACATGTTTCTTTAAGCTAGGACTCTGAAATCAAGGGATTCATTAAAAAAATAATTTTAACTTTATTTTTTTTTTTTTTTTGCCAAAGAGGACCTATTGACTCCTGGTGTTTTGTTTGTTTGTTTGTTTGTCTTTTTCCAAAGATTCTATCAACTAAACAAGTTATATTAAACCATGATAATTTTAGATATTTTGTAAATCAAATACATGCATACACACATGCACACATTGTACAGGTAAAAGCTCTCTTAATCACCCACAAGCTAATGAGACATGAGAGCAAAATAAAGAATTACTGTGTCTATAAAACTACATTCAATGCTTTGGATAAATAGACAAAATTGAGCTACCTCCCCCCCACCACACACACACACACACACACACACACACAAAGGTTGTAGTAACTAGGTTTGGGGAAAGCCACCATGGACTGAAAAAATCATCTAAAAAAATGAAGGATTCTGCTTTCAAATTTTTTCAGAAGCATCTATAATTTTTCATTCTACTTTAAGGAAATTGGAATTGAAAATCATAAAGACTAGATCATTGGCATACTTTTTGCAAGAAAGACTATATGGAATCTCAATCATTGGACCCATTTTCAAAGTTTTAAGTTAAAATTTGTCCTATATATAGGTATTATTTTTATGACTCTTGATTTTATCAACTTTTCCAATAATTTGAACAACTACCAGTCCCAACTTAGTCAGGTAAGAAGACAGTTACCATATAGATAGATAGATTAGATAGATAGATAGATAGATAGATAGATAGATAGATAGATAGATAGATAGATAAATTCTTTCTTCAGTGTAGAACATCATGAGCAAATCAGAGGTACCACATAAGTTTATTTCATTAAATTCAAAAGCAAGAAACTTGTCATTTTAAGTCAGCCTATGCACCCTTATCACAGGTGAATCTAAAATTTCAATTATGTTCTTGGAAATATTATAAATAGATCAAGAACCTCCACTACTGCTTTTGATGTCCTATAGAATTCTACAGTTTGGCACTAGGGAATTCCCCGTTTTTGGCTCTATTAATTTAACATAACAAAACACTATGGGTAAAACTTGTATAGTTTTATCAAGCAATAAACAAAGATACATTTATATATAAACACTGTATATATTATATATATATATATTACACACATACATATACATATACCATATACTTACATATGTGTATATATATATACATATATATACACATCCTTCCCAGGTTTATTTCTCTATTGATCACCTCTTTTTTAAGGGATTAGAAAGATCTTCCATCTACAGTTGAATAGAAGCAAAACCTCAATTCTGGGTGAGTCCCAGTTCCCCTTAAGTTTCCATATATTTCTCAGGACTACACTTCTCAATCTTAAAGTTAATGTTTGATGCCTCCCGGGCCTAAAACAAGGTACTCAATTCACTGGGGAGGTTGTTGTTTTATGCTCCTTCTTTTTGTTTATTTTCCAAATACAAGCTTGTAAGCCTTATCCAGTTGAAATGAACTGACTCTCTGAAAGTGGGGTTTAGCCTCATATTTTTTTAAAGCTTCAGGGAATTTTATGCTGTCAGACTCTAAAGATTAGGAATCACAGTTCCAAGGACACCATCTTGGCTAAATGCTCCCCCTGTGGTCTTGCTTTCTTTCCAAGCTTATTATGTAGATTACCCTAACTAGGCATTTTTGCTAGGCACCGGAGCACATATAAAGCAGAATAAGACACAGACCCTGATTTTGACAAATTCAAGCAATATTTATAAATAGATAAATACACTTCCAATACATGACTAGTCAGGAAGTAGAGGTAGGTATACAATGTTACAGGATAAGAATACATGGCAAGCTATGGAATGGGAGAAAGTATTTGCAAATGACGTATCTGATAAAGGGTTAGTATCCAAAATCTATAAAGAACTTATCAAGCTCAATACACCAAAAATGAATAATCCAATTAAAATGGGCAGGAAACATGAATGGATATTTTTCAAAAGAAAACAAATGGCCAATAGACACATGAAAAGATGCTCACCATCACTCATCACCAGGGAAACAGAAATCAAAACTACACTGAGATATCACCTCACACCTGTCAGAATGGTTAAAATTAACAACACAAGAAACAACAGGTATTGGTGAGGATGTGAGGAAAGTTGAGCCATCGTGCACTATTGGTGGGAATGCAAACTGGGGCAGCCACTCTGCAAAACAGTATGAAGTTTCCTCAAAAAATTAAAAATAGAACTACCCTATGATTCAGCAATCACAGTACTAGGTATTTACCCAAAGAATACAAAAATACTAATTCAAAGGGATACATGCACTCCAGTGTTTATAGCAGCATTATCTACAATAGCCAAACAATGGAAACAGCCCAAGGGTCCATCTACTGATGAATGGATAAAGAAGAAATGGTATATATATACAATGGAATATTATTCAACCATAAAAAAGAATGAAATCTTGCTATTTGCAACAACCTGGATGGAGCTAGAGAGGATCATGCTAGGTAAAATAAGTCAAAGAAAGACAAATACCATATGATTTCACTCACATGTGGAATTTAAGAAACAAAACAAATGAGCATAGTGAAAAAAGAGAGACAAACCAAGAAACAGACTCTTAACTATACAGAAAAAACTGATGGTTATCAGAGGGGAGGTGGGTGGGAGATGGGTTAAATAGGTGATGGGGATTAAGGAGTGTAGTTGTGATGAGCGCTGAGTGTTGTATGTAAGTGTTGAATCACTAAACGTACACCTGAAACTAATATTGTACTGTATGGTAACTAACTGGAATTTAAATAAAAACTTAAAAGGAAAAAAAAAGAATACAAACCTGAGAAATATTCTCAGAGGCAGTGATGAAAATTTTACCCCAAGGAGCCCTCCACCCATAGTGCTTGGAGAGGGCCTATGAATCCTGCCCAAAAAGATTTTGGGGTAAATGTCCACTTTTGAGGACAAAATAGCCTTAGGGGGAAAAAACTGTCAACAAGGAGCAAAAGATTCCATTCTCCTGGTTATTTTCCCAGTTCCTCTTTTAAAAGAAACAAAAGCAAAAACTCACTCTTATGCCACAGCTA
This sequence comes from Neomonachus schauinslandi, assembly GCF_002201575.2. Lineage (NCBI taxonomy): Eukaryota > Metazoa > Chordata > Mammalia > Carnivora > Phocidae > Neomonachus > Neomonachus schauinslandi. Next base: position 61,885,802 of record NC_058412.1, read on the forward strand.
CAGGACAAGCAACAAAATCAACCATATTAAACATACAGAAGCTGTGGCTTACATTAAAACTGCTTTAATCCCAGCAATAAAGAATCTTCCAGAAAATTGTAATTAATGGTTATATTCAGTCCAAAATTTTTTAACATCTACTATATCTCTAAACTATTTCTTCCCTGTTGCATGGATTAAATAACATATTAATTTTAAATCAGTTAGAATAGGTACCACAGAGTGGAATAGATAGTGTTTACCATAATAATCTGAAAACTTTTTATTTATTTATTTATTTATTTATTTATTTATTTATTTATTTATAGAGAGAGAGCATGTGTGGGGTGAGGGGCAAAGGGAGAGAATCCTCAAGCAGACTCCCTGCTGAGCATGGAGCCTGACATGGGGCTTGATCCCACGACCCACGAGATCATAACCTGAGCAGAAACCAAACATTTTTTTTAAAAAATAGAGCACCTTAAGGTACTGATATTCCATGGAACACTCTTTGGGAAATGTTGATCCAGTCTCATCATCCATCTGATTATCCAGCCTCAACTTGGCTATCCCCAGGGATAGCCCACATCATGGGCTTACTTAATGTCCAAAAAGCATTGATCATCACTGCTGGAAAGCTGCTGTTGTGGATAGTGCTGGTTGTTTTATTTATTTTTTATTATTTTTATTATTCAAAATCTGCCACCTTGAATCATCCTGTCCTTTTTCCTAGTTCTGTCTTCTATAGATCCTTGATGAATTAGTAAAAAGAAAGATTTGGTTATGGAAGCAGTGCCTAAATTAGATAGACTAACACAATGAAGTAACCAAATGTTTTACATACAAATTGAAGCAGGAAAATCAATGTATTGTTTCTCCTTACATTACGACATTCAAACCTGACTTTATTTTAATGCATCAAATATGGCTCCGCAGTGGTGTTCCATGCAAGTGTGGCATGTCTAGGACCCAGCCACTGCTGCCTGAGGGTTAAGAGTGAGTGTTCTTTGTCTAGCCAAAAGATTGATCTCTAAGAACCTCAGAGATGTTTTTGGATTTTGTTTCCTGAGAAGAAATCATAGTTTCAGATTCAGACTTAAAAACAGACCTTTCTAATAAATATATTAAGATCATTAGAACAAAGCACAAACTGATTATCTTTCCTTGGAGACTTGAATTGAGCTACAGAAGTGAAGTTTGTACTAACAGCCTGAGAAATGCAACTTGCACCTTCCAGTCATCACTGGTCAAATGGAATTTAATGTGTACTTGATGAGCACCTCAAGGGGGGACAAAAGGCACCCTCATTTTGCAGTCTTCATCAGCATTTGCTCCTGAATCACCCTGGTTTTTTCCTCCCTTAATAATCAAATAATTCTCCAGCCTTTCATGATTTTGCTGTACATATCTTTTTGGCTATCTAATTAACACTGTGATTTCTGTTCTACATATGTTGTGTAATAGTTGATTCTGTCCTATCCTTACAAAACATATTAAGCTTAATAAACACATTTATGAGAATTACTTTGTATAGTCCTTATGCAATCAGCCATGCTGGGTATGATGGCCCAAGACGATGAAAACCCATTGACTTTTTGTAGCAAATTAGTCTACCACCTAATCGGTGAACCCTGCTAAGCTTTTGAATTATGACAAGAACCAGCAGCTCAGTTAGAACACTCAAATGAATTATATCAATTCATAAACTTGTTCATGTCCAGATTTCATTAGCCACACATTAACAGCATTTTATGTTTATTACTGCTCTGACATAATCTATAAATAACTGAAATGCTAATCATAGTGTTCTGCCGGGCATCATCATTTAATCATAAAGAGATACATTATTATAAACTATAATAGATAATAACAAGTCTGGGTCAATGGCTGCATATTAAAAGATCACAATTATATCCTATAAGGGTATGTACCTCATACATTTGGTGACACATAGGTCCATATCTAATCACTTGCAAATGTTTCCCCTCTGACATACTTATGGTACAAGGTGACACAATTAAGAAAATATGCTTATAAAACAGTACAATCCTTGAACATCAAAGTAAACAGAGAACAATTAATAGTGGGAGAAAACATCTTCTTGCCAATGCCAATTCAATTAACTCCTTATTGGTAGGTTTCTTTTTCAGCAGAAAGGGAATTCGTGTCCCTAACATACAGGAAAACCAAAAGAAAAAGAAGGAAAAAAAGATGTGCAGCTTATCAAAATGCAATGTAGCAAAGCTATTAGATAAAAGCTAAATTCAGTTACAATTGAGTTAAAATTGTAAAACAAAGCCTAACTACTGATTAGATCTTCTCCAAGTCCTATTAATGGTTTATTGCAAACTGTAACACACTAATCTTATATTACATTATAAAATAATTTCATGTAAGAATATTCACACTTCCTTGCAAGAGGTAATAACTTTCAAAGCCAGCAAAGCTACCAATTTCGAATGGCCCTGTTATTGTTGTTCAGGCCATGATGCTGTCGTCACTGTCATGTTTTGACTAGTTGATGACAGAGCACTGATCAAGTTTGGGTATGGATTTAACAAGATGATGGGGTCATTACCTTTGCAGCTTATGTGATTCCCTTGTTTTTGCTTCAGGAAAATATCCTGATGAAATACCAGCTGCTACACAAATAATTTCTGAAATAGATTATCAGTGGAAAGAGTTTTGAATGAGAAAAGAGGATGACCCAGAGTCCAAGAATTAATGACAGATTATTAAACTCAAGTATTTTATACCGAGAATTAGCCACTAATTTAAAGCCTTAGTTGAACAGGACGCTGAGATAGAGTCTGTCATTGCAAGCACTTGCACCTCAGAGCTCAGGGTGAATCGAGGGAGATAAAGAAAGGAATGTAAAACACTATGGAAACCAACCTCTGGAGACTTAATATTCTGATCAGCTCACCTCCGAACATCTGGCTCTTAAATGTTCAAGCACAAAAACAAGAGAGCTAATGAAAGCAGCACATATTATCTCTCCCATCAATGCACCTCACAAACACCTGCTAAAATTAAAACAAATTGAATCTTGATTGCTGATTAAGTACCCCTTCTTTAGCTAGATATTCTGTCATTATTTGCCCTGGCGCACAATGTATAAACTGATGAATGGCGAGTGGTGGGCTGCAGCAGCAAAGGTGGATAAAAGGCGATTCAAAGTAGATGAATATAAATAGTAGCAGATTAACTTTGTGTACTCTAACCCAGCAAAAAAGTGAGTCTTCGCCCCTATCCCCCACCCAAGAATTAAAGTGATAAAACTGCATTTAAAATAAAAAGGTAAGTCTGTGCATTTTAATACACCCCTCCCAACGGCGAAGTTCATTGTCAGGCAGGCCTTGCTGCATTTAATTTACTCACCACAGCTTGGTGACTGAGCTTAAGAAGTACTCTTGACCTGTATTACTAACTGCTTTTATTCAGTTTCTTAGCTGCTGCAAATGCTTTATTTTTTTTTTTTAATTTTTCTATTTTTTTGGATTTGCAGAAAACCTTTCCAGACATAGGCTGGTAATATCAAAAACAGAACCTTCCAAAATACATTTGGTTTGTCCATATCTGAAACAAATACTTGGACTGTGGTTTAAAAAAAAAAAAAGTTACACAATTTACTGCCAATAAACCAAGAGACTATTCAGCGTGCATACTTCAGTTAGAATAAAAATACCCATTTGAGTTTTCATCACACTTATATAAATACCTTCCTATGTGAACACTGATGACAGATGTGTGGCTAATCTACCATGTTAACTTCATTTGAGAAATTGTGGTTTTGTTCAAACTTTATTAGCTAAACTCGAATTGATCCTGTTAAGTTTTAACTCAATATTTTACTTGGTTCAAGTATATTTCCAGAATTCATACAACTCAACAGCTTCCCTTTATTTGCAATACATTCACATAAATTTCCTGTTAAAATAATCAACTTCTATTTGTTTCAACGTCTTTTGATTAAAACAAACAAAAAAAAGGGGGGTGAGAGAAAAATAACGGTGTGTAAATCCTTCTTAACACCACACAACCTACACAACCTGGTTTTATTTATTTATTTATTTATTTATTTATTTATTTATTTATTTATTTATTTATTATTTATTTGACTAACACAATAAGGTCACAACAGCACATAGCATCAGAATCTCCTATAGGGCATAAAACAAAAGGAAATAAATGTCCATGAATCACTTACCGTTCCTTGATTTTTTTCTTATTGCATTCTAAATTATTTAAATATACTATTAGGCATCATATTGGAAAAAACAGATGTTTTCTAATTATGAACTGATTTTACAGTGTGATGGTGTCACATATTTAAATTACAAATACACATTTTTAGCATTCCAGCTGTGCTTTACAAGAGTTTAATTTGCTTCTTCTGATATGTCACATTGCACCTGCCTTTTTAAAACTCCTATAAATGTAAAACATTGCTCAAACACAATTATTAAGACATGTTGAAGAATTCTAAAGATTCTGAATAGCTTATAGAAGATGAATTTTATATAAAGATTCAATAATGAATTTACCAAATGTGTATTTGGAGTAACATTTACAAATATTTTTAGAGGAATATGAATTTGTACTGATGATTTGTGTGTGTGTGTGTGTGTGTGTATGAATGAAAAGTACTATATAGAATTTGATTTTATTTTTTTTTTTTTTTTTTATTTTTTTTTTTTTATTTTTTAAAGATTTTATTTATTTATTTGAGAGAGAGAATGAGAGATAGAGAGCATGAGAGGGGAGAGGGTCAGAGGGAGAAGCAGACCCCCCCGCTGAGCAGGGAGCCCGATGTGGGACTCGATCCCGGGACTCCAGGATCATGACCTGAGCCGAAGGCAGTCGCTTAACCAACTGAGCCACCCAGGCGCCCTGATTTTATTTTTATAGTACCTTTTATATTAACAGTATCTTCAAGCACAACCATACAAACTTATATTTAAAATACCTGCTATGTATTAACAACCATGAAAATAAAATTCAGCATCTATTACGAACTTACAGGTGACTTTTACTGGATAAAAAAAGGCACTGTGCCCAGAGATTGAGCATTAGTTAAAATACTATTCCTTCTCTCCTTAAGGACAACTCTATGACATAATCAGATTGATCTATCACTTCAGGAAAAAAAATCTAAAAATTACAAGTTTACATTAATTTAAATTGTCCTAAAAAATAGTGACCGAAGACTCCATAGTAATGGGCCCATTTTTGCTAGATCATCTTTATCTCATTGTGAGGTAGGGTTTCTTAGAAACACTTGAGTTCTGTGAGAACAGTTCACCAACATAAAGTTCAATGACAACTGTAGGGTTTAAATTGTCATGCAGTGAATGTTAAAGAAATTCACCTACATATGTGAATGAAGATATTTCCCTAGACAAGAGCACCAATAACTAAGTAGATCTTAATATAAGGTGTTATAAAAAAGTGGAAATGGACTATATACTTTATTCTTGGACTCCACAGAAATCTATTAAACTTTAAAATAAATAAATAAATTCAGAGAAATCTATATATGAAATCTACATATAAAAATCTATATAAAAGGAATATTTCTTTTACATTTATTAAACATATTCAAGAGGTATTTATTTCTTGACATATGCCCTAAAAATAAATTATGATTTCATAAACATATATTCCTATTAAAAGTGACTGAGAGAAAAGCTCAAAAGGAAATAAACCAAATATAACTTATTCACCCAATCTTGTTGTTTCAAAATGATAAGAAGAAGCTTTGCCTCTGCACTATTTTGAAGAATTGACATGTTTAAATGATAGTGTGGGGTGTTTTTTTTCCCCTTTTTCTATTTTCACAATAATGGCTGAAAATAAACCACTTATAACCCTTTTAAATCTTAATACGGCTAAATGATTTATTTCTGTAGAACCTGATTTCACTGTCCTCAGAATAAAATATTCAAGACAAAGCCAATAAGAATGTATACACTGTGAAACTGGACCCCCTCACACACACACACTTCAGTGTAAGTAGCTAACATAATAGTGAATTGACTTTTTTTAAAGGGAAGTCTGAAGATTAAATGAGGATGGTAAAAGTATTATGGTAATAAATTTTACTAGCAAACAAATAAAATCACATTGTAAAACCTTTCCAAAAAAAGAGGCTTTAACTGCAATGCATAATCATATATAAAAACCTAAAATGGAAATTTTTATCCATTAAAGTGTGAACAAGCTAATTCAGAATAAATAGAAGGGCATTTGGAACGATAGTGTTCAGCCAGCTTTCTTAGTGAACAAAGACCTCATTTTAATCATAAGGTTATTGACTGCAAAGCAAAGTGTTTCTGCTAAATACAGAACTTACAAAAGGACTCATCTGTAAGTCTTATTTTCCATAGGATTTAATAGTCTGTCACAGCCTGAGACAGCCTATCTTGACCAGATTTCTCTTCTTAAGTGTCCTGGGCCACCCATCTTGCTCTCTGGGCTGAGCTTTCTAAGTGAATACCGAGCAGTCCTTCTAGCCTTTGATGTCCTTCAACCATAAATCAGCTCCTGAGTTCCAGGAAGCCACCCGTGTGAAGACAGGTAAAATGAGATGATGCCTTGGCTCTTCGGTTCTGGTTACCAACCCTTATTTATACACCACTCCCCAAATATTCATCCTGGTTTTAGATTTACCTTCATGTTTCCCCCCATTTAAGTGTGGCCATTTCAAGGCTGGAAGACATTAAAGTACCTTTGGATTTCTACCAAGTCCAAGAAATAAAAGAAGGGAGATTCAGAGCAGGGGCCCCAATTGTTCTTGGAAAAGGAGCCCTAGACTAAAGATGTACAATAGCAGGCAGTATTTAATTCTTTCTGAAACTGACAACCAACACTGTATTCAGTCTGCCATAAAATGACAGTGACAGACCTCAATCTAAGTCAGAAAGTCTCTTGCAGTTGCAGAAGCAGCTGCTCTATTCTGAACAGGGACAAGAATGTGAATTCAAAAGCTGCATGCATGAATGAGAGGTATCTTTAAAAATGGCTCCCTCGGGATGCTCAAAGCTTGAGAGTCTAAAGACTGTTTTCCTGAAATGCTATTCTCAACACACAGCTGAGACCTCAAAGAACAGATTATTTAATTTAGGGAATAAACAGAATTACAGGTTAATAAACAGAATTGCAAATATCTTCTAAATATCATCAGCTGACCCAAACTCCCAGATCTTCAGCTTCTTAACAGTCCCTGCCAATTCCCTTCTACATAGTCCTCTCATCCATTATCATGATAAGTCCTCTTGATTCTCTAATGTGAACACAATATTTGTATCCAATATTCTCAAACGAATGATGGTGAGGTCACCATCTTTGGATCCTCAGAAAAGCCTTAGTTCTGATCCTCTATTAACTACTTTATATAGAAGGTATATTTGCTGCTCACTGTTTTACCTTCAGCTTCTGGGGCACTTCTCTTAATGGATCATACCATGCTCTGTGTTAGGATTGGGGTTCCTCGGGGCATCTAATGCATTCTTCTCTTCATACACTTGAACACAAGGGTGAAAAGGGATAATTTGCCATAGCAGTGGAAACTTGATATACTAATAAATAAAGTGAAATATTCCAGGAGAAATTTCATGTAATCAAAGAGTGGACAGAGCCCTGAAATAAGACAAGGAGGTTAGAGGAAATGAAAGTTGGGGATTTCTAGTCACCTCCACTGTGTACCTCTTTCTAGCAACATGGTGGCTCTGCTGGTCATAAAAACAGGAACTGAGTAGAAGCTGCTTTATGAGATAACCAGAGCTAGCCCATCTTCACTGTGCCAACCAATCCCCAACCCCTGTCAGCCCCTCCTTTTCTATGTTCTTTTATTGACCTCAATTTTAGTAAGGCACCATATAAAAGGTAGAATGGGCAGTAACACACTGAATCTGAGACAAAAGCGAATTAAGAAGAACTGTGGAAGAGATGCTACTTGGGCATTAGAGATTTTATGTATTACTTCTGGAATGAGAAAATCTGAATAATGCTTAAAAATATTCAAATTAAGGGGATCAAAACAGAACAGAAAATTTCTCCCCTGTTCAAAGGATGTCACAAGATAGATGATTGCTTGACAATGAATATTTGACCATCAGCTTAAGATTTGAGAGGAATTCTAATAACAAGGAAAACAGTGAGGTGTTCTAAGATGATTCTACCTACCCAGCATGTATATTTACAAGCCTGGCCTGGATAGATTATACCTGGATAAATAGATTATATCCATTCCGGGATAAGCAAACCAACAAAAACAGTTTAGCAAAAGATTCTCCAACATAAAATGAGAGGACAATAGAACAGAAGAAACAGAGAAAAAGCATACACACAAAAAGGCTTTTCTTTAATTAAAGGGAAAAAATAACCCATCTCCTTACTGTTCTCAATAAGATTTAAGAAAACGTACCCTCAAAAGCAAGAGATGATTGGTAAAATGATCCAGAAACAGACTGGTTTGAAAAGAGTTGCATGTGTAGGTAATAAAGAAGTTGAATGAATTAAGAAAAGATTGAAAGGGATCCAGAATTGTTATAAGTGAATCTGCATTAAAGAAGCAATGCACAAACTGTACAAAGAAAATTTGTTCACTAATAGTGAAGCCAATACAAGGTACATTTCCAGAGCAGAGAGAAAAAGGACAATAAAAAAAACGAGTCATGAGACAAAGGCTATAGAATAGAGAGCCCTCCTAAGGACTAATGTAAAAAAAGGGAGGGGGGAGTATAAAAAATATAGCAATATTCTATTTGTATCTGAAAAAATATATAAATTATTTACAAAGAAGTAAACAAAGAGTAAAGCATGTTTTACACTTCTGTTGGGCTTCATTAAATACTGAGTGACATGAGAAATGTCTACACAATTTTGTGGGGAAAAGTTTGTGACCCAAGAATTCTATATACAAACAATTTGTGGTACATCTACAAAGGTAATAAGATATTCTCAGATACACAAGGGCTCAGAAAGTATATGACCCATATACCTTTAAAAATTACTCAAAGGGGCACCTGGGTGGCTCAGTCGTTAAGCGTCTGCCTTCGGCTCAGGTCATGATCCCAGGGTTCTGGGATCGAGTCCCACATCGGGCTCCCTGCTCGGCGGGAAGCCTGCTTCTCCCTCTCCCACTCCCCCTGCTTGTGTTCCTGCTCTCGCTATCTCTCTCTCTGTCAAATAAATAAATAAAATCTTTTAAAAAATAATAATAATAAAAATAAATAAATAAAAAATACTCAAAATATGTATTTAAGCTAGGAGAGAATATAGAAAAATTTTAAAAATGAAGATAACAAAGTATTAATATAAAATAAATGGTGATAAATAGAACACTAAATCTAAAGTTTTTTAAATGTAATAACTAAAATGAATGGTTTTAGAAATGGTTCTTGTGAGAGAAGAAGCACAATATTTAAAAAATCATTATTTAACATTTATTATTCAGATCTAACACCCAGTTGATATTAACACAAACTGGGAATTGATTTAAAGAAAAGAAAGTAGTAAATGAGGCAATTTCCTCATCTTTCATTGTGGTTAATCAAAAGCAGCTTTCTCTCTATGCTGGTAATTAGAGAGGTACAGGCCTAAAAGATTTTATTTTAATATAAAGGTAGTTACTAGTGTTAGAAACAAATGTATATCTTATAAATACCTGTAGGGAGAAAAAAGCAAACAGAAAGAAGGAAGGAATGAGGGAACTGGAAGAAGGAAGAAAAAGAAACAATCTATAAAGCAACAGGGAAAACAAAAGAAACAAAAAGCATAAAAACTGTTTCAAATATGAGAAATAATATCAAAGATCAATTATAACACAAAATATTAGTATGTACAACTATTTTTAAAAGCAAACAAAATATTTGAGATAGGATAAATCATTTTGTTGGACATTGCTGCTAATGGAAAACACAGCTAACACAAAGGACAAAGATTAAAAAGAAAAGGGTATTTGTCAATATCACACACAATAAAAAGAAAGCTGGGGTCACAACTATCATATTAGACACAGAAGAATTAAAATTAAAACATATGGAACCAAAAAGAATAAAAATATAGTAAGTAAAATCTGTCATGTAGTTATAATAATAACAACAATATAATTTTATGCTCTGAGTAATACAGTATCTAAGTTAACAAAGAAAAATCTGTTAATTGTAGTGGGAGACATCAGGCTAAACTGAAATAAATAAGTAAATGATTTAAAGAATTTAAGGAAATGATAATAACAATCTATGATTTATTGAATGCTTATTATGTGCCAGGCACTGTGCTAAATTCTTTAATATGTAGCTCATTAGCTGTTAATAACTCCATAAGGCCAGTTTATGGTCCTGTTCACACACAGAGAGACCAAGACCAAGACTTGCATAATTTGTCAGCTTTACACAATTGGTGGTGCCAAAGATGTACTTCAAACTATGTCTGTCTCATACAGGAACTGAAAAAAGTTCCAGAAAATGGCCAAATATAAACTAAATATATAAAAATAAATCATTTTCTTCTATATATACAGTAACAGGATAGGAAAAAAAAAATGTTTTTCAAAGTATAACAAAACCATGAAGTTCTCCCCAGAGAGAAATTTACCAAAAAAAAAAAAAAAAAAAAAGCACTCTGGAAAAACACAGATTTTCACTGAAAATCATAAAAGAATACATAAACAGACCTTTTGTGTCTCAGATATAGAAGACTAAATTTAGTAAGAATGTCAATTCCTCTCTATTTCATGGGCTTAGTGTTATTACAATTAAAATCTCTGCTTTTTTTTTTTTTTTTAACTTGCCAAAGTGATTTTAGAGTTCAGTTTAAAAAGAAGTATAAGACCTTCTCTAGACTTATGCTGTGTGTCTGGTGAGAACAGAGAATATATCCATCTTGCCTAGCATCCCTAGCCCAGAGGAGGAACTCCATAAATATTTATTGAATGAAAAACAGCTAAGAAAATTTTGAAAAATATCCTAATTAATGTTTCTAACTAAATGAAACAAATGTTTCTAACATTCGAACTAAAAACTTGCCTCAATAAAGGTTAATACCTTGGATATAGAAAAAAAAAATCCAAATTGATAGGAGGAATGTAAAAAGTATTTGATGATTCCAAGGAAACAATTAGAAATGAAAATAATTTGTTTATGGGAATATTCATTCAAGAATTATTAATAATAATAATACAAATTTTATCCCTACCTAATGGTAACAGAACAGCAAAATTAATCATATAATGTCCATATAAAGAATAACATATAGCCTTTTAATGTATTATTGAATATTTAATGAGTTTTATTCAGTTTATTCTTTCTACAAATGCTCATAATGTAATGGTAAAAGAAAAACCAAAATGCAAGCATATAAACAAATCATGGCCTGATTTTTAAAAAAAATATTGATTTGAGAAGCACTGAAAAAAAAAAATGGGGAAGAAATATATTAAAACATCAACAGTAATTATGTCTGGGTTGTGGAATTATTCATTATATTTTATTTTCTTATTTACATATTTTTAAATTTTCCATATTTCCTATACTGAGTTTACTAAACTCTTAGAATGAGAAAAAATGGTTCTCTAAAGACTAGTTTATTCAAGGTAATAGAGCCAGATTACTAAAAGTGAAAATAAATCTGGCCTTGCTTTCTATTTTGGTGTCTCCAAATTTCAAGGGATGTCAATTTCCATATGCTGTAAAAATCCTGGAAAAATCTGATTTTCAATCTGTGGAACCAAAATAGGAACTTTCCTCCCAAGTAATGTTTTCTACAGTCTCTCTTACACTCTTCACCTGAGACTCAAAACACCAAATTGAAAATATCTGTTTAAAAAAATGAGAGCAATTTAAGATAATTTTTTAAAACACCCTTTTTTCTCTCAATGCTTGTGCAGTAAATATAAGAAAGAAAGGTTTCATTGAGACAAAAAGGAGAGGAAAATGTCCATGAAGCACACAGAGACATTAAGGGACGTTTAAAAAATAGTAATCAAAACAAATTTCTCAACAGCAGGATTAGCAAAATGATGAAAACACGAATTAGCAATACATACAATGCTTGGAAAGATATTTTTTAATGCCTTTGATGCCTCTTAATAGAAAACAAAAACAAAAACAAAACAAAACACAAAGATATCCAAGAATTACAGTAAAGGCTCCTTATGGGTGTTTATTAACTGGAACATCATACCTTGCCATTTAGAAGTGAACTTAAAGATCATTTCACCAATTACACTGAATCACCTTTGGAAAATACCAGTATTTGGGGAGAGTAACTAACAGTAACTATCTACTTGTTTCCAGAGTTTTTAGCAAGATAATAAATAATTTGGATTACATATTCTAAATCATTAGGAGAAATAAGAAACATGTGAAAATAGTCCCAATAAAGGATTGGTAACCTTTTAATGAAACTTTGTTCATCTATGTATAACCATATCCTTATTTCAACACTTGTAGATAAGTCTTGATGCTGATGAGTTCATTTTAGGAATATATAACTTAACAAGTTGTCAGGTTTAAAATAGGAACATGAATCTTACTCATGAGTCTTTTCATTTTTAATGGGTAAGAGATGCAGTGGCTTTTGAAGCTTCCGGATAAGGAAGCCCGGACCAATTGAAGCTTTTAGGGACTGACTGGGTATGCACTCACATGCACAGAATTACCCTGGGAACCACGCCAGTGGGATAGTCTATGATGGGAAATCTAATTTTCACTCAGCAGAGTTCTGAAGATGTGGAAAACCTTAAATAACTTAAAGCCAGTATTAACAACAATACTTTAAAAAATAACATCTTAAGTTATATTGTACACTTATAGTTTGCCATTACTGGATTTGCTACGATTGTCACGGCAGTTCTGAGACATAAGCAGGAAAGGCATTATTCCTACTTTGCATGTGAAGTCACCAGAGCTCAGCTCAGAGGAATGGACAGTTTACAAGGTAATACAGTTCAAACCATAGGTGGGACTAGAACCTGGGTCTTGGGAAGGCTTTTCTAGTATTCTTCCCACTAAATCATGTGGGTTTTCAAGGAAACAAGTTTCCAAATAAGGTCCCTCCTACTCTCCCTTGGGTAACTTTAATAAACTCAGTGTAAAACAAACAACAAATTGGCTGTTCCCAAGCAGATGGTGCTGCTCAGCTGCGGTTAAGCAAGGAGCCCTCCAACACGCCAAACTTTCACAAACATTACTTACTTACTATTTTATAATGCTGGTGAAAGCAGGCAATTCACATTTAGCGTCCTTGTTATAATAGCATGGGCCACAGCCCTGCTAGATCGGGCCAGCTCACATGTGGAAGAGGAAGGTGTGAGATGCAGCTAGGGACACAGTGTTGCCAGCAAGTTTTGCCCCAGAGGCAAAATCCCAAATCTAAACAGAATGGAAAAAAAGCAATGGAGGGGGGGGGGGCGGCCAACATCCACTGGTATGCGGCAAATAGGTTACAGCTGTGCCATGAGCTAACAATGGCAATAGAATTTTGTAAAAATACAAAATTTATATTTGGAACTTTTATGAAAATCCAAGTTTCATATTTTCCCTGACACTTGATCTTCTTTTTCTTACTAGAATTAAACATCAAAAAAATGTAATTAATTTCTTTTTTAACTAAATAGCATATAGACACCTCCAAGTCCCTTCCAATATACCTTGATACCATGCAAATATTATTATATTTTCTATATCCTAAGGTTAAAAAAAACATTTGGAAAACATTGGCATATTTATACACCTTTATGGAACACCTACTATGTGTCAGGCATAATCCCAGGTGCTGAGATGCAGCAAAGAAAAAAAAAACAAAATGTGTAATTTCATGGAGTTTACCTTCTGAGTAAGGGAAATAGGGCAGTGAAAACATACACAAGAAATGCAGGGTTGTGATAAGGGCCAAGAATGAAACTACAGCAGTAATTTCTCAAAAGTGAGAGTGACCACCGGGGTGCTATTTGAGGTAGGTCGATGGGGAAAGACTCCCTAAGGGAGACTGGCAGGGAGTGTGTTCAGGCAGAAGTAGCATAGTCCCCGAGGGGATGGTTTTCTTGGTGGTTCAAAGAATGGCAAGGAATCCAGCATAGCTGGAGTGGAGAGAATAAGGGAGAATGTGTAGAGGATAAAACATAGGAGTATCTTTTAGAATTATATATTCTCCTATATATTCAGAATACAGGAGATCCAAGCAGGCAGACAGAGTCAGAAAGGGTTGTAATAAGGCCCTAAGAGCAAGCTAAGCCAGACACTTCTGGACAGAAGTCCTAGCAAAATGTGAGAGCATCCCTGTACCCTGACTTAGACGGGCCTTTGTCTCTCCTCCCAACTATGCCAGAGTCTCCCAATTAGCCCTTCTCAGGCCCTTCATCCCCCATACAACCACATCCACCTGGGTGACCGTCACAGCTTCAGTGGCTCCCCAAAGACCTGCCTGGGACAATGAAATCCCCACACCTACAGGCTCATCACTGTATGAAGCTACCCCATGCTCTGAGCCCACTCTACTCCATTCTTATGTATGCTAACCTCTAAAGACACTAGTTTATTTGCAATTTCCAACCAGGCTAGACTCTCTTAAGCTTTCAGATACACAGTTCCCTGTGCTGTGATGCCCTCTCTCCACTGACCCTGAACCCTGCTCATGGCTGTCTGCTGAATTTCTACTCATTCTTCAAGTCCCACTTACATACCACTCCTCTGGGAAGCCGCCATCAACCACTTCTGAAAAATTAGTCCCTCTTACCATAGCACTTACCTACTCAACCCACTTCTATTCTATTCTCCTCCTCTAACCTTTGTAGATGACCAAGTATATGTCAGAGTCCTGGGATGAAGATATGAAGACGAATAAAATAGAGTCATGTTCTGGAAGGATTTGTGCTCTCGACAGAGAAAAATCAAAATATTTTTATATTACATTATTATTATAAAAAATACTGTGACATGAAGTGCTCCGGGAAGATGAACTTTCTTTTTCTTTCCTGCTAGGGAGGAACAGGTTGTCAGGAAAAGTAGCAGAGAAGGGGCACAATTTGAGTTAGATCCTGAAGGATGAATAGAAACTCACCACTTGAAGGAGAAAGGGCAGGCCACACCCCAGGAGGAAGCAGTAAGAGCACAAACTGGAGATGTGAGAGTGCCCAGCATCTTGAAGGAAAAGTGAGCAGTACAGGGTGACTGAGCTGGTGGGGGCAGCTCCAGAGGAGCCAGAGAAAGCAGGTGGCAACAGATTCTGAAGGGCCAAAAGTTACTTGATAGTGAATGACAGTTGTCAGAGGTTTAAAACCAGGAAGTGACACCATCGGATGAGGGTTTTAGAAAAAAAATACCTCTGGTGGCAATGTGCAGGATGAGGTCAAGGAAAAGGAAGGCTACTGCAGCACTTACTTACCCAAACTATACTGAAACTGAGTTTTTAATGCTTTTGTATTTCATTTTGTTTCATTTACTTGATCTGGTGGAATTCTCAAGAGCCATGATAGTGTTTCTGTGTACACAACAGTCACTCAATGTCTGTCAAATGAAGTGAGCAAGTGAGTGAGTGAGTGAGTGAGTGAATGAATGAATGAATGAATGAATACATATATAACATGGGGAAATTTTTCTTTAATTTGAGAAAAATCTAATCTGGAGTCAAGTTTCCTACAACTGTGATGTCAGGATTATGTTGAAATACTTAATCTTGCCTCATTGTGGTATCAGGTCTTCCACATAACTAGTTTTTCAAATAATTCAAATATTCACTTTCTAACACGAAAAAGTATTTTTTTAAATTTCAATGAAATTCTTTTAAGACAAATTGCTGTTTCGCTTCCTTAAGTAGAACCATGGAAGGTTATGTTTTCTTGGAAAACTAAAGTTGACAGACATCTACTACAGCACCCTGAGGCAGCATGCTACAAAAGAATGACATCACAGCTTTGGGAGTCATGCAGACCTGGAGAAAACTCTGGTATTGCCACTTACTAGCTGTGGTGGTTTTGATCATTTAGAATCTCAGCTTGAATTTGCTCATCTATAAAATGGGAACATAGATAATCTAATTTGTGGAATAAAGTTAAATGATATATGGAAAAGCACCTGACACACAGGAGATGCTCTGGAGACTACATTTATTGATATTAATGCAATTATTAATTTTTCAGGTTTGTATTTTCTAAAAACATCAGGCTACCAGCTGTCATTTCAGATATCATTTGTCTACACCTCACAGGCCCTTCTTTCCTCAATCTTCCTTCTAATAGCTATTTCTAATCTTCAGTTATTACCAGATAATATATCCTCCTTAGTAAGCATGGATAAAGCAACAAGTGTCTGAATGAAGGAAAGCCCAGGAAGATCACAGTTTGGGTATAAAGGTTTTGTGAAAGCCAACTGGAATGCTCAGAAATCTACCTTGCTTGCGTTCCAATTCCAAATTGTGTCCTAAATTGTAAATAACACCAGAAGACTGTCTTCTTCAGACTACCAGTGATACGGTCACATGGAAAGTAGAAAGGCACAAAGCTAGATTGTTTGGAACAAATTATCTGTTGATAAAGGTACAAAGATTTTGAGGCAAAAACAATAATAATAATTCATTAACAATTTAAAATGAAATATAAAGCCTATGGTGAGGAAAAATGACATGAGAAACTAAAGGGAAGAACAAAGCCTCTAGACTATGATAAAAGACTTCAGTTACTGGATAGGTAAAGGAAAAATAGAGTTTATTGGAAGTAATTTAGTGACTACTTATGGAATTACAATAAAGGTGACAAAAATCCCAGAATTTGTAAGGCAAATGTAAATATAAATATAAATCAATTACTGGCTTATTATTTCATTAAATTGAAGATGGAAAGGACCAATTCTTGAGTCACAGCATTTGCCTCCTGGGGTCCTAGATAGCTTTCCCTGTCAAATTAAAATAAAAAAGATAAATAAACATGAGAAATTAAGAATGTCGAAGTGTATGAAGGGAAAAGGAAAGAAGGGGGAAAATAATGTTTCACAATTATTATCCAGGCTAAGAGAAACAAAATTACTTGATCATAAATTCAAGATAATCTGGTTTTCTTTATGAGTTCCCATTTTATTAATGAAAGGAAGGTAACACCTTATTGTACCCGGGTGAATTAAAATGCCTATTTGAAGAAGCAATCCTCCATAGGGGTCTTTAATAGAATCTGTGAATGGTTCTAGAGCCAGATAATTTAGCTGTAAAAAGGCAATATTAATATTAACCTCTCCATGTGCACAGACCTACCTTGAGGGGCATAGGGACAGGGAAATGTTAACAAAATGAACCAGGCACATCATTTCTTTTAAAAAAAAATCTGAACTATTTCAGGGGCAAAAACTGGATAAACCTCTTCTACAAAATTGCTTGCAATGTGCACTGTTACCCCTTTGTGCCTCTTGCTCCTAACAACACTGACCAGCAATTCAGCACCTCCACTGCTGCTCATACTATTTTCTGACTATGTATTCAGGGCATATGACTTGTAAGAAGTCTAATAGCAAAGCATTTAATCGAAATAAACTGAATAGAAAACAAATTTCCAAATGCTTCTTTCCAACAGCTTCTACAGGAGCCATGACAACACATTTCCAGATTAGAGGTAGGTGCTCAGTAGGGTCCCTGGAGACTATGACTTAATAAAATAAAAACATAATTTGAGGGAAGAGGCAAATGTATTTTACTTGAGCAACTAGTCAGTTGGTAAGAAATATAGATATAATAACAAATGGCTTTTCTTTTTGCTATTAGTTTTTTATGGAAATGCCAGTACATTTCTCTCTTTCCCTTTATAATTCCCATCACCCATCCATCTTTGTCCTCATCACCATCTTCCAGATTACTGCAAACCTCCTAGCATTGCTGTCTTCAAACACTATTGATCCATCCTAGGTAGCAGTCGGATTCCTCTTCCTGATGCCATATCCTGTCCACATCAGAAGACACCTTCAACTGCTCACCATGACTTACAGAAATCCTAGATGAACTTCCTTTAGCTGCCACATATGACCTTTTACCAAAAGGACTCAATCTACACTTCCAGCTTTCTAACTCATTAATCCTCAAACTTGGATTCCTCTCAGTGGTATGGTTTGCTATTACCCAAATATCTCCATGCTCTTCATACTCCAGTTATAGTTTTCCAACATCTAGATTTCCTTCTTTATCCCCATCTCCATATATTAAAATCTTACCAGTTCTTCAAGTCCTAATTCAAATGTCAGTACTTCCATGAAGCTTCCCCCTAATTATTCCACAAAGAAGGGAGCTTCTACTCCTGAAACCAACAGTACAGTATATGTTAACTAACTTGAATTTTAAAAAAAGTAGGCTCTCCTAACTCCCAGCCTTTTGGATACTGAACAAATTTCACCTTACACTATAATTATTTATAAATATATCTTATTTCATTCCCCTCTTTCCAATAAGACAAGTTCTTGGAAGAAGCAGTTTAGCCTAGTTGGGAAAAAACCAAACCAAAACAAAACAGCTTTTTAGCCCAACAAAGCAAAGTTTGATACTAAGATCTTTAACCAATTAGCTATACAAACTTAAGCAAGGAACCAGCTTTCCTAAATTGTTTGCTCAGTTGTAAAATGGATGATAATTATGCAAACCTTAATTCATGCTGTAAGGATGAATAACATTGTATGTAGTTCTAGCACAATGCCAGGCATATACTAAGTGCTCATTAAATGATAGCTATTATTACTACTGGAAGTGGACACAGTTTATTATCAATCTATGTGCTTGACAGTGCAAATAATAATTAGCATGCATTGCATACACTGGGTATTCAACAAATGTGGTTTGAATGAAAGAATTAATGAATGAGTGAATGTCTCAAAGATTGTTTCTGATCCCACTGAATGCTCTCAAAAGTTAGCAAATGGTTAAAGCCTGACCAGAGGAGGAATGTGGTCACCACATTCCTTTCCTTTCAAAACACCACTACTATTACCATCTTTAACCTTCTTCAGCAACTAGAACATCCAGTCCAGTGGAGTAAAGTTGAGATCCAGAAGAACAATCCAGAAGAACAATCCATCCAAAAACATTTAAATTTGATGTTACAATGTGGTTTTGATATTTGTATTTAATTTAGGAATATTTATTATTTTAGAATTTACAAGCCATCAAATTAAATTGTTACAGATGGCTCTCTGCTTGTAACTATTTCTTCTTCCATTTTTCCCCAAGAGAAATACCTCTCACCCCCATAAGTAGAAGCAAGGCACCTGCTTAATAGGAGTTTCTTTTGGTTTGGATGTTTTCTTGGCTGTATATATTTTACAACTTCTCAATATTGAGAGGGAGGTAATTGTGGCAGATTGCATTTACCAGAAATGACCACAGCAATATTCAAAGTCCTACATCCTCTTCCAGGATCTTTTTACTCCCCATGAAAAACTGGAGTCTATTTCCCCCTTCCCTTGAACATGTCAGGCTTATAGACCAAGAGAGTGCACAGACGTGATGTAAATGACTGCCCAACTCAGAAGGCTACAGTTTCTGCCCACGTCTCTTTCAGCATGTTAGGAAGAAGCTGAGATCACATGGAGAGGTCACAGGAAGGTGTTTTGGTCAATAACCCCAGCTAACCTACAGTCTAAAGTTGGCATCAACTGCCAGAAATGTGAGTGAGCAAACTTCAAATGATTCCCAGCTTTCTAGTCTTCCAACTGCGGCCCCACCCATTTTGGAGTAGAGACAAGCTGTCCCCACCATGCCCTGACTGGAATTCCTGACCCACAGAATCAATAAGCCTAATAAATAATTATTTTATGCTGGCAAATTTGGGGAAAATTTGTTATGCAGCCATAGTAACTAGAACAGCAATTAGGTATCTTGTTGTTTTTTAAATGTCCAGCTGGATTGTAGGTTTCATGAGTAGGGGAAAAATGAAAGGAAACAACAGATGAGTTGAATAAGTTATCTTAAACCCTTAGTACAATTGATTAGCATGTCAAAAATGTGGCAAGTCCATCCTCAAATAGTTAAAAGTTAGCTGTATAATAATTGAAAAAATAAATAAGGTTTTGCTTTACATACTATTTACCAGGAAGCCAGAAATAGACAAATGGACAATAACCAACCCAATAAACTAGCAACACGCAGAGTTAATCCAGTACCCATAATTATTTAGCAACTATCTGAAAAAGTCCATTTAGTCTTCCTGGGAGTTTTCAAATGCTTTTTGAAACAAAGTTGGAAAACCATTAGGGCTTTCCCCCACTTTTCTCTTGTTTTATTGTCTAGCATGAAGCCTCACTTTATTACAGCACCTGAGAAATCTTGATTCTTAGTTAAAATCTGAGAATATTAGTGGTACATGCCTATCATAAAAACTGTGCACACATCTGGAAGGAACAATAAAGCCTTGTGTCTTTTCACAGTTTCTATTTTCTGGTTGATAAAATATTATTCCCATTACATAGATCAGACAAGTGAAGGCCAGAGGAATTCCGTATCTTATCAGCCTATTTAAGCTCCTAGGAGAAGAGGACTAAAATTCAAGGCCCCTTTCTTTTATTTATTGGAGTATCTTTCTCTAATGACACTACCTCTCAATAGAAGGATGAATGATAGTTATACTATATAAACAAGAATGCGAACTTCCTCATTTTTCTAATAAGAAGTCAAATAAAACTGGTCAATATGAACCCTTTCCTCTTCTCAAGGTAGCTGTTATTTCCATCCTACCAATTCCAGCCACGAAGGCAAAGGGAGGCAGCTATTACTTTACAAAAAGGGAAAGAAGTTAACCCTCTCAGCTTCCCATTCCCACAGGAAAACCAATGGAAAAGGAGCCATCTTTATACAGTTTGTAGAATACGATTATAATTAGTGGTTTTTTTTTTCCTTCAGTTTTTGTTTTTGTTTTTTTGTCATCTGTCTAGCTATGTCAGTTGTGTCTGTCCACCTTGTTGCCTTGACTAGTTAAACCAGAATCTTCTATTTAGGCTCTGATATATCCAATATTTTATCTGGTTTCTTGCATTCAAAAAAGAAAGAAGAGAAGAGAAGAGAAAGTCATCTGTGGTCTCTTGTTTTCCCAAGGATTCATGAAATTCATTAAGCACCCTGACATTCTCATTTACTTTTAGACCATATTGCTCCTTGCCTGGAAAGGGGAATACTTTCTGGCTTACTGCAGGTTGGACATATACATAAAATCTGTAAATCACAGAGGATCTAAATACTTGCTACAGTTTCTCAATGCTCTAGCCTTGAATAGAAAGAAAGCTTTAATGGAAAGAGGGAAAAGAAACCACCATTTCAAATAAATTAAAAGCAACCTCCAGGCAAAGGACTATACCTGCAAAATAACTTTCCTTCTAGTATGAAATTTAGAATAGAGGAACAGAAGGAGCCCATTTTCCAAAAGCAGCAGCTTCCAATCCATTCATTTAGTTCACTCACTAAAATTCAAAAGTCAGTTCATTGTTGAATCCAGTCATTATGCCATAATATTGGGCTTTAACAAATTGAGATTTCTTTTATGTATTTGTTCCTCTGTGCTGGATAAAAATAGCACTGAGTGAAAAAGCCACTCAGAAACTTAGGGGTAGACAGAATTGCCAAGAAACATAAGCTTAGATTCTGATGATGCAAATGTATTTCAAGAAACTTCATTTCCACACAAAATCTATCTAACAATTTCTTAACAATTGAGCAATTACTGAAATCCTGATACTCTGGATGCGTACCAAGTGAGTTAAAGTTGATTAAGTTGAAATTTGTGGCAGGTCTCCTTGTATGAAGAGAGGAGGGACTGATGCCCTTGTTAATTAGACCCACTGTGGAAAGAACAATATGGTCCCAAAGCTATGTGCTAAGTTTACAGCTTTATTAACCCACTGCATGTTCCTCAGGCCCAAATAACACACAGGGAAGACAAGCAAGTTCCCTCTTCCTTACGCCTCACCTTGCCATTCAGACTGAAGGTCCATTTTAAAATCTCAAAAGCCCCCCAACCTCTTTGGGGGCCACAGTTGGGATATTGGATGAGGATGGAGCTTAACTAGAAACCAGACATCTGTAGTCTCTAAATGGCTCACTCTGCAATAGCCTCTTGTAGATTCTGAGAGGAACATTTTCAAAATTCCCTAATGTGTACAAAAAGCACACTGAAGCAGTAGGAGACATTCTTCCTGCTTCTTTAGACAAGGTCAAAACAGCCTGGAAATGCTCAGGTGATGGTTTGGAATTTACCGTGAAAACCTTTTCTTACTAGTCAGATAACTTGTCAGCCATAGTAACAACACAGGTATTGTTTGCCAACTGATTAACTCACTTTTGGGAAGGCACCAACCAGATTTTCTTTTCCTCTTAACCAAATAAATGACTTAAGTGGTTCAAACACATTTGACCAACAAATAATGAGATTATATAATACTTCTGGTTAAAAAAAATCCATTTCCTAAATTTAGCAGTTTTGCTTTTATTATCAGAGCAAGGAGACATCTGGGGGGAGGGGGGTGTTGGGGCAGCAGGGAGGGAAGAAGCCTCCGAGGGAATACTTCAAGAAAAAAAAAAATTCTGTTGAATTTCCCTTAAGTCTTGGGCTAAAAGAATCTTCCTGTGGGAGAAAAGGTCAGTATGGAGGCACTCTCCTGCTCACAAGTTCCCACCATGATGACAGGGACTCAATAGGCACAAAGCTCTCCCAGGGAGGCCTGGATTCACTGCTGAGTAGAGAGAGGCACAGGAAGTGTACAGCCATTTGCTTCTCTAAGGAGAGGAATGCTGATCTGACCTCTTTGGGTGGCAAGATAGTTTTCTTATGAAAATGACCTCCATAATGCTATTGTAGTGAATTAATATTAACTCACTTAAAAGTGACATGGGAACTACTCAATACTTCTTTGCTAACAAGGCTAGTGATAACAGCAGTCTCATTCTCAGTGTCTAGATGAGGAAATGAGGAAGTAAAAGATCATTACCTTATAAGAGTTACATGACTAAGTGGCTGGTATACAAACCTACTATCCCTGGGTTCCTGACTCAATCCTCTCTGCTAGATAATTTGGCATATTTTCCTTTCTGGACTCTTTAATTTTTTGATTTTTAATAACACCTCCAGCAATCCGAAAAGAGACTTGTTGTAATCTTAGTATGTCAACAAATCTTGGTAAGAGAAAGGGTTGAAGTAAACAGTAACCTGATGGTTAGTGGATTCTGTCTGAATTTCATTTATCAGTATCCTTGATTAGCATAGACAGTAGAGAATTGTGGAAGGAGTTCTTTTTTGATTGAATTTAATTTGACTAACAAAGGTTGTGTAGCTCAATAAAATAGGAACATATCATCCACCATATCCTGTTCTAGAATAGCTATTTTTGATAAGCAATTCAGATATTAAAAATTTTTTAAAAGCAGCAAGCCCTCAGCTGGAAATTATGACTGAACATTATTCATGTGGAAGCCAAGAGAAACACAAGAACAAAAAACATGAAGATTTCATCACTGTTGTTCTGAGTATGCATCCTGAATACTCTACTAAGCACCAACAAACATTTGCAGTGGACCTACGGAACAGATAGCAAGTCACTCCTCTTCTATGCCCCATTTTCACCTAAAAATTGCTTCACTATTCAGGGCCCTAAAGCTACCTCCTCCTCAGAATTAGCTCGAACCACCCTGTTTAAAGTGGCCTATTCCTTCTCTTCCCCTTCTGAAGCAGGAATTGTCATTAACACTCATGTAACATTAATTTCACTGCATCTTGTGTGGTATTTATGTGTGTATGTTTATCTGTCTTATCACCCCAAGTGGCAAAAAAAAAACCCCAAAAAATGGAAAACAACAACAACAACAAAAAAACCCCATGGATCTTGGAGTAAGGCATTCCAGACCTTAGGGGTAGTCTGCCATTGCATGTTCTTAAGCAAGCTACCTAACCTCTCCATGCCTCAGTTCCCCTACTTGAATAACAGGGGTATCATTCATCTCCAGTGTGTATAGAGAATCAACAAGATATAAATGCATCAAGTGCTGAGCAGGGGCACTGATACCGAGGAGACTGTCAGTGAGTATTGGTTTCTCTCCCTTTCTCATAACAAGATTATCAACTCCCAGACTGGGATCACATCTTACATGTCAGCACAGCCTTGAAAGAGGCAGTCACTTCAAATATTTGTGGAATTCATATTTTGAATAATAATGAGAGAAGTATGAAGAGGTAGAAGGCCAAAATAACAAGTGCAACTGAAAGAAACTGATATTTGGACATATGATAGTCTTATTTACTTCAGAAAATGTGAGTAAATGATCCCTGGCAGCTGCTAGAAGGGAAGAGGGAAATGATAGTTCTACGTGAATAGGGATTATAGCGCAAGCATTTGACATGGAGGCTGAATGAAGTCGAAGGACGAGAGAGAAAATGGCAAGAGAATATGCATGGGGAAAGAATGGGTGAGGTGGCAATAAATGCTAGTGTTTGAGGTGATAAAAAGTTGAAAACCCCATCTCTATTGTGTTTCTTTGAAAAAGATACTGTAATTTGTTATAAAAAATTTTAAACAGCATGTGATGCCAAAAAATCGTGGAAAAAATTTTTTAACGACTTACCACCTTCCTGACCAGATGATATCTTCCAAACTGAGAATACAAAGAACTTCATTCAACCCCAAAATTTGGCTAGGGGAGATCCTGAATAACTGAAAATTAAAATACACTAATCATACTATATCTCACCTAGCCAATTAGTGGTGCTGGATTAAGAATTGTTTCCAGCTCCAAGGAAAAACAAATATAAAACTTAAAAGATGCATCCTCTTGTAATCCTTTTTAAATTTGTAAAAGGGAAGAAGGGCCAAAGAGCTTGGAGATACTTAAGCTCACGAAATATGTAAGTGACAAAACCCAATAAAAACTATTACCTCGTATCTGGACTCCACCTTAGAAATATGCACTATTGAAACATTTCAGTGTTTTACTGGACTCTTCCATAATGACACCCTCCATAGATTACGTTTTGTCCCCACCACTTCCCTTGTTTAAAAAAAAAAAAATCACACTGATAAGCACCCATTCAATTCACTCCTAAGCATCCCGCATGTTAATTTCTCAACAACACAAATTTAATTCATCTCAGCATTATTCTCCTGTGGTGCGTACCCCTCCATATAAACAAAATGGGGATTCGTTGCCATGGCAACAGAGTGTGACTTTGATCAGCTTCAATGATCATTGGCAGTCACATGCCTTTGATAGATACCAAATTGTGAGTTAGGTTTGATTATCCAATTTTTCAATCTCTGATTCTACAAGAGGCTACTCCCATTTGCCAGAAGGAGTTGAGGGAAAAAAAAGAAACAAAAAACTATGAGATAGCTGTACTTTTGAGACAACAGAGTAAAGTGTTTGGTGAATGTAAAATCAGTGAGGTAGTGAGTACCTTGAGAATGACTTTTGTTCACCTTCTACATAATTTGGTGCATGTGCCCTGCCCAGCCACCAGGAAGGAAAGGCTGTTTCCCTTTTCCTTTCATGGCAGATGTAGGTGATATTTAAGGTTGTGTGTGCAGGTGTTTTGGGGGTTGATTTGTGTGGGAAGAGGAGAGGTGGTAGCCTGTAGCTTGACAGAAGAGGAGGAAAAAAAATCTGAACAATGTGTTGAAAAAGACTACAGTCTGAGCTGCACAGGACCAGCTGTTTTTGCTAATTAGAATAACAAAAATAGCACATGCTAAAATGTTTTTCTTTTTTTTCTCAAAAGCAATGAATGCTCTAGGAACTATAAGGAATGAGCTTTAAAATCCATTTAAATGGAGGAACATTTCAGGAACCATATGGGGAAGAAACTGAAAGGGAGAAGGAGAGTAGGGAAATAACATTTGATTTCAGCTGAATTTTTTTGAAGGATGATAAATTGGGGCTATTTTTCCTTTTTCTTAACATTTAATAGGAAATGTTTTCCTCATATCTAGATTTCACAAAAATGCCAGTGCTTCTGTATCTTACAGGAATGATGTATGTAAGCACCATGCCCACTCCTAACCAAGGGAGGGCAGGCACTGAAAAGAGTTGCATATGCTCTATCATCCATACTGCATGTCTCATCTCCTTCCTCACGTTTTCTGTGAGGCAGTAAAGAGTAATTCAAAAACTTTGAATATAGGAATAACATTTGTAACAATGACAACATTCTGGACATCTGCACTGTTAGAGTACTTATAATAAAGTCACATGGCCATGGGGAAATTTCACAGAATTACAATCACAGTAATTTGCCAAGGTGTATAACTAGTTTGTTTTCAGCTGTTCTTCTCATGAATAATTATCAAGCAGGAATATCCTAAAGCTAGCACAAGCTGTCACTTAACCAAAATATTCAATATTTAACATCAAATTTAGAATTTCATAAATGAAAATAATTACTGCAAAAGCAAAATAATATACAGTGTGTATATTTGCATGCCTAAATGCACACAGCTACATGTTAAAATTCAGATTCCAAAGCATCCTTATCAAATGAAAGCATGTCTTGAAAGTTGAGGAGGAATAGAAAAGATGTAAGCACAAGTAAATCTCAGCTATTTTCAAGTACAGCTTGGTCTTCAGTACTTTAAGGACTGCCTCTCAATGCAAAGTGGAAAATGAAAACCAGCCTCTGCATATTGATGGTAGCTGATTTCATTGTGTCAGAATCTTTATTAGAGTTTTTAAATATTTGAAAACAAATACTATATAATGGGTAACAAGTTATGTTTTTAAATTAATACAAGTGCATCACTAAACATGTTAGCATTCATTTTCTGGAATGAGTATCAAGGTTCAGGCTTAAGTATTTTTAAAAACTCTTTACCCCTGTAGTCAGAACGTGAGAAGAATGTCATATCACATTATTAAACCTGGTAACATATATATTTATATATTTATTATATTTGTATTTATGTATATGATATGTATTATATTTCTATTTTTCAATTCTAATGTCTCCCTAAAAATTATTGACTAGAGCAAATGAAGATTTCTTTCTCAATTTCAGAAACCTATAAATGTATCATGAGTTTACAAAATGAGTACTTTAAGCCATTCAAACAATTCTTGTGTACATTAAGAATTTCTGTTTTGGGGTGCCTGGGTGGCTCAGTCAGTTGATTTCGGCTCTGGGCTCAAGTTATGATCTCAGGGTCCTGGGACTGGCCCCGCCTCTGGCTCTGTGCTTTCTGTGAAGTACGCTTGTCCTTCTCCCTCTGCTCCTCCTCCCCACTATTTCTCCCCCCCCCCCAAATAAATAAATAAAAATAAAATCTTTAAAAAAAAGATTTTTTTATTGTACTGTTTACTTTCCCATTAGCAGAAAACTTCTCAGTAATAGAGCTTAAGAATTTTTTTCATTTAAATAAAAGATAAATGATATTGGGAAAGAAACTCAAACATGAGAAGCATATCTAACTGAATTGTGGGTAATAGGTAGAAATTCCTTTGGGGGATAAATAATATTTTCACTTGGATAACAGCATTTGGTTTTCTGAATAGAATATTAGTTTTCCCAAAACTTTGGGGAAATAATTCTACTTTGTCTCTCCTATGATTTATTTTAATCACACCTATATGAAACAGATAAGAGAAATATATTACTTGGAACTAGGACTTGCTGCCAAGTATAACAAAGGTATAAAATGGCTTCCATTTTAACTTGTGAATTATCATGAATTTTCAGATAGTTACATGACTGTCTAGAACATGAAAGTAGATAATTCTAGTGAAAAGTGTGTTTGTTTGGAAATCAAAAATAGGATTAGTTACCAAACTAGACCTATCAGGTATTCCTATTTGGATTTATGCCAAATTTTTGGCATAAATTTATGCTTTAGTTTTTTCATTTATGCTTTAGTTTTTTCATCAATAGAAATGTGATTATTTGGTACCATAAGAAAGATATTAGTACTACTGTAAAAGAGTGTGTTAAAATAAGTAGATATAGGGGCGCCTGGTGGCTCGGATGGTTAAGCATCTGCCTTTGGCTCAGATCATGATCCCAGGGTCCTGGGATTGAGCCCTGCATCAGGCTCCCTGCTCAGTGGCGAGCCTGCTTCTCCCTTTCCCTCTGCTTGAACTCTCTCTGTCTCTCTCTCTCTCAAGTGAATAAATAAAATCTTAAAAAGAAATAAGTAGATATATTTGATCACAACCCAAACACATGAGTGATAACCTAAGGCAGGCAAAAGACTGATCTGCAAACGAAATCAGAAATGGTTTATTTCTACATATCAGTTACTCTGACCGTTGTGTCAGACATGTGCCTGTACATGATTGGCAGATCCGAAGAATCAGTCTTCAATTATGCACTCCTCCTTCCTCATCTTCTATCTTTGCATTTTAGACTTTTAACCTGCCATTTCCCCTCCATCCCTGCTGCTGCTGCTGTTTGACTTTATTCTTCCATCTTTACTTGTCTAGCTGATTCTAATTGCTCTAATATCAATCTTTCTGCCATCCATCTTTCCTCATTCCATTCCACCATCTACACAAATGGGGTTCTCATACACTTCGTTAGCTTACTCACCTGAACCCCATCACCATTTCCTGATTTCATGCTACTCTTATGTCACTGAGCTTTTCCTTATGCCTAGGTTGCCCTGACCTCTCTACCTAGACTCTGAATATCTCTTTATACCTCAAGATTCACTTCTTTGTATCTATTTTCTCCGTATACTCTTTCCTATTTCCCAAGGATAAAAGTGGTTTTGACTCTGTTGGACCACTGATCTTTCAACCTAACTCTGTAGAAAAAGCAAAAGCCATTTCTTTCATTCTACTAAATATGCCATATATTTTTTAAAATGCACATACTAGGTGTTGAATTAATTAATTCCTAAGAAAATGGGTCCTTGGATTTGTTGGAATGAACAAGTGAAAGTACTCCCAAATGCACTCATTATTTATAACCATTAAATGTAGATAATAGAAGACTTCTGGTGTAAAATGGCATCTGGCCACCATCCCCTGGCACTGCCTCTCCCAATCGTCAATAACATACATATGAAAATGGAAAACTCTAACACAGAAAACGAAGACTGACAGGAAACTCAGTGCCAGAAATCTGGGAAAAATTTAGAGTGATTATAAGGCTGATGCATCAAAAGTGAGAAAACAGTAGCCTATCCAAGCATCACCTCATAAAACAGAATAATCTACCTCCTTGAAAGAGCAGTAGGTTCGCTTTTTTTTTTTTTTTTTTTCCTGCTCCCATTGTCTGTTGCACAGCTCAGCCCAGAGATTTGGGCCCTTTAATAAACAGGAAAACAAGCAGCCATTCTGTTCAAAAAAGGTGCTGAATTTTGGGCAGACCTAATATCATACTCCCTTCTCATATATGTCTATACTATTCAGATAGAAAAACCCTCAAAAAATAATGATTGAGGCAAAGAAAGGCAGGAGCACAGCTATAGCACACTTCATCCTGGGAGATACTGTACCCACAAATGAAGTGTAGAAGGAAGAACTAGAAGAGTTCTGCTTCAATGAATCCTGCAGGTTATAGTTTCAAGTAATTCCATTATTTGTGGTAGGTGGTGGGGGGTTGGAGAGGATTCCATCCAGTTAGACCAAAACCCATACTACTTGAATGCCCCTGGTCACTAGAAATTCAAGACAGAAATTGAACATATTCAGCTATAGTATGTGTAGAAAGGTGGAAGAGGGAAAAGTGGAAAACAATGCATCTGGAAAGAAGTTCTCACTTGAGTGAATGTAAGAGAAATAAAATCACAAGGGACCTGTGGTTAAATATGGTAAATCAAGCAAAAAATATATATATTCAGAAGTTTTATGTATTTCTGGCTTTTATAGAAACCAGGAAAAAAATTAGAAAATTGTTTGCCATCCTCAATATACCATAAAAGAAGAACAATCTGAGCTAAATAGAAAATAGATTGGGATGAAAAGACTCCTAAGACTTGAATTGAAATGAAAAATCTCATGAATAGGAAAGCTAGGACATAAACCCTAGTGATGAACCCTGAAATAATTAAACCGAAGTGTTAGCCCTAAATAGCTGTTGCAAATATATTTTCAAATCTGAATGCAAATGTCAAAAATAATTCTTATAAAAGAATAAATCTGAAGTAACAATAATTTAATAATATCAGTCTAAGTCCAGTACCCCTTTGAGATGAACAAGTGGGAAATGGGATGGGGAAGGGAATATAAAATCATTCCTTGTGGATAAACAAAAGATATTACTTCTTTCTTGACTTTAATATTTGGAAAAACAGAAGTTGGATATTTTGGAAAATGAGTAGGGTAAGTATCAAGATGTCTGTCTACCTTCCTAATCACTAGAGAAGATGAAAGCATACTCCATTAAAACAGTAACAAACCCACAAAAAAAAAGGTAAAAAAAAATTATAGAATCTCAAATATTGAAGGAGATGAAAGAAAACATAAAAAGGAAAATAACCATAAAAAAAGAAATAAGACCCCATTTGTCAGTTTTGGAAAAATTGGAAGTAGCTGGAAAACTAACAGACTGAGTCAAAAGATATACTCTATGTGCTGTTACTATGATATCTCTAATGTGGAAGTACATATAAATGTTAAAAATAAGAGTGAGTAGAGATTTCTCAAGCAAATATAAATTAAATGACAGTAGAGGTGGCAATGTTAACTTTGGATGATGTAGATTTTAAGGCAGAAAGCATAAAATGAGATAAAAGAAAGATGTTTTATATTGATAGACGTTATGATAATGAAAATATAGCAGCCAAAAATCTTCATGTGTCAAATAATATAACATTCAAATATATTAAGCTAAAACTGGCAGGCAAATATTAAATGAAAAGTAGAAACAAAGTTGTCATGATTGACTTTAATACATCTTGGACAAATCATGAAGAATTTGAGATCATGGAGAATTGGACTATTACAATTAAAATAAAGGTAAAACATGAAGAATTGGACTAGTATAGCTAATAAGACATGTATTGAGCCACCCACTCTAAAAAAAATTGATTTTATTTGCTTTTGAAGAATCCATGTAGGATATATTTAAAAATTGATGATACTAACTTGTGGGGAAGGGGCAGCTCAATAAATTATCAATAGAAGCAGAAATAATAGAGATCAAATAATCTGACTACATGTCTATCAGCTACAAATATTTTAATCAAGCCCAAAAGATTCCCCAATTACTTTAAAATGTGTGTGTGTATATACATACATGTTTGCACGCACATATACATACAAATACACATAAATATCTACACACACATATATCCTAAAATGTTACTATTACTGCATTTCATTATGTCTAGGATTTGATTTAAAATACTGGAAGAGAAAAAAAATTGGGGACACAGGTGAAACAAGTGTGGCAAAATGTTGATAATTGTTGAAGCTTGGTGATATGTATATAGAGGTAGGTGGAACTTTTCTCTTTACATTGTATATGTGTGAAATTCCACATCAGATAAATATCCTTAAAAGTACTACATATCATAACTTATGGATTGCTTAGAAAGCTGAAAACTGGAAGCAAATTAATAATCCTAAAGCTACCACCACCACCAACAAAACCCTAAGAAAATCAGAAAGAAGAAAATATTAAAGATAAAACAAATGAGTAAAAATGTTTAAAAAGCCCAAAATACCCTAAAATTAATAAGTAATTATAAGAACCGATGTTTGTAAATGTTATTTAACAGTCAACAATTCCATCAAGAAAGAAGATGTACCCAAAACTTAAATAAGTAATGATAATAATGGGAAAGACATTTTAACATTAAAAAGAAAGGAAACTATAACAGTGTTAATAATTAATTACTAAGGAAAAAAGAAACCATAATAATCTAGAGGAAACCTATATGAATATTTAGCATTCTGTGGTACATTGTATTCTCTAAGATTAAAGCAATGTAAAGAATTAAAAAATAAAAAAAAATTTGAGGGATATATTTAATGATAAAGTTTATACCTATACATAAAAATTATCAAACACAAAATTAAAATATAGATGACAAATGTGAGGGCCTGAATTAGCAGTGATAATAAAGAAAGAGAGGGAAAAGAGTCAAGAAACACATTAAAATAGATAAACAGAGGAAACAGTTTATTATTATTTGATAATAATGATAACTAAAAAGAGATGATACAGGAGCATAGAGGGAAGATGACAAATTCAAATTCACACTTGTTGATATCAAGATTCATCTAAACATCCAGTTGATAAGCCATTGGATTTAGAATTTTAAAGCTCAGGGAAGAATTTTAGAGCTAGTGAGATAGTATGAGGAGTTATCAACATATAGGTGATAGTAAGCATCTAGGAAGGATGGGTAAAACAAAAAGAGTAAAAGGTGGAAGTTTTAAAACTGGAGAAAACTATCTCTTTTTTTTATTTTTTTAAAGATTTTATTTATTTATTCATGAGAGACAGAGAGAGAGAGAGGCAGAGGGAGAAGCAGGCTCCCAAGGAGCAGAGAGCCTGATGCGGGACTCGATCCCAGGATCCTGGGATCATGACCTGAGCCGAAGGCAGATGCTTAACCATCTGAGCCACCCAGGCACCCCTCTTTTTTTTTTTAAAGATTTTATTTATTTATTCATGAGAGACAGAGAGAAAGAGAGAGAGAGAGAGGCAGAGGGAGAAGCAGGCTCCCAAGGAGCAGGGAGCCCGATGCGGGACTCGATCCCAGGACCCTGAGATCATGACCTGAGCCGAAGGCAGACGCTTAACCATCTGAGCCACCCAGGCGCCCGAGAAAACTCTCTCTTAATGTTAGAACTATTTCCATGAAGGAAAGCAAGAACGAAAGATGAAATAAGAACAAGGAGAAAAGAGTATCGTAGAAATCAAAGGAGTTGAAGAGCCAAATGGAAGGTCAGGAAGCCTGCTGGGAAGAAACGGACATCTGCTTGTCCCAGGAGTTTGGGACCTCACTTAGTGTCAGATACAATACATCCTAGAACTGGCTGCCCAGGATACAGTCCTGGTCTAGGGCCAGAGGTGAATTATAGCCTTATACTAGCCAATGAAATCAGAATCTTGGGACAACCAAAAATCCTGTCATTTTAAATCACCAAATATTTGCTGTGGAGAGCCAGTGACTTCATACTGCCCTAGTACAAATTTCTGGGCTTGCTACCTATCTTCTAATCTGACTGTGGGTTGGTTAAGCATGGCATGGAGCTCCCCTGTGAGATAATGACATGATGGCTGCAAGCTGCACAGGTGTCCAGCGAAATCACAATGCCATCTACTGACAATGGTAGAACAGAGGGATGGATCATCACTTACACCCAAGGGACTGTATTCTCTTCAGTCAGATACCTATTTTCCTCCACCCAAGTAATTTTCTTTTTTTTTAAAGATTTATTTATTTATTTATTTGAGAGAGAGTACATGAGAGGGGGGAGGGTCAGAGGGAGAAGCAGGCTCCTCGCTGAGCAGGGAGCCCGATGCGGGACTCGATCCCGGGGCTCGAGGATCATGATCTGAGCCGAAGGCAGTTGCTCAACCAACTGAGCCACCCAGGCGCCCTCACCCAAGTAATTTTCAAAAAGGGAGCAATTCTCTGCACAAAGTTAGGGCCAGTCAAAAGAGTGGGAATTAGAGTAAATATTTCAAGATATTGTCCAGCAAGGGGCATGGCTTAGCAGTTAGGGTATGTACAGCAGTTAGAAATAAGGATCAAGCCGAATTACTTAATGAGATTCAAACTCACTGCTTAATGAGGTGGAGAGGCATTAAAACAAATTCCAAAAGCCAAACTTCAGTGATGAAATGAAGTCTGAAAAGTTTATAGTTTATAGTTAAGCTCAATAAAATGGACGTGGGAGTGATCACTTTAACAATCACCTTCCTATGACAATGACTACTCTTATTGTGCCATCTTTGAATAATAATAATAATCACAATTAATCATAATAATAGCCAAGACATATTGAGGATTTACTAGGTCCCAGGCACTAATCTAACCAATAAGATAGCGGCCAAAATTCAAATCAGGTGGTCAGGCTTCAGAGCCAACATGTTCAGCTCCAAGTTTCTAATGCTTTCCCTGCCACTTCTACACTGAAGAGAATGAGGCTTTGACCTCAGATAACAGTTTAAATCTGGTCTCTGCCACATACAAACTGCAAGGGCCTGGCCACTTTCTCTCCAAATCCCTCTTTGTTTATCATCACAAATAGATAATATCTACCAGCAAGGTGTTGTTAAGAACTGGATGAGAATATATGCAAAGCACTTAACAGATGGATAGTAAGCCCTCCACAAAGGGTACCTACAGATGATGAGGAGGAGGAGGAAGAGGGAGTGGATGAGAATAATCATTATCTTTACCACCATTATAACTATTTCTTTGTTTTATGGTTGTGATTGTATGTTTTCTACTGCTGTTAATAGCAAATTACCATAAACTTAGTAGCTTAAAACAACAAAAAGGTATCTTGTTACAATTGTCAGATTGTAATGTTGTCTAATACAAGTCTCGACGGGTTTAAATCAAGGTGCTTGGAGGGCTCTATTCCTTTCTGTAGTACTTCGAGGGGAGAGGCTGTTTTCTTGCCTTCTCCAGCTTCTACAGGCTGCCCACATTCCTTGGCTTCCTTCTGTCTTCAAAGCCAGCAATGATGAGTGGAGTCCTTCTCACATTGTTATCACTCCAATCTCCTTTCCCTCTTCCCCTTTTAAGGACCCCTTGTAAATACACTGGGCTCATGCAGATAATTCAGAATAATCTCTCTATTTTCAGATCAACTGACAACCCTGATTCCATTGTCTACTTTAATTCTTTTTTGCCATATAAACTAATACATTCACAGGTTTTGGAGATCTGAACATGCATATCTTTAGGGGGCCATTATTCTGCCTACCACAGGGACATTTTCAAGAAAGCTCTTCTTTAGCTACTTGAGGCCTATACAGCGCTATACTGAGTTAACTAAACCCCTATAAACACCATCTGTAAAGCATATTAAGGATGAGGCATTCTACCACCACCACATTAATGTGCAACTACCCCTAGGCTTTATTTATTTATTTCTAAAAGGAATCTGCACATGGGAGGTGACAGTATTCCTACAGATTGGTGCTGTTGAAAAGATGAACCGTTGAAAAGCAGAGTCTGAATTTTTTCATTGCCTATTTCTGGTCAAGACAATTAGGAAGGGAAATGACCCAAATAAAAATAATAAAATAAATAATAAAAATACTTAACTCAGTGAAACTTGCAAATCAAAGCACACCTGAAATAGAAAGATTATCTGCAGGACACCTGGGTGGCTCAGTCGGTTAAGCATCTGCCTTCAGCCTCAGGTCATGATCCCAGGATCCTGGGATTGAGTCCTGCATCTGGTTCCTTGCTCTGCGAGGAGCCTGCTTTCCTCTGCCTGCCACTCCCCCTGCTTGTGTGCTCTCTTTCTCTTTCTCTCTTTCTCTGGGAAATAAATAAATAAAATCTTAAAAAAAAAAAAAAGAAAGATTATCTGTTCAACTAAGGGTCATCAACACATATATATTTCATTTTATATTATTTTTACAAAAACACATTATTTCTGTATAATCTTCATCCATAATGCTACTTCATTCATATCACTTTCTTAATGAAAAAGCACCCATGGCTTTCCATTATATATGGAAAGGAACTAAACATGGTTAGTTCATCATTTAACAGTCTTCCCATTAGATAAGCCCTCCCCCCCAATCTCTAAGCAAATTTCTAATTACTATGTGCCAGAGAGAAATAACCTTGGGCCACACCACTTCTGCCTAGAGTGCCCCCACCACACACTGCTACCTAATTATCTGAATATTTCCTATTCCTCAAGACCCATTTAAATATATTCTGTGACGCTTTTCCTGATAGGTCCACTAACCCAGTGCTCCCTTGCTCCTCTAAAATTTCAATAACAATAAATGCTGGTACTTTCCTTTGTCATTTGTCATTGACAAGTGTCTATGGACAAGATCTGATGCACACACACTTTCAAAATATTTGAAATGATTGGCTGATTGATCTATTTAACTTTGGGATTTGGAATATCCCACAATATTATCTTTGCAAAATTTTCTAAACCAGTTCTGACTTTTGAGGTTTTTTCCAACACATCCTCTAAAAGTGTATTTCTAAAAAGTATTATGCAATTTCATAGACCCAAATGAACATTTAAAATGGGATAAATTACAATAAAATAGTGTAGTACTTTCCTGCCACCAGATCGCGGGGATACTATTATACTAATAAATAAAAATGGATATGATAAACTGTTTTCAATTATGCACTATTTGGAACTATATTAAGTATTCTAATAAGAGGAGAAAATGGCAATATAAAAATGCTTATGGAGAAATGCAACAAAATAAACATTTAATGAAAGGTTCAGAGGGGAGAAATGTATTCTCTTCTATTTTTTTTTTCTGAGAAAAAAAGCTTCTCAATACAAGAGACCAATTCAAATGCAGAATGGGGAGGGAGAAGGAGCACAGAATAAAGAAAGTCAACTCCTAAAGAGGTGAGGGATCCTGAACAAGTCATACAACATCTCTGTGTCTCCATTTACACACCTATAAAACAGAGAACATTGAGCTATATAGTTTCCAAGATTGATTCATCCTCAGAAATTCTAAGATAATTTCATGTAAGGAATCATCATCTAGGTAAATCCCATAGTTCATAATTAATTTCAAATAACCTTTGTCTTTTTAACAAAACATCATATACATTAGTGTAATTCAGAGTTAAAAAATTATGTTTAAGCTCATTAAAATTAAATCATAATAAAATTTTACTTTTTACCTAAAGGAACAAAATATAGCAATTGTTCTTAAAAATGCAACACAACCTTAATTTTGAAGTAGATGTTCTGAGTTTATTATATTAAATAAACATTACTGAAATGCTCCATTTTAATTTCCATGTGACTATTGTATAATGCTGAATAGACCCCTGCTTTCAAAAAACAACACATTTCCATGTAATTCTCCCCATGTGATCTTTCTATTTGTGAGATAGTTACTGAATTCAAACACTTGCTTATGAGCATGAGCATTTTTGCTGCCTTTCCTATTTATTCAAATAGGTTTGTTGACCACATATTATTTGAAAGATTTGTCAACCATATATTACACACATACCAAAGAATCTATTTTTTGTACCACAAGGTGGCATCTTCTTATTTTCGTATAAACCTCTGCATATTAACATAATTTGAATAATTCTATACACCTGAACTATTTTTTAAAATTTTGAGACAACCATTTAACAGCTGTGCAAATATATGGCAATTCTGTTAGCTAATACAAAAAGTACTTGTGGATATTTATGTTCCTGGAATATTCAGAATATTGAATTTAACAGAATGATGAGCTGTTCACAGCAAAAAGTCAATAAACATTGTCCTCTAAATGTTAAGTTCATAAAAATTAGTAATACAAAGCATACACTGTAAAATATATGTATTTAAATGGGAGCTTCCTTAGAAGTGGACATAAATGCAGAACAGACCAAACACAGATCAGTTTACTAATTGCTTTAATACCTAAATTAAATAAGTAATGCACATTTATGCAGTGCCTACCCTGTGGCTGCCACAATGCCAGGCACTTTAACCTACCTTTTCACAAAGTTTCATGAAAAATTTCCCCAAATATATTAATTCTAAACCCAGAAACCGTAGTCTAGTGCTTCTTAAACTTTCATTGGCTATATAAACCTAGGGAGCTTGATAAAATGTAAAATTCCAAGCCCGATTTCATAGAAATTTTAAGTCTAAAACAGGGCAATACATGATAAAAACCTACAAGTGTTAATAAGGAATTCTACCACATTAAATTAAACTATAAGATAATCCTAGAAAAGTAATCTCAAATAGAGAGATTACTAATCTAAAATAAATTGGTGAATATATGAAACATATTGATAAAACCCTAAGCTTGCTTCTGAAAATCATGATTCTTAATATGGCTCACTTGAAATTTCACATCACTATTTCCTGTCTCACATCTAGTGATGAATTATTG
Organism: Neomonachus schauinslandi; assembly: GCF_002201575.2. Lineage (NCBI taxonomy): Eukaryota > Metazoa > Chordata > Mammalia > Carnivora > Phocidae > Neomonachus > Neomonachus schauinslandi. Next base: position 61,923,756 of record NC_058412.1, read on the forward strand.
AAGATGGGAGTAATGAGCATTTTTAAAATGGGAAAACAGGAGAATATCCAGGGTAAGATTTATGTCAGTCACTACAGGGTCTTGTAGCCAGGTTACGTAATAACTTACAATTTTGTAAAGAATAAATGGAAGACATTTCCTGTGAAGGTACAAAAACACAGTGACAATTACATTAAGGCCACAAAACAGCACTGTGCTAGGGAGTGGTCATAAACTTTCTGCCTCAGATTATGCACTGATTACAAGATCTGGTCACTGGCAGCTTCTTGTCCATGGACATATTCTGCCCTAGCACATAAATACCTGTGCAGTTAAAATACTGTAGTGTGATCACTGACTAAAGATACAAGCATTGTCTATGAAGAAAAATGTCCAAATCTATGAAAACATTTCTAGTAAGATCATAGAGCTGCAGTGGAAATGGTTCCCAGAACCATAATTGCCATCCCACAGGCATGCTCCCTGTATACACCTATACATACACATTCACACACATGAAAGCCTCAGGCAACTGCTGTTACATTTAACTCTGCCTTTTGATAGAAAACCAAATAATGTTGAGGATCCACTGTGATGTATACTGGGCCTACCAGACGTAAAATGTGTAAGTTCTTCCTTTCCAACCTTTTGAGTCCTTTGCATGCCATTTCCCCATGTTTAGAAGGATAGAAAAGTTGCATTTTAAACAAAATTGTGAACTGAAAGATAATCCCTGCCTCACACCATACATCAAATTTAATTTCAAAGCTTAAAAAAAAAAAAAAAACTATACTTATACAGAAGACATAATCCCAGGGTAGGAAAACTATAATATATGAAACCAAAAGCCTGACATAACAGAAAATATTTATAGATTTGGTTACTCAAAAATAAAAACAAAAACTTCAGTATATCAAAAAAATTATACACAAATCAAAAGGCAAATAATAAATTAGAGGAAAAATTTGCAAAATATATGATAACCAAAGTGGTTACATATGTTGTATACAGTTTTTATAGTAAGAATATGACAAGCATCTTAGTGGAAATTGAATGGACAATTCAAAAACAAATACAAACGTCACTAAACTTAAGGATTTCATTCAGCATCACTAAAAATCAAGGAAATTCAGATTACAACAATAAAAGATTTTTTAAATCTTCATATAGGAATATTTTTTTATTCTAACACCTAATACTGAAAACAGGAAGGAAAACAAGCCTCTGAAATATTGCCATTGGGAATGTAAATGGCACAATATTTCTGGAAGGCAATTTAGCAATGCATGTAAAAGTTTTTAATGTGTATATTTTTAACTAGCAAATGCATGTGTAGTAATGTATTCAAAGGATAAGCGTGAAAAGATATAATATCCTTCTAAAATTGAAAACCTAAGAGTCCAACAATTCCTTCAATTGGTTATACTGCAGCTATTAAAATATGAGTTGCAGAAGAAATCATTTCAATAAAGTGAGAAGATGTTTATACTCTTAAGAGAATAATGAGTTATGAGATAAAATAAACACTATATTCTCAACTTTGGAAGAAGAAAAGATATATAAATATAAGAGGAAGACTCTAGGGATAAACATTGAAATGTTAGCAGAGATCACTTGCAGGTGCTTGATTACAAGTGTTTTTTAAATATCCATTTTCAGTTTATTTTTATTTTCTAAAATTTCCTCAATGAGTGTGATGGTTAATTTTATATGACAACATAGCTAGGCTATGGTGCCCAGTTGTTTGGTCAAGCACCAGTCTAGATGTTGCTGCAAAGGCATCTTTTAGATGTGTTAACATCTACAATCAGTAGACTTTAAGTAAAGCAGATTACCCTCCGTTGGACCTCATCCAATCAGATGAAGAGCTTAAAAGCAAAGACTTAGGTTTCCCACAGAAGAAAGAATCCTGTCTCAAGACTGCAACATCAACTTCTGCCTGAGTTTCCAGTCTGCCAGCCCAGCCTACAAGTTTGAGAATTGCCAGACCCCCCCCCCCAACAATCATGTGAGTCAATTCCTCAAAATAAATCTGAGTCTCTTACTGTATTTGTATGTGTGTATACTGTACACACACACACACACACACACACACACACACATATTCTGTTTCTCTGGAGAACACTGACTAATGCTATGGGCATGTACTAGTTCTCTGGCATAAGAAAAAAATGAGCAGGCAGATCTTTAAAAAATTAAAGAATGAATTAGAAATGAGAAAAAAAAATAATAATTCTCTTTGAGACAAAGCAATATGCCCAAGAAATAAAAACCCTGTTTCTCTACTTATTATTTAAGGGTCACTGTCTATCATGCATAGGTTGGACAAAGATGTGAAGAAAAATGTTATTTTTGCCTGGCCTAATCACATCTCTACCATCTCTATTATGTAGGATGACGAAATTTGTCACTTGTCTGCTATTTACAGGTGAAATTTTAATAATTTATACTGTATAACCATTTGCTGATAAGATAAACTACAGTCCTGAAGGTATTTCACTTGAAAAATAAGAAACATTTTCTATTTTGTTGCCTTTTCATATTAATATCTGCTAGTCTATCATGCTAATTAATAAATGTAGCAGGCACTGTAAGTCTCATGGTTTTTTTCTAATTTTGTTTAATTTATCAAATGGAAAATAATCTAGCAAAGAGTCATTAATTTAATTTCTTCTGAGAGGGAATCATTACTAGATATGTTAAATTTTCAACAATGTAGCTTCAAAACAGCTGTAGCCACGGAAAATTTTTATAGTTTTAATTGAACATCTGTGCATTTTAATTGATTAATTTGAAGAAAATACAAGAAAAAAGAAAGAACAGTAGGTAATATGAATTTAACGAACCACTTTTTTGTTTTATCTGCTACTCAGTTAACAATTTTTCAATATAAACAAAACAGATTATTAAACAACATTAAATAATTCCCATGGCTATCAATACATTCATACTGACTTAGCAGAGTAGACAAGTATTTTATGATAGGATTATTTTCAATCAAAAACATGAACAGGGATACATACATGAACATATATAGTGCTTATTAGGGTCTCTGTGTCTATGGAAAATGTTGGGGCAAGTCACTTAGGATAACATCCAAGTAATGTAAAAATTCTCCAACACCCCCACCACTGCTGCCACTATCAGTCACGTAAGGATGAACAGAAGCAAAGATATTTCATTAATTTTCCAACACCCAAAGATCATCCTTCTCAGTATTTCTTTTCTTTTTAAATGTATTGCTTTCTTATTAACTCACATTTTCTTATACCTAACCTATTTCACTCTCAAAACTTAATTATCACAGGCATGGCAATCGCCCCAGATTTCTCATCTTTTGCCAGGATTTGGAGAGAATGTGGCTCTGGAACATTTATTGTGGTTATCATTGCTATTAACTGATAAGCATATGTATTTTTAAGTAAGATCTAAAGATATCTTAATCAACATCATTCAGAAACTGAGGGAAAGGATAGACACACAGGGGAAAGAAAAGCATTGCCATGGGAAGAAACCACAGCAAATGTCTCTTTTAGTTTAAAGGGAAGAGTTCCAATAACTTTGCATAACCCTGCATAAAAATAATCATCATAGTAGTAAGATTTAATAATGTAGGTACATTAATTCAGAAATTAGTCCAATTAAAACTTTGGGTGTTAGTCTTTGTTCCTTCTGTGTTAGAAGAATATGTAGAGAGAAATATGCCCATTTTAGAAACTGATCTGTTTCCTAACCATTTTTGAAACCACATGAGCAGCTATGCTGGGCAGCCCACTGTTTGAGTTATAATAGTGGCTCATTTAATGTTTGAACATACTTTGAGCACTTTCCATTTAGAAAGTGGATGTGCTAATTACAGATTAGTCTAATGTATCCATTCATGAAGGTAATAAAGGACAGATATCTGACAATGAATTTTTAGCTACTGATTCTCTACTTTGGTGAATATAATACAAGAGTATTTCACAACAGTTTATCACTACCTAAGCGGCAAGCAAGTTATTTTCTTTTATCAGGCTGGCATCCCTGCTATTATACCTATGCAAAAATCTCCCCATCCAGGACAAACAATTCATATTCCCAGCATTTTTATAATTTAAATGTACAGTTGACCTTTGGACAACATGGGTTTGAACTGTGGGTTTCTTACAGTTACAGTACTTAAATATATTTTCTCTTCCTTATGATTTTCTTAACATTTTCTTTTCTCTAGCTTACTTTATTATAAGAATACAGTGTATAATACATATAACACAAAAATATGTGTTAATTGACTGTTTATGTTATTGGTAAGGCTTTTGGTCAACTATAGGCTATTAGTAGTTAAGTTTCAGGGAAGTCAAAAGTTATACTCAGATTTTCAACTGTGCAAGAGGTAAGCACCCCTAACCCCCCATGTTATTCAAGGATCAGTTGTATTACCAATTCTTAACTTCAAATATGAAAGATATTCAAATTAGCAGGTCATTTATTTCTTTTTTTTTATTATGTTATGTTAATCACCATACATTACATCATTAGTTTTTGATGTAGTGTTCCATGATTCATCGTCTGCGTATAACACTCAGTGCTCCATGCAGTACGTGCCCTCTTTAATGCCCATCACCAGGCTAACCCATCCTCCCACCCCCTCCCCTCTAGAACCCTCAGTTTGTTTCTCCGAGTCCATAGTCTCTCAGGTCATTTTTTTCAAATTGGTAATATTGTACAGTATATGTAGGTACACATTTAATATATATTTTTTTAAGATTATTTATTTATTTTGAGAGAGCGAGAATGAGCGAGAGAGAGAGTACATGAGTGGGGGAGGGTCAGAGGGAGAAGCAGGCTCCTCGCCGAGCAGGGAGCCCGATGCGGGACTCGATCCCGGGACTCCGGGATCATGACCTGAGCCGAAGGCAGTTGCTTAACCAACTGAGCCACCCAGGCGCCCCCACATTTAATATATTTTTAAAGATAATTATTATCTGCGATGAGAGAAAAAACTATTCACCGGAATTTCTTTCAGGTTGAGCACAACCTTTGCCGAAAGTAACTCTCTGATAAAATTAGAACAGAACTAAACACAGGGATGACACTGCATGTGAATGGAAATTTTATTAATGAAATGCCTCAAGTGAGTGGGGTGGGTAATAGAGTATAGAAAAGAAATTATCAAAAGACCGTATAGGCTGCATGATGTCATCCCCTCCCCTCTGTCACTCCTGTCCTTCCCCCACAACACACATACACACATACACAAGATATACATCCACATATCTTGGAATAATGCATAAACTTAAGAAATGCTTGAAGCTGGTGTGGGGGGGGGGGGGGGGGTGGGTAAAACCAAGGAAGACCTGGGTTTGGGGGTCCCAATTTTCCTATGCAGCATGAGACAATGACTTAGATTAAGGAGCATGAAAATTCAGAGAAAATGAGATAAAGGAACCCACCAAAGGTTGAAGAAGGATATTTATTATTCCAGGAGGTTCAGTTGGTCTTCTAGAGTCAGGAGACCTTACATCACTGGTAACCCAGTGATGGTTCTATAGAACCCAGTTCTGTAGAACATAGAACCCTATGTTCTATAACATAGCTATAGAACAAAAGCTGAATTCCAGACTTGAGTATTTGGCAGGAATATTGTAGAGGGGATTTAACTTTCAAACAAAGAGTTCCCCTTTAAGACCTTTCCAAAGTGGGAAGCCTATGTTTCTATGATTATATCTATAGTTAAGAGAAATGATTAGCAAATTAGCCTTCTAATTATACTTCAGTACTATAAACTAATCCACATGCTTAGATCAAGGCTGATTTACATAAAGGTACTCCATTATTTTACCTTGTGGTTCTAGAACAAAATCTTACAAAATGCAAACACTTTCTGTGTTTCATAGGTGCAACTATTAGAATTTCAGCTATGATACATGGCACAATTACAAAATATATGGAAGTAGAGAGGTCCAAGTTCCCAAGAAAATTTCGGCAATAAGGACATCTAGCTTACATTTTTAGGTCCAGAAAGCCACAATGCAGTGGGTCCAAATATTTACGTAAGCAAAGACTACTTTGGGGGGCCTGGGTGGCTCAGTCAGTTAAGTGTCTGACTCTTGATTTTGGCTCAGGTCATCATCTCAGGGTCCTGAGATTGAGCCCCATGCTGGGTGTGGAGCCTGCTTAAGATTTTCCCTCTCCCTCTCCCTCTGCCCCTACCCACACCCTGCTGTTCACGCAGCATGCATGTGCGAAGACTACTTTTATTTTGCTTTTCCCTGTGGTTCTGTGTTTATTTTTTATAAAATGTGGATTCTTTACCATAAAAATGCATGGATAAGGACAATGGAACAAAATATAGTATAAATAAGAGGTTAGCAATATAATAAGGCAATATTTACAAATTACTGGGATAAATTATAAACAAAAATACTGCAAAAATTGAAGAATATTGAAAAAGATATTGTGTTAAATTCTCACCACTATGAAATTGGAAATATCTGAAATATTTTGATCAGTATTTGGTTTAACGAAAATGTTTCATTAATCTCAGATGTCATCAAGAGCTAGAGTTTCTGATCAACACTATCTAATCATTGTTATCACACTGAGATAATATTTTAGTGAAAAGTAAAGAGACATGATGCACTAGTTAGTATGCACAGCATTTTTGTATATTCATATAAAATAAGTTACACCAGGAATTTTGAAATACTGAAACAGCTCATGAACTTCCATTACAATCTTCATGTATCAGAAATCTCAAGATTTGAATAATAGCTATAGTTCTTACTATTCTTTACATTTATTTTTAAAGAATTGAAAATTAAATTCGAATATTAATAAAAAGACATAGTGAGACTGATAATTTCATCAATATGGTAGACAAGATAACCTGAAAGTTCCTCCTGCTAGAAATATCTAGAAATACTGAATAAAACATAATAAACACATTTTAATGTAGAATTGAGCAAGCAAGAAGGCTGACTAAATCCCCAGACCAGAACTAAAGAAAAACCTGAAAATCAGAGAAGAAAACTCATGTAATGCCCTGGAAAGGACTGAATGGAGATATGCATGGAGCTCCTTCTTGGAAATCCAGGGGCTTGGTTTTTAACATGTGTTAAACTAAAGATAGGAGAAATAGCCCAAAGCTTCAGGAGAAAGGGGTGTAGCTATAATAATATTAGGCAAATCTGACTTCAAGTCAGAAAGTATTACAAGAAATAAAAAGTGACAATACATAATGAACAAAGGGTAAATTTATCAGGAAGTCATGACATGACAAACTGTGTATGCACCTAATAACAGAGTTTCAAAATACCTAAGACAAACTCTGACAGAAACAGAGAACTATGTATGGCCTTAGTTGTAGATTTTGACACTCTCTCAATAACTGACAGAACAAGTGAGACATAATTCTATAAGGATATACAATACTTCCACTGTTGACCTAAATGACATTTATGGAATAGTATACCCAACAACTGCAGAATTCACTAATCTTTTTATCTATACAGTGGGCTATAAATCAATCTGAATAAATTTAAAAGTATTGAAATCTTACAGAGCATTTTTTATAACAATGGAATTAAAATCTAGAATCAACAAAAATAAGGTAGCTAAAAAGTTCCCCAAATATTTTAAAATTAAATAACAAATTAATTTGACCTGTGGATCAAAGAAGAAATCATAAAGAGAAATTAGAAAATATTCGAACTGACTACTAATGACAACCCAACATATCAATAGTTTTGGGATACAACTTAGGTAGTGGTTAAAAATGAATGTATAGTATTATGTTTATATTAGTAAAGGGTCAAAAAAGGAATAAAAATCAGTGATCTGACTTTCTATCTTAAGAGGTCAGAAAAGGAAGAGAATTATATTAAACCCAAATAGAAAGAAAAAAAGAAGAAAAAACCAGCAATCAATGAAATAGAAAACAAGCAATAGAAAAAAGTGACAAAACAAAATTTGATTTTAAAAGATTAATAAAATTGATAAACTTGTATCAAAACTGACCAAGAAAGAGAGAACACAAAATACCAATATCAGCAATAAAAACGGGACTATCATGACAGATCCTATAAATAATACAAGGTTATTAAGAAAATATGATATACAAATATATATCATAAATTATGATAATAATTCATAGCTAATACACTTAAGGCTGGTTTCATGTTTGAACATAAATCAATGAAATTCATTATATCAACCAAATAAAAAAGAAAAGCCATATGCTTTTTAAAAAGCAGGGGACAGATGCAGGAGAAAAAAAATGACAAAATATAACATTCATTCATGATAAAAACTCCCTGAAAACTAGAAAGGAAGGGAACTACCTCAGTGTGATAGAGGGTATCAGCTAAAAACCCACAACTAACATCAGATTTAATGGTTATGTATTGAATATTTTCTCTCTAAGACTGGAAGGTAAAGGTTTCTGCTCTCACCACTTCATTTTACTGGAGGTCCTATATAGTGTAATAAGACAAGAGAAAGAAATAAAAGACATAAAATTGGAAAGGAATAGGTAAAATGGTCTTTATTCAGACAATATAATTATATACATAGAAAATTCTACAAAAAAAAAGCTACGATGTCTAATAAGGTCTTAGGATACAATTTTAAAAATCAATTGTAGTTTTATATATATATGCAACAAAAGCTGAAAAAAATCAATTTCAAAAAAGCAATGCAGTTAACCATAGCAATACAAGTGATCTCCCTGGGATTACTTCTCAAATAAACTGTCTCCCACTGCCTTTGTTTCAGGCTTACATAGACAGCTAATACCAAACAAAACACACATGATAATATACGGACAAATCTTCAAGTGTGAGTATACATAAAAAATCAGGAACTGCAGATCGTTTTTATTTTTTCATTTTGCTTAACTATATTTTCTAATTTTCCCAAATAATTTTCACATGTATATAATAAGAGAAAATAGTTATCAACCTTTAAAGCTCTATTAAGAAAAATAGCCAAGCGATTTCACCATTTATGATGAGTGAGCTAATTTGCCAAAAATTATTAACTAAGGTATCAAGATTTAACATATCAACTTTAGAAATTTAAATGACAACATAATTGTTAATAATAGGCCATTGGGTTAAACATTATAAATATTTAAATACTCTCCTGAGGTCAAAAAAATTATCATAAGATCTTTTCATAAATTAATATTAAAATAGCTAATATTCAGAAATATTCATCAACAAAACATGAAATATCATTATGTATCTTTTCACATGTTATTCAACATGTATTTATTGAACATCAACTGTATAGAGTGACTATTCTAACTGAGTAAGAAAACACAAAAACTATCGAGTGCCAGACTTGTCATAAATATTTCACATTTTTCATATCCTTTCCCCATAATAACAGTAATGAGCAGATGCCAACATGGTCTCCATTTCATATGGGAAAACTGAGCCACACAGAATGAAGCAACTGGTGTGAAATGACACAATGGTGGGTGTCGGTGACAGCATCCAGACTGGTGAATCTGATCCCAGAGTCTGCAGCCTTAACCAATATGCTGAGCACAATGCTCACGGGTAAGCAAGGTAAAAAAGGTTCATGTTCTCATGAAGCTCACATGTTAATAGTGGAATACAGAAAATAGGCAAACAAATAAAGGAAATAATCAGACAATTTTATAAGCTTTGAAGGAAATAAAATATAAGCAACAGCAGGGGATGCATGTTGGGAGAGGCTAAGGGAGGCGGCACCCAAGCTGAGACCTGAATGACACAAAAGAGCCAGCCCCATATAAATCTTTGGAAAGAGTGTTCCAAGCAGACAAAACATCTACGCAAAGGCCCTGAGTAAAAGCACGGTTGACATGCCTGAAACAAAGGGATGAGGGTACAGAAGAGATGACTTGAGAAAAGTAGGCTCTCACAGACAATGGGAAAAAAATTTAGCTTTTATCTTCAGTATGATGGAAAGCCATTGGAAGGATTTAGGAAGAAGTCAGCACCATGATATTATTTGTTTTTAAAATACAGCTTTATGGAGCACAGATGATAAGGGAAGCATGAGGGGAAACAGAGAGACCAGGAGGCTGTTACAGTGGGATAAGGGAAAGATAGGCAGGTGGTTTAGGCATATTGGCTAAGGTGGGGAAAGAAAAGGTGGATAGAAGCAGACCAGATCCTATATGGTCCAGAGATAGCCCCAACAGGACTTTCCAGTAGATTGGTATAGTGGGTGAAGGCAAAGCAGAAGCAAGGATGATAACTAAGTTTTTGGCTTGAGCGACTTCAGATGGTGGTAATACTCACTGAAATAAGTATGACTGGAGAATGAGATAGCCTGAGGGTGGGGAACAAGCTAGATTTTAGATGATTATTTACATCTAAGGTGAGATGTTGAATACACAGTTGGATAAGTGAAATGAAGTATGTGAGAGGGGCCCACTGGAGATGGGAATTTGACAGCCACCAGCAAAGAGATGGACACTAAAGCCTCTGGATTGGGTGAAGTCACAAGGGGGAGTGTATAGGTGGAGTGGCCAGGAGCCCAAAGGCAAGCCCCAGGCACTATAACATATAAGGGACTGACAGGCAGGAGCAAGCCTGGGAAGGAGCAGCCCCCATCAGGCCACAGGAAACTGAGTTTCCTCACATAAATAAAAGATAAGCAATAATCCTAGAGATCCAGGAGAGAGGGTTCATCTGGGTCAAACTCTTTCTCAAGGTTCAGTGAAGGAGAACAGGATCTTACTTACTATAGACCAACAACAAGCTCTTGCAAATCCTATATAAATTTAAATCACTCATTTTTACAGAAAAGTTTGAACCCCCCCCAAAGAACACTAAAATGAAGAATTTTACAAAGTTAAACATCTTTTATGAATGAAGAGTGCATCTCTTAAGCAATCGAATGAGTAAACCCATAGTCTCATATATCAGCTTGCTTAAAACAGGATCTAACTTGTAATACACCAAATTGTGCATGAGATCACCTTACGGTTTGGACTCAGTTGCAGATGCCATCAGAATTAAATTCTAACATTTGGGTCATACTGTATTATCTTTACCTTCTAGAGTTTACATAAACACTACCACCATCACAGTTGCTAACACTGATTAAATGTTTATATTAATTAAACCTCATCAGAATCTTATGAATTAAATGTTTTTATTATATCCATTTTTTTTAAGATGAGGAACTGACCCCCACAGAGGCTGAAGTAACTTTTCCAATGTCAGCTGGAATCCTATCTTGGTAATAACTAGAGATCAATTCTTACTCTGGTGACACAGTAAATGCCTCAGGATTCTGCCCTTAAAACCTCATGGTAAAGTTTATTCCCTCTCTTCTCTCTGCTATCCATTTACCTAATATATCCATCCTGCCAATAAAAGACAAGAAAAACAAGATAAAGTCACAAGAAAAGAATGAAGGAGAAATAGAAAAGAGATAATCATAGCTGAAAACTTAGCTTAAAAAAGTGAGTACAAATTTTAAGAAACTAAACAAAGGAGCATAGGGAAAAAGGGAAAGAGAGAGGGAGAGAGAGAAGCAAACCAAGAAACAGATTAACTATGGAGAACAAACTGATGGTTACCAGAGGGGAGGTGGGTGGGGGGATGGGTGAAAGAGGTGATGGGGATTAAGGAGTGTACTTGTTATGATGAGCACTGGGTGTTGTATGGAAGTGTTGAATCATTAAACTGTACACCTGAAACTAATACTACATTGTATGTTAACTAACTGGAATTTAAATAAAAACTTAAAAAGAAAACGTTCGTATGAACGACTTTTGAGTTTCCTAGCAGCACAGGCAAAAAGGAATTCACAATGGGTTACAAAATCTCCATTATCTAAAAAAGGAACACACCAGTTAGGCAAGAGACATTTCTTATCTCGATCCTTAAATCCAACAGTATTTCTTGTATGTGTTTATTTTAGGGAAACTGAACCATATAAATGATCAGACAGCAATTCCTCCAATGGTAAAGAAATATTCATCTGGTTGTACTTAGGATTTTCCATTTAAAATGTGGTCAACAGCTCAGTGTTCCCTGGTATGAGACTGTTACACAGTTCATGGTCATCTCAGCTTTTTTAAACAACTGTAAGAGTTGGCTAATGACTTAAAAACCGTGACATGAACTTTTACAACTGTCACATAAGCTCAACAGAAATAAGACCTATTATATACTCTGTACAAATGGCCTATATCACATCTCTCTTAGAAGCAGAATATCTACATGAAATAAAATCTTGGCAAAAATTTCAACACAGCGCTTGTCCCGCAGCTCCAATTTATGTCCCTTCACAAGCAAATTGCCATGGGTTTTAACTAATGAAAAACCAGTTTGTTTTTAGAAAACATCCTCATTATCAGCTAATATAACAGAAATGACCAGGAAGAGCACGATTTAATATGGATTAAATGTGAATACAACTTAGAAGCTTTCTCCTTGTTGAATTAGATAATCAAAACTATTAACAGTATTTCAAAATGCTTTTCATAATCCTGGGACCATTAATGTCATGTTCAAATCACTGTGGATTTTTGTTGTTGTTGTTGCTTTTACTATTCATAGGGATACAATGAGTCATTGGCACATTTCCAGTGCAAGATGCATTTGAATAATACATGATATGCCCTTTAGTTAGCATCATGATGCCAGATTTAAAACAAGGTAAGAAGTTTCCTCCATGTACACTTGCAGTGTTCAGCTGTTCATAATCTATAGCATTAACAATTTATCATCAAACCCAGCGACTTGCTGCCAACTTATCAAAGTGGCCACTGGATGCATATGATCAAGTCTGAGCATCTGGCTCTCCTCTGTTCCTGACATTAGCACAGACAACAGAATCAGTGGACTATTGAATGCAATTACAGTAAGCGAGACAGACAATAAAGATTGATAGCGCCTTCTCTTTTTATCACACACAAAACTAGTGGGGGTTAAAGCTTTGCCTTGAGCTGCCTTCATTTAACAATGATTGAAAATATGCAATTGTGTTGGTAAAACACTGTAGCCTGTACCACTTCATTTACTGGACACATTATCAAATTAAATGAAAAGTGAACTGCCAAAAGCAACAGTTATTATATATTAATGATGAATATTTACTTAGCATTGTTCACAAATCATACAGAGAACAGAATCCTTCTTGTTATCTTCTTTGCAGGTTACAGCTGAGTAGGTTTAACATTTCTATGTTTACGTTAAGTCTTCTGTCTACAGACCTCTAAATACAGACTTGCACGATTGGTTTTGTGTCTATCCATGTGATTACAATGTGTAATTAATAAAATGCTCTAGTTGTAGATGAATCCTAATTATTGAAGAGCTTTCCCCCCCTTTATAACAGTTCCCATTCTTGTAGCTTTTTTTGTCGCAAGAGACACTTAGCCAGGGGTAGGTACTTTAACCAAAAGGTTAGGAACTCGAGCATCACTAAGATTCCAAAATATGAAATGTGAAGAAGACCCTCAAGATACGGACAAACCACAAATATATATTTTGTATTTTTCTCCAAAGATTTTTGTTTTAGTAGCCATGGGGATATAACAGTTCACCCATAATCTGACCTCCAAAATAAGAAACATACAAGGGGCAGAAGGCAAAATGGGTCAGTATAGAACTATTGAGCAGACAAGGGAAAATGGATCCTGTCTCACAGTTCATACGGAAGGAAACTGCATTCTAAGCGAATACCAGTAAATCTGGGAATACAAAAATAAGTGTCTCATTGTTAAGTGGACAAACATTTGGTGTGCATACTGGTGTGTCAGAAAGACTTGACGGCAGGCAGACATGATTGTTCAAAGTTATGTAGATTAATTCAAGGTTCTTTTAAAAACACACACATCTGGCCCTTCCTTTCCAACAACAGATATAGAAAAAGAAGGAGCTCATATATGAAATGTAATCATGTCTCTTTCTAAGACTGCAATAGCCTGAAAAACTCTGCAACATATCCCAAACAAAAAGAAAAGAAGAGGTAAAAGAAGAGGTGGAAAACCAGTCATGGGCTTTCTAAAACCACCCTACTGCTTATTCTGTAAACAATTAAATACACACTCAGAAGTGTTGACTTTGGAATTAGAGCATCGACCATATGCAGTTAATACAAATAGCAGCATGAGGTATAGGATATTCAGCAAGTGTGGAAAACTCACCAAAGTAATAGCATCACCACAGTGGATTGAGAATCTGGAAGCCAAAAAGGAATGCTGAATCAGTATTCATGAATGTAAAGGAAACTATTAAATTCTCTAGAATTTACCTTCAAGCAAAATTTAAGTGAAATCATTCTTTCTAGGCATATTCAGATTCTAAGGTTCTCGTAGCCTTTAAATTCTTTGGAGATGTGAAGCCTTTGGCAGTTACTCTGAAACCCAACTAACTGCTAGACTTATCTCAGGAGCTTCATAAAATGCTAACCCTGGATCCCAATCTTTGGGATTTTCTTTTCAATACATTGTAGGTGGAACAGTAGTACTCACTATAGAATATCTGGCCAATAATATATGGAAAGCAGAAAGAAAACCTATCTCCTCTAAAGACCCTGTCTATGGTCTATCTTTTTATCCATGCATATGTTTTTATCTATTAATATAAAAGTCAGTCATATTTTCTAAAAGCAATAATATTTTCAATCACTTGGGCGGGGCCACTTCATAAAAATTTAAATGAAAAAGAAATATATGTTGATGACTAAAAATCAACACACTCCATACAATACAAATAAGAACATGAAAGAATGCTCTTGCTATACCCTCAACAGCTACCCCTCACAGAGTTAATTACTATTAAATACAGATGTGTATTTATAGTCTCTTTAGGTATTCACTTGTAATTTATTTGTGTATGCATTTTTCATAATTAAAATTGGACTACACATACTGTTCTATAAATTAACTTTTTCACTTCATGTTATTCTGATTTATATCTAGATCTATCTAAAATTATCTATTTTTCAGGGTGCCTGGGTTGCACAGTCAGTTAAGCATCAGACTATTGGTTTCAGCTCAGGTCATGATTTCAGGGTCATGGGATCGAGCCCTGCACTGGGCGGAACCTGCTGGAGATTCTCTCTCCCCCTACCTCTGCCCCTCCTGCTTGCACTCTCTATCTCTAAAATAAATAAAATCTTTAGAAATAGATAAAATTATCTATTTTTCTTATTATTTTTAATGGCTATATAGTATTCCATGGTATAAATAATCATAAATGTTTTAGCCTTTACCTTGCTTTCACTATTGTCCTAACATATTGGTATTAAACATGCAAAAAAAAAAATTTCTATGGACATCCTTATACTCTATCTTCATTTGTATGTGGTTTTTTGTAGTATAGTAATGGAATTTTTGCATAAAAGATATGTGAATTAAAAATTTTAATATATATATTGAAAAATTGCCCTTCCAAAGAGCTGTATCATTTTCTACTCTTACCTACAAAACGTACAAAATGGCCCATTTCTTCACAACTCATTGATGCTAAGTATTTTTCATAATTAAAAATTTTGCCGATTTAACATATTAAAAAGAGTATCTCAGGGCACCTGGGTGGCTCGGTTGGGCGTCTGTCTTCAGCTCAGGTCATGATCCCAGAATCCTGAGGTTGAGCCCCGAGTCGGGCTCCCTGCTCAGTGGGGAGAGTCTGCTTCTCCTTCTCCCTCTGCTGCCCCCCCCGCTTATGCTCTCTCTCTCTGTCAAATAAGTAAATAAAATATTTTAAAAATAAAAGTATCTCATTTTTAATTTTTATTTTCAGCTTCATTTTGTATGTTTATTCGTCATTCTCATTTCTTCCATGAACTAACTTCCTGCTTATATCCTATACCCATTTTTGTATTGTCTGATTGATCTTTTTCTTGCTACTTTCTAAAAGCTTTTAACTTTGTATGTAATTTAAATCAGAGATTTTGTCTGTTCCTTAGCATGGTCTTTCCCAATTGACAATTATAAAAATCATCTCTTGTGCTATATTTTCATACTTTTACAGTTATGTACAGTATTAAAATACGTGTTTAAAAAAACTACAGGTGATTCTTATCATCATCCAGATACAGCAACTACTGCATTGATTGCAATGAAGCCTAAATAAATAGCCCAAATCGGTGGGTTTGAATCCTGGCAATCCTTTTTAAAAACTTCATTATTGATCTGTTAACTTGAGATAATATACCTATCTCGTAGGATTATGGAGATTAAATACGATAAAAAATATAAAGAGCCTAGCATGGTATCTCCCATAGAGAAAATGCTCAATAAACATCAGCTATTAGTATCCTTAACATTATTATTTTAACATAGCTCCAACTCCTTGTTTTTGTATTCAGTTCAAAGTGCCTTTCTACTTCCCAAGCTTCTCTCAAGACTAAGGGCTGTATCTTGAAGTAGATTTTCACATGGGACAATCCCCTTTATGAAGCCAAGGGCTCCTTAAGGAAATGCAACTTTAAAACAATAGATAACAATAGATATTTCCTTAGTTACCGGACTGTTTCTAAAGTAGTTGAGCCCTGAGGGCCTTAAGAATAAAGTGCTGGCTGATGCAAGTTGATTACAGTACGGCATATTGAGTACTGCTGGCAACACTTGACCTAATCCTAAGAACGTGTTTGGCACTTAACTACACATTTTACAAAGACTTGTGGGTAACCTCTGTCTGGCAGCCCAGTCCTGAATATCCTGTGGCCTCTGCTGTGTCTGGGACTCCCAGACTTAGGCTGAGCCTCTGTCCAGTGGACAAGGAGAGGGCCTGGTGGCTTGTCTCACTAAGAGACCAGAGGACACACACCTGTTATGTGCCACTCATGCTTCACAGACCAGCTTCTCCAGAGGAAAACAAGTCAGGCTCCTGGGGACAGTCAGGCTGCCAGAAACCCCAGCCCCTCTATTCCAATGTCCCTCTGACTCATTACTTTTTGACCAAGGATCTTTGGATCTTTGGAGGACAGGAGTTAACATTAAAGCCTACTTGTGTTTTATCTACACTTTGTGAATCCAACTCTCTATCAAAGTCCACTTAAACTAACAGAAAAAGAACTTGCACCTAGCTCCACCTCTAACAATCTATAATCAGAGGAAATTCAGGAAGGGTATTACATTCTGTCCAGCACCAGTGAACAGTGTAGCTTTCTGTGTCTGTGGTTATTGTTATTATTATTAGGTAAATAATATTTATTGAGCGCTCTCTTAGTCTGCTAGGGCTACTATAACAACGTATCATAGACTGGGTGGCTTGATCAACAGAAATTTATTTCTCATAGTTCTGGAGGCTGGGAAGTCCAAGATCAAGGTGTGGGCAGAATCAGTGTCTGCTGAGGGCCCACTTTCCAGCTTGTAGATAGCTGCGTTTTGGCTGTGCCATATCCGCTTTTCCTTGGTGGTGCTCCTAAAGAGATAAAAATCTCTTTTTTTCTCTTCTTGTAAGGGCACTAAGCTTAGCATGAGAGTCCCACTCTCATGATCTAATCTAAACCTAATTACTTCCCAAAGTCCTGCCTCTGAATACCATCACATTGGGGTTAGGGCTTTACCATATGAATTTGAGAAGCACATAAACATTCAGACCATAATTAGCATTTAAAAACTGTGAGCTTGGCACCATGCCACGCACTTTACACATATCATCTCAATTAATCCTCCCAGCAATTCTTTGAAACAGTTCTACTTATTATCCACAATATACAGAGGCAGAATCAATCAAGGGAATAGCGTGGCTGAGCAACCTGTTCAACGTCAGAGTTAGTATGTGCGGAGCGGACTCGAAAACCTGCTTTCTTAGCCCCCGTGATAAAACTGTCTGTCCTGCCACCATGCTATTCTAGGAGAAAAAGAGATGACCTTCTCTTTTTAAAAAAATTCAGGCAAGATTTGTTTGTTTTCTTAAATAAGCTTTTTTCTCTTTCCCCGACCGTCACTTCTTAAAACAACAAACACAACCACCTACATTAATTGTAATAAATTACCTTCAATCAGTTCTAAATAAACATACAGAAGAGAATGAAGGTTGGGGGGATGAATCTCTAAGTAAGTTAGCTGAGATGAATGGAAAAATATCATTCTACCAAATATTTTGGAAGTCCAGTTTTTAGAGGCTGAATTGTGTGCTCCCAAGTTCCTATGTTAAAGCCCTAACTCTCTCAGAATGTAATCATATTTGGAGATAATGTCTTTAAAGAAATGATTAAGTTAAAACCAGGACTTTAGGGTTAGCCCTAATCCAATGACTGGTGTCCTTATAGGAAGAGGAAATTTGGACACAAAGAGACACCAGACACATGCACATGCAGAGGGACAACTGTGTGAGGACACAGGGAGAAGACAGACACTTTGCAAGCCAAGGAGAGAGGCCTCAGAAGAAATCAACCCTGCTGACTAACCTGAATCTCAGACTTTCAGCCTCTAAAATTGTGAGAAAATAAGTCTCTGTTACTTAAGCCATCCAGTCTGGCATTTTGTTACGGCAGTCGTAGAAAAATAATACACCAGTATTTTTGTCAAAGAAACGGGGTGGCGGTGGGGCGGGGGAGGGGAGCCAGAATGCAGGAGTCACCAGGAATTTTGCCCAGCTCGTGGTTTCTATACAGGCTACTAGTAATTTGCAAGAATTTTTTTAAGGGAATAAATTGGGAGTCTAAAGGGTACAAAGATGATCGTAGCCCTGAGGAAAATAACTATTTACTCTTGAAAATACCTCTAATCAGGACTTTTAAAATTCCCTGTTCATAGATAGTCAGGTACCTTCTCCCTCTTTGTCTCTCCCTCTTCCTCTTAACATTTCATTCACAATCCCTATTGTGATTGGCCTGTGTCCTCCACAGGACAGGCATGCTGATTATGTATGAATACATCAACTATAGAGAAATGAGTGCAATAGAAACATGGCATGAGGTACTAACATCCAGTTCGGATTACATATTGGTTGAGTAGGACAAGTAGCAAGAAATCAACTAATTTCTGCTACGTGTGGTTTACCCACTCATATTACCTCATCACAGCCATGTCTCCTCTTTGCCATCAGTCAA
This sequence comes from Neomonachus schauinslandi, assembly GCF_002201575.2. NCBI lineage: Eukaryota > Metazoa > Chordata > Mammalia > Carnivora > Phocidae > Neomonachus > Neomonachus schauinslandi. The sequence goes on from NC_058412.1 coordinate 61,942,740, forward strand.
TGGGCTGGGAGCAAAATCAAACACTGACCTGAGCTGAAATGTACTCCCGATCACAGCCATGCTCCCCCAGGAGCTGTGGGATAACTGGCTTTATGCCAGGAGAAGTAAGCTTTCCCTCATTTCTGCTCACTAATAACCTTTCCTCTCTTTTGTTTGGATCTTAATGACCTAAGCCCTTCACAAGAGGTTCACCTCTTTTTTTTGGGGGGGGGGACATAAACCCAAAATGGCAGATAACCCAAAGAAATAAATATAATTTAGATGTAAAATAAAATCTATCTACTAGTGTGTGTATACATGAATGTGTATCTCACTGGCATGCACCAGATTGGACTAAATGGCAGGAATTTCCCAAGGGAAGATAACCTCCAGATACTGCTACAAAGGCTTTATTCCCCACACTCTGCAAATTATTTAATTTAAACACTGCTTGATATGACTCTCTGAGGAGAAGGGTGTTTTCCCAGATCCATTTTTAATTTGTTGGTGTGTATATATGCATGTGTGCATATAGAATTGACCTGACAAACGTATTCACTCCTTCAGAGAGTCTAAGCACAAGCTTCTGATTGCACAATCAGGGGCTTCAAGTTGCTGTCTAAAAGTAGGAAAATGATGAAATATACGTGTAATTTCTTCTCTTTTTTTGGTATGAAAAAATAGGAAGAGGTTCAGCTGTTTATAGGCTAAGGTCCCCACCCTGGACATTTTCCATTTTCTTGGGAGACATTACTAAATATTTTTTAAAATCGTGTGCGTGTATGTGTGTGCATGTGTGTGTACCTGCACCACGATTAATTTCTCACAGTAGAAAATGGTCACATTCACTGATGAATTTTACTAAAGCAGGAGAAGCAATGCAAAGATTAAAGAATCAGTTTTCATCAGCATTGGGTAGTGCTGTATCATGGGCCAGAGAGATAATTTATAGCATTCTTTTAATCTTTCTGCTCCTTCCACTAAGCTTACCTTCTACTGCTTTTCTACTACATATTAATAAGGGAAAGATACCCAGTGAAACAAAACCCTGAGTTTTGTTCACTTCAAGATCAACTGTATGTATTTTGCCAAACTTCACCCTGAAAAATCTTGCTTTTTAAAAGAGTTTATAGGTCCCATTAAAGGATTCAAATTAATTTCTCCCCTAGACAGAATTTCTTTACATAAGGTTCCACAGAAGGGCTAACCCCGCCACAAATGCAAACTTGGGCACATAGGGTCCACACTGAAAAGTCTTGTTATCTTGGCTAAATCAATTTAAAAGCAAATAAGCATTAGGTAATAATTTCAATATTAACTTACGCTTCTTACTTCTTCATCACAGCAAGCTAAAGTATGTGAACTCCCTTTCACCCTTCACCTAGGCTTCCTCTATTCTCTCCCTATGTGGTGCCCTCCACACACAAGTAAAGTGACCTCCTTCCTCCTACCAGCCTAGTTATTTATTGACATAAGCTTGCATTCTGGGGCATTATCAGCTTAATGCATAATTCAAAATCTCTCGGTTGTGGCCTGCACTTTTGCCTTATCCCCTGCATTCTGAATGAAAGATAAGGGGAAGTATTTCCAAAGTGGGCCCACAAAAGCACTCCCAAACATTAACATTGCCTCCTTCCCCTCCCTTGCATGTCAGCCCTCCCCCACCCCTCAGAAAACTGTGCACCTTGCAGCTCACACACAACACACCCACAAAGGTATCTTACTAAGAAGAAAACAAACCCAGAGATGGTCTTAAACTTAGCTGAGCGGGGACCCAAGAACCTTTGGGATGAAAGGGTCTTTAAAGTGGAAAAACCACAGTTATTACCTTAACAGTCACATTCTAGACTGGCAGCCAGATGTTTTCAGCAAAGCAATACTTTCAAATCTCTGTAATTCAAAAAAAGAAACACCAGCTTTAGAATTTTTTTTTTCCCCAGTGGGGCAGTGGAAGCTCTGTGTGTGGTGGAGTGGGAGAGAGGAGGGTGAATGGGAAGAGGGGGCAGATGGAAAAGGCTTCTTAACATGTTGGAGTGAAGGAGAAAGAACCCAAAAGGAAGGGAGAGAGGAGGGCAAGACAAAAGGGAAAGAGAAAGGATGAAGGGTTAGGGTATAAACTGATTGGGGGACAGGAAAGGGAGAGAGACAAAAGTTTGAGAGGGCTTCAAGATCAACTGTCTTAGGTTAATGCAGACAGAATCAATTCAGTAAAAGTGGCTCAAGTGATCTTTTTCCCATAGTGAATTGACTGCTTCTGATTGAATTGATTAAATTAACTAGTTATATTTTTTTAATGATGTGTGAAGAGAGAAAATGAGTGCATAAGCCCACCTGCAAATACACAGACCAGTAGCCTGTATGCTCGATTTGAACACATTAAAAACTTTACAAGCATAAAAAATAATACACACACACACTCTCATATGTATGTTTGCATATGTGTGTGTGTGGAACTGTTGAATTTTGTCAAAACTGCTGCTGCTGTCCCCCAGAATATTCGTAAGCATATACAATATACATACATACATTATTCTGAGCTGTGTTCTTTCTATGGTCCAAAAATTATTTGTCTTTTTGGAAAGCAGTTTATCCTTGACAGAGTAAGTATGCTGTATAATGCATCCAGTACAATTTGTCAGCACCATTTTTAAAAGTAAGGTTCACCTCCCTTAATGTACTTTTGTTAAAGTCAGAATATATGATACTAAAAATCGTAAGGTCGCCAATATCATTGGACTTTTTACTAAATATGGGCTTCTAGTAGATGGCTTTTTACATGCATTTCGAGTCCACCAAGCAATAATTCCTCCTTTTTTATAAACATAAAGACATGAATTATTAAAAAATTAAAGACATTTAGAATAATGGTCCTCTATATGCAAAGTATTTATTTCAACTTTCATCATTCATAGTTTATTGCATTGATTTTTTTTTTATCAGCTTACTTAGTATTAGGCTTCCACTGAACTCATCAATAAGAAATGAATTTTGGTAACTTTCAAATTCACTATATTACTTTTCCTTTTATTTGTAGTGAATTTTTCTTCTCTCCATGGTATTAATACAATAAGTCAGTCATTATTTCTTTGTTTTCCCTTCTTTCTTTAGTATTTCATTTCCCTTTAGCACATCTTGTGATCACAAAGAAAACAGAGACACTTATTTCTTTTAACAGTTGAAATTGCTGCAAGTGATTTAGCTGTCATTTAATTTGATTCCTCTCTTCTGTCTGTGGAGAAATATGTTTAATGTACTGGAAATTATGTTAATAAGAAAAAGCATTATCTCATTTAATGAAACAAATATACAAATATTTCAAAATAAAATAAAGAGGCAATCTTCACTGAGAAAAATGTCTCTTACGGTTTGCATAAAATAAACAAATGAGAAAAAAATCATGACTACATTGAAACACTGACAAAAATTATGCCTACATTCAAAAGGGGACAGGAGGCTTGGTAACTGAATTACCCTCAGTTTAATCAAATATTTTTTGAAAAATATGGGCACATATTAAGGATCAAATTATTAATTTTATATTTCCAATTACTTAAAGAAAGGTCACTTTATTTTTCTAGAATGGACACTGGGTTTTTGAAAAGTTTTCTTTCTATTTTTTCTCTTCTATTTCAATTGGTCTTTCAATGATTGCTATTGCTTGAATTAATAATTATCACCAATCTCAATGAAAATATGACCCAACCCATGTAACTATAAGAAAGGTTAGAATTCCTTTGATTTTGCTAATCAAAACAGAGTCAATGAACTCGTTCCAAAGCTTTTATATATTAAAATTTATCTAATGCACAAAAAGGTTAAATAAATATTGTTAGTGATTTGAGCAAAACTTGAAGCAATTATGTAATAAAAGCATGACCACAGTAACAGAAACACATAATTAGCAATTTAATTATTGGCATGAAAACAAGCTAAAGATGTCAATAAAAAAAATCTTTAGTGACAAGCCGATTTTATTCTCTTTACTGCAATTTGTGAGAAATATTCACCACCTGATGAGCAAAACCATTTCTATACAAAATACCTACCCCTCCACACAGTAAAATACCCAATTTAAAATATTTCTGATTTCATATCATTGGCATAGTGAATCATTACATTTTCTCCCATTTAGATTAGCACTTTCTTTTCTCTGAAAATACAATATTTCCAGTCAGCAAGTAAAGAACATTGTGTTTTTTTAAATGAGTTAAAGTAGCAGGTGTTCTTTGTTTCGATTTCATTTTTTTTCCAGCTTCAATAATGTGCTTGACAGAAATGCTTCCCTGTATATGACATTCCAAATATCCTATCTTTTCTCATCTTCTAAGTTTCAGCTGAGAAGCACACATAAACCATGGATTGTTTTAAAAAGAGATAAATTACAACTATAGTAGAAGTAGTCAGGCTAATTGGATATTCCTCTAGGTCTGTCACAATTTCTTTTTCCTCCCTCGTATTTGTATTTAGAGTTTTAAGGTGGGAAGTAAAGGAATGATATGGTCCACCTTTATTTTTTCATCATGATCCCAACTTTCTGATTTTAAAACAGTTCTAAACTACTTACTTTAAAGTGTTCAATGAATGCTTACTACCTTATATGTCACTGGTATTTAACTAGTAGCAGAAAACAGATATCTCAAGATAGAACCATACTGAAAGAAGCTCCATCTTATGATAAAAAGTGAATCATCTTGGCTGGTGCTCAATAGCCACTTGCACAAGCCGGGTGCATGGAGTGAAATCCTGAAAGCCAGACTTGCTAAGAAATTCGTTCTATAAATACCCTTGGGGCATGATGGAATACACTTAAAAAATAAACTCCGGCCACTAAGAACATAACAAATAATAATTCTTAATAACACTGCCTTTTATAATTAACTTACTGACTCTAATCATTTTGACACATAGTTCTAATCAGATATCCTAATTAAATATTCAATTCTTGACAGAAGAGTATATAATACTCAAAGTTCCTAAGGAAATTGCAAATGTTTTAAAAGGTACATTTTACTTAGCTATAACTTAATAAATGCAGCGAAAGCAAATAATTGGGAGATGACTTTTTGAAACCTCTTGGCTAATGTACTGGTTACTACAACCATTCATTTCTTACGTATATTTGGATTCGAGGTCCCTTATTTCCATAAAAATTCCTCTTTCCAGTGAGTTTTTGATCACTGTACATTATATTATATATCACCACCAGCTTCTAGGTTTCTGCTTTACCCATAAACCTAAACTTACCTGGAATTTTTTTAAATGTCATCATCTAGGTTTGAAACTCTCTCTCCTTCTACAGGTACAAGTTATCATTAATAAATATGTTAATTTACAAACGTCCATGGAAGATCGCCAATATTAGCCATTATGGAAGATAGTTAAGCAGTGGCACCTGCCTTTGTGAAGCTTACAGTCTAGTTAAGAAGATGGTGTGCCCAAATGTAATGCTGCCTCATAATTCAAGTGTAGTTATGATAAATACCAAACAGCTGATAAAATAAATATAAGAAGGTTCATAGAATAAAGGGAGCATAGTGTCTTTGTGGACAGACCCCCTTTATAAGTGAGTACCAGGGAAAGAATTTTATAAAGCTTTAAAATGCATATCTCATTTGAGCTAAAAGCTAAACAGCCTCTCATAGAGGTGAAGAAACTGACACTCAAAGAGGTTAATAATTTACCCAAGCAAACATGTATTCAAATGGGAACTCAATTATAGTTCTGTTAACTCTGAGTTCAGGGCATGAAGAACACATTTGAGATGGAGGAATGATCAAAGAAGTACATCAGGTAGAGAGGAATGGAAGGGATTTGTGAAACATGTGCGGGACAAAGGTGGTTTGCTTGCCTAGGGAGAGCAACAGGAACTGTGAGTGACAGATTGGAAATAAAAAAGTTGGGAGCAACGGAAAATTGGAAATGTGTTCTCTAGGCAGTAAGGAGTCTTTGGTAGTTTCTGAACAGAATGATGGCATGATGAATGCAGAATGAAGCATGAACTGAAACCATGAGAGAAAAGACAAAAAGTGAATGCTGTTGATTCTCCACTCAGACTCCTTTACCAGAGGGCAGCCATCCCCCAGCTGCTGGGAGTATTGGCTGCTAAAGCCCTTGGCTGCCTGCTTTTCTACAGAATTGTCCCCAACCTTGAGAATACACTTCACTGGAAGGGTTAAAAGACCCTCTACGATCAACCCATACAAGGATTGCCTGAAATGGGAGATACAAAAGCCAGCTCCTTCATCTTAAGGGGCATCAACTTTGCAGGGCGAGCTGAAACTAGACTCTAGCTTATACCACATGCATCCTTGTCTCAGACTCTGCCTGTAAGGAACCTGACCAGAGAGGAGGCAGTGAGAGCCTGAACTATCTTCCTCTCTCGGGGGAAGAATGACTCATGATGTTAACAGGAGAGTGACAGCAGCTTTATCCAACTTATCCAGAAAATAATTGGTGCACAGGAAAAGCAACCAGAGCAAACATGAAGCCCATTTAGATGTGTTTTTGCTTTTCTGGGCTCCTTGGCTTTAATTGTTCAAAGAATGAAATTTGGATGGCGTTGCTGGGGAAAAGTTTATAACTCAGCCACTCTAGTCTGCACAGGAGATACAATGAAGCCTCCACTTTGAGTGGAAATGGGGGAAAAAGAAAGCGAGGATACTATTTCATGATAGTAACCCACTAGAAACTTTGGCTTTCCCTGTCCAAATCTCAACTGAGCGTTGCACAGCTTAGTAAATCATTAACTTTCATTTCTCACAAAATGGGAAACATTGGGCTGTCTGCAAAAAATACACTCTAAATTTAAATCTCTCCAAACTGTGGAATGAAAAAAGAAAGTAATATTTTATAATACTAAGAAACAAAAAAATTAAGTTTTCTTCTTTAAATATAATAATCAGATTTCTTTTGCACCCCAACATAAATACAACAGTACCTTGTATTCTTATACAATGCGTTGATATTCTCAATTACACCATTTAGGGATGTTAAGTATTATTTGTGTCTAGGTGAAATTTCTTATTCTCCTCTAAATGAAAAACAAAACAAAACAAAACACCCTGGTGCTATTTAGGATGATTATTTGCCACAAAAAGAAATGAACTTTCAGAGCATAAATTCTAAGATACCTCACAACAGTTCTATAATGAGGGAAGGAAGCACAGAGGGGAAGGGGGAGAGAAAAGAGAGGGACAGGGATGACCCAGGGGAGAATATGAAGATGTCATGACAAAACCACAAAACTTCATGAGCTAATACGGCTTGAATTTTCTTTTCTTCTTAATGAGAATCCTTCAGTTTTCATGAGAGATTTCTTTAAAACAATTGGGATCTGGGGCGCCTGGATGGCTCAGTCATTAAGCATCTGCCTTCTTCGACTCAGGTCATGATCCCAGGATCCTGGGATTGAGCCCCACATCGGGCTCCCTGCTCAGCGGGAGGCCTGCTTCTCCCTCTCCTACTCCCCCTCTTCGTGTTCCCTCTCTCGTTGTCTCTCCCTCTGTCAAATAAATAAAATCTTAAAAAAAAATAAAATAAAACAATTGGGATCTAATATTCAATCTTTCTCCCTCTTTTCTTATATTGATAACTACCTGAGAGCCAATCTTCTTTTCCTATCATGGAGTCTGGTAACAAATGTATGCTCAGAACAAATGTCCTACTTGTGCAGTGGGATCAGATGATTGTTTGTAAAAATTAATAGAGATGTCAAAGAGAATGTTAAAACTCAACAACAGTGTTCTCAAACTTGAGCAAGCTTAACCTGGGGAGCCTGTGAAAATACAGATTCCTGGCCACACCTTTAGCATCTTGGATTCAGTAGATCTGAGGACAGGCCAGATATCTCTCAGTTTAGCAGGCACTATGTGTCATTCTGGTGCAGATGTCTGCAGACCAGACCTTGAAAGCCACTCCTCTAGTGATCTCATACTAGGCTCTGAACCTTCCTTATGTGTAGGTCATAATCTCCCTTCTACAAAACCTCTTCTCGAGCCTAGATGCCTGGGTTATGGTGATGCTACTAAAGGAGAGACAGAATCTAAAAAGGGAAATTGAGTTTGTTTTGGTAGGGGAAGGGGGACTGGAGAAAATGAATTTGAAATTGGAAGGGTATAGTTTTAGGTACTGTAGGTTTGATTGCTCCTAAGTTACACACAAGGAATCACGAAATTCCTTGCTTTAAACAATGATGCCTATCTTGAAATATACTCCCGTATGGAGGACCAGTCAACAGAATAAAAGACAACCCCTGAGCGTTGATGTTGCCCTTGAAATACAGCCACCAACTTCCCCTAAATAAGTACTGGTCCTTAAATTAGATCATACTGTTTGGAGATTAAACTTAGTTGTCAGATCAGTTTTGAGAATGGAGTCTAATTATTTACAGTGATGTATTTAAAAATCGAGTAACCTTTGCCTAAATGCACAAAAAACAACACATTTGTTTCTGACTTGTTTTCTCTCAAAAAGAAATACTCAGAAAAACATATTTCACTTTCCTTTGGGATAAGGTAGTCCCTCTTTAGCATTATGTAGGACACATAATTGTGCATTAATAGGGATGCTCAGCTTCTCTTATTTCTCAGAGTTTCTTAAAATAAACATTAGAGGCCACTAAAATGAACCCCAATAGTAATGGCAATGATGAAAATGAAAGAGGCAAACCTTAACACATTTAAATGTAAAGACAAATTAATAGTAGCTGCTTCCCCAAAACACTGTTTATCTCTGGGGCAAGTATAATGAAGCTGAAAACTCAAAGGGCTGGCATACTGTGGGTTGTGTGGAAAGAGGTACCATGGAGAAAGGTGCTTTTTTTTTTCTTTATTGAATGTAATCCAACAAAGATTTGGCAGACTACATATTTAAAAGGTTGGGAATGCTTGCAGAAATTGATTCATTCACACTGTTGTGAATCATTTAGCACACACTTCAGAGAGTTTAGCATCTTAGTCTCTGCCTCCCACTTCCTAAGAAAGGCTGTTAATCAAAATGGAAGACTCATAGAGGCAGCCTTGGGAATGGGACAAAAGGATGAGAATGAAGGTGCACCATGTGGCACAATTTTCTCCTCTAAGGGCAGCTTGGTCTTTTTTGTTTTTCTTTGAGGGTGGAATGTTTAATGCACCTAAATTAATATATAGATTCTCAGACAGGGGTCATGCTTTTGAATGGGCTTGCGTCAAAAAGTACACTGCCTATTTCACTTAAATGCAGCTCTTCTTCAAACTGTAAGATTATGGAGTAAAAAAGAGCATAATTATAAAATATCTAAATTAAATTACTTAAAAAGCCTCTGTATTTGTAAAAATCTTGTCATGATTACAAAAAAAAATTAAGTATCTTTCTTTAAAGAAAAAAATTTTATATGCCATCTTAACACATTTTTTAAAAATAATAAATTTACTAATCCAGTGATGGACTTTAGACCAGGACATTAGAAACAGACCATGTAAAAGCTGAAGTTCACACATATGCACATACATGAAACTAACAATTTAATAAAGTCAATAAAATTTGCTATATTTCTTTTATTTTCAAAATGCCAGTAAATTTACTAGTACTTTAAAAATAAAAGATGATAAATTACCAGTTACATAAAATGTAAAAGTGACAAATTGCTAATGGTTAGGATTGATAAATGATGTTTTCAAATAATTAACAAAAAAAAACATAGTAAAGAAAAAATACACAGAGTAAATATGTATTTACTTTCAGAAAGACGGACAAAAACAAATGTAAACATTTATAAAACCAAAGTAAGATGAGCAATAGCACTGGATGGGATCCGGAACTGTACTAACCACACCTCGCATCGAATTCCTCATCCACTATGCCACAGCCACTTTCACAAGGTTACACTCCTGAGTATGCGCCCTAGCCCCAGAAAGGTTTTGCCCCACAATTACAGCAATATAATAAAGATGAACATCACATTCATCTAGGAAAAAATAGTAATAGGAAGGGAAAAGCAAGGAGGAGGAATTCATTTTTCAAGTATCTGCAAAGAACACACAAATCATCCAAATAACAGCTCATTTAAAGGTCACTTACATTTGCTTTTAAGATGCATAATATACCTACTGATAATCCATTTTAATCTATCCCTTTGGTAGACAGAAACAAAAGTAATGAGAGACAAATTTACTGCTTTGTCATTTGGCCCAAAGCAGAAACTGTGATCCTTAATTCTTAAAACACTTCTTTCATGCCTTCAATACATGAACCTAAGTTCTTTACTCTCATAATCAACCACCCTATTCCTATCACTATTTTAAAGACGATGATGAGGGGCGAGAGTGGGTGAGTAACTCCTCCGGCTTTGTGCATTCAAGGCCCTGTCTCAACAGTTCTTGTTCTAAATCAAAGGCAGGGAGAAGACATTCAGGGCAGTCATTGTTTTCATATTCAACTTGGTCAGAGCTTCTGTTCTCAACCCTCGGTCAAGTGCCTCATTCTCAGCGCAAGTAGGTTAGAAATTGAATTTCATACTATAGATTCTCCTTCCCTCCATGTGTGTAATTAATTTTCATTTGTGTAAGAGTAGCAATCTGTGATTAAAAATGTGGACGCTGAAAAAGTGATTCCTGTACGACTGAGGACGAACTTGTATGTTGTTTCATTTTAAATAGTGGTTCTCAACCCTGGCTGCACAATTAGAATCACCTGGGGAGCTTTTAAAAAAATCCTTGCCCAGGCCCCATCCCCAGAGATGCTGACTTAATGGGGTGGGGTAGGGTGGGGTCCAGGCACTGTTTTTTTTAAAAGCTCCCCAGGTGATTCTAATGTGCAGCCAGGGTTGAGACCCACTGATTTCACAGCCTGACTACTGCAGCCAAAGTAGAACTATATGAGGAGGCAGGAAGTTGATTTCTAACCTATGGTATACAATGGATTTACACTGGTAGGCAAGCGGATCTTAGTTTACAAGCAATAAAATGGGAATAATGATGTATTACATACCAAAGCTAAAGAATTAAATTAGAAGATTTTTTTCTTATCCCTTTTAGGTATGGGTTTACCTGAAGCTCCAGGCACACATTTTGATATCTTAGAGGAGAGGAAGTGAAACGTGAGTATAAAAATAAAAGGATATTATTAGCACCAATTCTTGAAAAAAAAAAATGTTCTCCAATTGGACATGGGGAACAAATGTATTTGATAAATATATATTAAAAGCTAGCTTAGAATTATTTTTAAATTGCATTTTCTCAACATCTCATTTCAAGTTCACATTTACTTTCATACAATTTGAGATCCTTGGAGGCAATGAGGTATTGTTATAAGATGGATGGATTCATCTTCCAACATATTAGGATAATGACACTGCCCATATTCAGGCTTCAACCTTTACCTGAGAAATTTCTGCGCAGAAAAAAATCCAACCCTGAGAGACATGTGTCAAAACTTAATAATTCAACTTCTCAAGTAAAAAGTTACAAAAATATGATAGCAGACCACCTTTTTTTTTAATTTTTAAAGAAAAGTATTCTGAATAGTAACAACATTCAAAAGCATTTTCACTTCACTGATGTTTTTCACGATCCCAGTTATAGCACGGTGTTAACAGCAGCATGGTGAATGCCTTAAAGTAAAATCAGTAGGGCAGATATTTCATTAAAACCTTAGATTCCTTTTTAACTCTAGTGGTAGGATTGGATGACATGATAATTATGTTATATAGAGATTTATTACATTTTGATATCAGGCAACATCCCTTGGCCTATATTTGTATCTGTTATATATCTGAGGTTTTCACAGAATGCAAGACTAGTACAAGAGTGATGAGGAGCTCAAACACAATGCTTGACCTAAATACATTATGTAGCACTGGGTATCTGTTAAATAGGTCAGCCTGGGCTCTTAAAAGTTATGCAAAACTTATTTCTGCCACACAGGAGATATGTCACTAGTCAAGCTGTATAAAAATCAGCTTTCTAGGCAGGAAGAAAATGCTCCTCATCACTGGGGGGAAAAACTCTTTTGCCATACATAAAATGTCTTAAATACTGTACTGCTCTCGTCATATGTCTTTAGGCCACAGAAAGTAATAAAAGCAATGAGGCTGATGAAATGCTAACAATTCCAGGATTCATTCAAGTGGATAGGAATTCTTTGAGCAGTGCCACAGAAATTTTTATTCTTCCAGCAAAAGCAAATGGGATTTCGAAGGTGCACAAGTCTTAGCTACTAAACCAAAGTGATGCCTATTGTCACGGGATGCAGACCAGCTGATGGCTTTTTTTTTAGCAGTGACGAAACATGGAAAGTTCTCTCACCAGGGCTAAGGTGGTTCCACCTGTACCTCCACTCCTACTTTAGTCAAAGCTGTCTTGTTCTTGGTCAGTGTGGCTCCACTAGCTGTCTTAGGTATACAAGACATTATTTTAAAACATCAAATAAATCGAAGGCTCACAAAACTCTTCCCCGCTCAAATAAATAATACGCGATGGTGCTAAGGTTTCTGCCTGACCACTAGGCACTAAAAACACAGCCAGTAGTTCTCAAAGGGTAGTACCAGGGATCAACAGCATCAACATCAACTGAGAAATTGTTAAAAATGCAAATTATAACCACCTCCCGCCCCGGAGGTCCATGAATTAGAAACTCTGGAGTTGGGGTGAGGTGATCTGTGCTTTAACGGGCCTTCCAGTTTGAGAATCCCTGAACTGAACTATCATTAACTTAGCTTGAGAGTACACATAACAGTTTCATCTTAACAAAACAATTCTTAATCATCCTTAACAATTAGGGACAAGAATCAAGGTAAAGAATATTCTCTATCCTCCTATTAGCCAACATCAACCTCTTCCTCCAAATAAATTTTTATAAACAGTGGACAAGTTCAATGTTTATAAGGGGTCCAGAACCCTTTCCAACTTGAACTTAAAAACTCTCTCAGGACTTTTCTGCTTCTGGAAATACGAATTATGGCAGTGCACTTGTTCAGAAGAAATAAAGTATGAGGAAAATAAAAGCAAACTTCAAATTACTCACTAATCATATAGTTTAACCCTTAGGGATTAAAAAAAATTCTACGGAAGTTAATAAGGACATTAATTCATAGTAATATTCCATTTGTGGGCATTAAAAAAACAAACCAACAAACAAAAACACTTTCTTGAAGAGTGACCCTTCACAGGTAGGCACTCAGGAATATAAATTGCCCAAATCCACATAGATTAATGAGCATAATAATAAAACACTGTTCGCGAATGTTTGGTCCTGATCAGTAGCTCCTACATGCTAAAATAAATACTTCTCACTGAAGTACTGAGATTTTACCTCTCAGCTTATTACCTTCCACACACTCTTCATAGGTTTAGTTTAATGTATTTGAGTTCCACTTCCGAGAACACAAACTCTTATGATTTTTGTATGATTGAAAGACATTCATTAAAAAAACAGGAAATGAAGTATATGTAAATTTAAAGCAAGCTAATGAAATAAATTTCTTTAAAGAAAAAAAAAAAAACCCTATCTGTTCCCGGTAACACACTAAAAACAAAACTCAGAGCAAAACAGATCGCAGCTGCTCAACTAAACTGTAATACGCTCTGGGAAACGGCATCCACCTTATCCCATACACCTGTTTGCCAACAGTGAGGCAGCAGCAAAATCTGCATGAGGAAATTCAAAGGCAAAAAGTAAACAAGCTTCTTCATTCTGCATTATCACACTAGACTCTAAAGCAGGTTTTTACTACTAGCTTCTTGCTGATATACTGAACTTCACGGAGGTTAGTCACATACTGCAGGTAGCTTTTGAGTCAAAGTCAGTTCCTCTGGGACAAGTGATTATTTTCTTTCTCTCTGACCTAGTGAATGCAGCAATGCTCCACACATACAGTATCTCTGCCCTAAAGGCATTTATGTCCCACCACCTTACTCCCTCATGCTCATAATAATGCTAGGCAAAGTGACAAATATAAGTCTGCCCTTAGTTTGCATATCGAAAACAAAATACATACAATGCTGCTGCTGTTTTTATTGCTTTGTTATTTCATCATTATTCACCACAGTTCTTGCCTTCATTTGCAGAGTTTGGATTTTAATGTAATGGCCATTCAATAAAAATGTTGCTTTTAAGGGTTTGCATATCATCCCATTTTCTCTTCAACCCTTCAGCAACCATATGGCAAGCAATCAGGTCTGCAATCACTAGGTCCATATTATGTAGAGCATGATTTCGGCATTATGCTATTACCCATCTGTTTCTGTAGAAAAAGACATGAACCCGTGTATAAGAGGTCAGTGGTTTCATTGCACACCGTATTCCAGAAATCTATCTCTGTTCACTTGAGATCACTTTTGTGATTTACTCTAGTCTCCAGGCCAGACTTTCTCTCCCTCTCTCCTTTTTTTTTTTTTTAAAGAAATACAGACTATCAGCACAATTTGTCTGTCTGCCTATTGTATAAAATTATTTGTACTGTCAGAGTAGGCACTTAAACTTTCTTACTTAAGGATATTTATCCAGAGATTCTGCACTTAAAAAAAAAAATGTGGGCGGTGGAGAGAGGAGAAATCAATCTCACCTGATTTTACATTTTTAACTGTCTACATAATAAAGATGACAGGATTTTCAGGCAGAAGTAGACACAGAAGAGAAAGTTCAGGCTCCAGCCTCCAATTTGAAGGCTCCTGGCACCAACCTAGACTAACCAATTCTTCTGGGCTTAGGGAAAGATTCCCACATGTATATATGTATATTTTATATCTGTATATAAGCCTGCCCTATGGGTTCACATACATAATTTTTGAATGGTAGACCCAATTTGAGTGTTCAATGTTAATTCAGTGGAATGCTTACTTGTGTATTTCATAGTTAGAGCACTTATAATGAACTTCAAATGCAATGAATTATGCCTATGAAAAGACTCAAAGTTTGGAATTCCTTATATTATAACAAGTCAATGACTTTGTTAGGTAAAACTTGCTACAAAATACTTCCACTGTCTTTTATACTGGTTCAAGCTATTATTGGCTTGAAATTGATTTAGGAAGCAGGATAGGAACACACCAAATGGGTATGAAGCCCCAGGCACAGAATCTTTTTCAAAATCAATTTTGAGGCCATCAGGAGTGACTTAGAGCAGATGTGATTTTCTGCCCCATCCAGTGGTTCTCAAACCCAGCTACATGTTGGAATCAGCTGGAGATTTTTTAAAATTCTGATTCCTGGGTCCAAAGATTCTAACTTAATTAATCTGGGTACAGCATGGACAACTGGATTTTTAAAAGCTCCCCAAGTGTTTTTACTATACAACCCAGCTTGAGAACCTCTGGTCCAATAAGACATAATTAAATAAAGATTATCTTACTTCACTATTTTAAAAAAATTCAGTGACCGGGTAGGGTGTAAATATTGTAAAAAATAATGCAAACTGTAAAATGTTCAAGGTATAACAAGGCAAAAAATCACAGGCTGACAATCATCAATTATAAAATAAATGCTACTCAGTGGCAGAAATAATAGAAGCAATACTTCTATATAGGTTTGGCCTACAGTTTTACCTATAACTTTTAAGAAACCTGAATGCCATAAAACCTGCATAAACAATGTTAATGCTGGAACTTTAGTAAGATACTGCCAAATTTAATTAAAATTCTATAATTAATGAAGATAATTACAATGTAATAGTTGAAAAAACTAAAGCCAAATTGTTCAGTGTTTATTATATACATACTAATAATCGTTCACTTAAAAATTATACAGAAAAAGGCTACATGTCCTTTTCACAGAAAACTTCTTTGACCATAAACTCTTAAAGTTTTGATACATGTTGTATTTTGAAATTAATATTCTTGAGGGCAAATAGTTTGGAAAACAAAACTGAATGATTCACAGGTTTTTAAAAGATAAAGTTTCAATTACATTAATGTTTAACACGACTGGCTACAAGCAAGAAAATCTAGAATTAAAGCTGACTCCCAGAACTTAATTAACTCACAGAACTGAATCAGACGATATATGGGTATATCAGAAGTAGGTTTATACTGAGGCTGTTGGGATTCTTTTTAAAAAATACCCTGCCCACCCTGACAACCAGCTTACAAACAAACAAATAAATAAATAATAGATAAATAAGAAAAGCCTACAAACCCTTCCTGATCTGGAAGAGCAGAAAGTACCAATGAGAAAATTGTAGTTTCTCCTCCTTCCCCCATCTTCAGACACAACTTCCTTCACTGCTGTGCTTTTCTCCAAGGTTCATGCTTTCAATCTCTCAACCCTTCTCCACACATCAAAATCTATCACAATTCATCCAAAGAGCAGATGCAGGAAAATAATTAAAATGTAATGTCACTCAGACGATCTCTATATAATCAAGACCCAAAGGCTTAAATGGCTGGAACTTGAATCGCAGTGTTCAAGTACTAAGTAAGGTGGAACTGTACCAGGTCATGGTGAAAACATACCACTAGGTAGACTAACTCCATCCTCCCGTGGCCCTGGTCACAGCCACCCACAAAAACACCTCTTTATGCGGAAGAAGCAGTTTGTAGGACTCTCCTCTTACTGGTGGATGTGCCCCTATCTATGCTGAAAATGACAAACTCAGCCATCTCACCTCTGTGGGGTGACATCAGCACATAAGGGAAGTTGATCCATCAAGATTCTAGTGCAGCATTGTACACAACTACCTAAGTTACCGCAGTCTTTCCTTTAGGTATAGCTTTCAATGTTATTATTCCTTAATCATTTACTCTCTATTAGAATTCACCCTCTACTGGGCATGCCCCCAAATGCAGGAACCAGCTGAATCAGTTTGGTTAAGAGGAAATGAGCAATCCACTTTTCTTAGTGGTGCAAAAGAGTCACTATTCATCCTTTCCAATGTCACTCAGAATGGAAACAAAATGTGTTGATTGATTATATGTTGATCTAATAGTCATTATTCATTATAAGAAATCATTTCCAAAAGTGAGTTGAACTGGGTTACAATATAGAACATACACACAATAAGATTAAATCATTTTAAGTACTCACAGAGAGAGAAGGAAATATTTCAGTTGTGAAGGTGAAAATAGTTGTCAAAAAATTTGGCCCTGTGCTTCCTAACAGTTAGGAAAAGAGAGAAACATTGGTAATTTATATAAGCTATAATATCATAAAGACAGGAACACAACAGTTCTTTAAATTATACAAAGATTTTTCTGGACCTAAATTTTAGAAAGCTGCCTCATGGGCATATTATACAGGTGGTATTGACGAGCATAATGGGCACTGTCCTCAACAATCTCTTTATTGCAAAAGAAGACACAGCTACTAGATCTCTCTGCATGGATTTTGTGTACCCTCCTCTCCTTTGGCTTCTGTTTCTTATTCGTATTTTTTCTTCACCTTTATTGCCAACATATCATTATTATGTTTGGTTTCTTTATTATTATTACCTTTAAAGTATTGTATTACAGATATTTTATAAGCCGCCTTAAATTTTTTTGGTAACAATGCAGGCGATAGAAAGTAAATACATTTTTAAAGAGTTAATGAAGAAGTCCATCAGGTTTGTGATCCAACACTTAGCTGGGACTCTTGCAATTCAATGTGAGATTCCTGGTAATCCTGTATTGCCATAATATAAGTGTCATCATAGAAACATAACAGTCAAGAGTCTACGCATCAGACTCTAAGACACTGCTTTTCAAACTTTAATGTGCATGTGAGTCACCGTTAAAGACAAAAATTCTGATTGAGTAGTTCTGGGTTTAGCTCTGAGATTTCCCATTTGTAATAAGCCCCAAGGTAATGTTGTTAATACTGCTAGTGTACAGACAATACTTTGAATAGCAAGAATAGACAGCCAATGATGGGCTGCACTTTCTAATCAGGGCACAAGTATTCTACATTGTTAACTAGAAATTCACAAGGCTGGGAAACTAAGTGAACAAGTAGTTGAGTTTCATTTTATTGAGAAAACCCAGCCATACAGACTCTGCATGCAAGTGAACTATTCATCTGCAAGTGCTCTTGGCTATATGTGAAAAAAGCTCGTGTCTCAAATTTCACACATCGTTAGTCTGCCTAATTGCTAATAAGTGTTAGCTGTTTACAAATTTTGTCTTCAGTCAACTGAGATAGTAAGCATCTTGAGGACAAACACTATGTTTATATATCTCTGTTATCCCCCACTTCTCCCAGCCAATAGTAATTACAGGTGTTTCAGAAATAAGTGTTGGTTGTAATGGAAAGTCAGTCAACAACCAAAATATAATGATATGGCCCTACCCCGGGTGAGTCACAAGCAGTATTCAAGTTTGAAAATCATTAAAATCTTAATCTTAAAAGTGTCAAAACATTTTAAGGACAGAGATTGAGTAAAACTGGGAGTATAGAGCTGACAAAAACCACATCATATTTGAATTTCACGATCTATAAATGTTGCTCAAAAAGCTGTCCATTCATTCATGAATTCATTAAAACATTTATTGAGCACCTCAATGCTTATAGACTGTTAAAACTGATTGAAATAAGGTTGACAAATAATTAAAATCCCAAAAGAATAAAAATAAAGCACTGTGTTAGTCTGGGTCTTCTGAGAAGCAGATGCCAAAATGGGATTTTAGGAGAGGCAAGGAGAGCCCTTAGACCATGATGCAGTTTGAACATGAGGGAAGAAGGGCTGGATAGAAGCTTCCTAGACTGCCCTGTTAGGAAGGTTCAGTAAGCCATGGGGAGTCCTTGTGCCAAAGTCAGCTGTCAAAGGAGATCCAAATGTCCCAGAAACTGGCCTGACTGAGTACGTCACCCAAGCTCGGTGATAGCTTGAGCCATGTAAGAGGCATGGCCTTGGAGCAAACTCAGAAGTGGATTGCAGAGCATTAAAGCTGGGAACCTCGGTCAGTTGTACTCCCTGTAGTTGCAGGTATACTCTCAAGGCTGCCGCAGGCACTACGTAGATGCTGATACACAAACAAAGCTACTAATGGACTTCTGACACATTCAGATGTGTGAATAGATATAAAGAATGTTCTAATTTGATGCCCACACATGAAAAACATAGTGAAAGTGTGGACATGATATCATCAAATGTGCGTGTAACAGTCAATACACTCATTAAAACCATCTGTACCTCAATATAATGAAAAAATATTAATATTCTATGCATTAACAGATTCCTCTGTTCAGATTGTATCATTTGAGATTCGTGAGCCATTTTAGATACTACAGGGTTCTAGCAAAAGAAAAACACACACATACATAGCTTAAACCAAGTTAAATACTTAGCTCCAAATCTCTGTTCTACTTCATTTATTTTTTTGACTATATAGTCAATTATAATCCTTCTGTTTATCTTAGAGAAGTGGTACTTTACTTGTATTTGTGTATGTTTAAAATTGTCCAATGTAATTTTTGTATGAATTTCAAAATAGACTCAAAGCTGGAAGAACTTAAGATGGGTTTTTATTCACTATTTTTAAAATAACATAGTTGTTTATTATTTTCTTTATATATACCTACCAGTCACCAATTGAGTTAGGATGAATTTGAGAATATTACATACTTAACACTTTCAAAATAAACCTGTATGACATTGATTATAAGGTCTATTTGTTGATATCTGGTAAAAATTGGTAGTTTTATTTTTTTAGTTCTTCTAAGAGTCTTTTGTATATGAGCCCAATATTCTATTTTTTGGCAAAAATCATGTATAATTCCACACTCTCTGATCACAATTTCCCAGTTCAGTATTAAATGCACTAGGGGACATTTTAACTTCGATTTGTTATACCAATCAAATTTTATAATCCATTTCATTTGGTTGCCTGCATTGCCATTCTGTGGCCAGCCATGAATCAGCTTCCCCTGGGTACAGATATGATTGCCCAGTTTGATGTTCAAAAGACTCTGGATGAGCACATTTTTGGTCCCTTGGATTGTCCATTCTCATGCCCAAAGAGGTACACAGCAGGTTAGGAGGGCACTGTCGTAGCTAAACTGTTTGATCCCTGCTGCTGTTTCCCAAAGATATAGAAATAAAAGATGCCTCTGGCTCCTCTATTATTCCATTTTGCCTTGTTTTAAATGTGATGGCCTAACCTTTCACACAAGCAGCAGGGAACTTTGAACTTTTCAGAATTCATTTAAAAATATTCAGCTCAGTATTTGTTAATGATATAAAATTGTATCACCATACAATTTACCACGGACCTACAAAATATGAAATAATTTACAAGACTAAAAGAATCTTTTTCCTTCCAAACCTGGGAATAAAACTTCAAGAGAAAAAAATCTCTCAAATAAGATCTCAAGATATTACAGTCAGAAATGGAGAAAGCATATGTCAAAATCCAATTCTTTTGGGAAGAGGTCAAACTCCAGAGCTAGGAAAATCTGACACGTTTTTCTGTGATTAGGTCATATGAGAATGCTTGGGGTAAGGGAGACAGAGGAAAGTCACATGGAGTGTTACATCCTTGCCATTAATAAATGTTTGCCACATTTATACACACACACCATATATACATACACACGTATGTATGTATATTGTCTTTTCCAACATTCTGTGCTCATCACAATTAAATGTTTCAGGGGGTGGACTCAGAAGCCAAACAGTCTTAGCAACAAGATTATAAAGGCTTCCTATTTGAATACACCAAATGCAAACCGGCTCTTGAAATAACAAGGGAAAAAGAAAAAGAAACAAAAGAAGGTAATACTTAGGGTGACAGACCCAAAATGCATTACTGTTTCTTGGAAGAGAGGTTCACATTTAATTAGCTGTAGTACGTCTTTATAACTCATATTAAAACAAAAAAAATGAAAAAATATCAACAAAAAGTTTACACAGAAGAGATTCTCAACTACTCGTGTAAATTTACCACATCAGAGTTCTGCACCAAAAAAAAGATCTATTTATTTAAGGGATCATCAAGTTATAACCACATAATTCCATGATTATGCTCTTAAACTTTTGAAAATAACTCTCTTGGGACTTTTTAAAATTGACATGGAATGATTAAAAAAATAATAGTAACAACAACAGTAACAACAATTGTACAACATTAGCAACAACAAAACATCCCTCTTAAGAAAAATCTTGGACTTTGACCACTTAGATATGAAAGGATGGCAAACATGTGGCATGTCTGTTGTCACTCCACTCTCCTATCACCATGGCATACATTGATAATCAATAAGGAGGCTCTTGCAACTAATCTCAGACTTATCTCAGAAGCCTCAATATAGCACCAGAAGCAGCCACTGCCAATCAATAGGATTTGGCAGGTGATGTTAAACCTCTTTGCCGTTGCAAACTTAAAGCATGTATTTTTTGGAATGCCCAGTTTAGTGTATATATCTATCTACAGATATACATATATAGATATAGATATACTCCTTGATATTATTCTGTGTGTGTGTATGTGTGTGTGTATGAGAGGAAAAGAGACAGAGAAAGTCTCATATGCCTAAAGTCATTATAAATTCTACAGGGGCAGAGACCATGCTTCTACTACTCTAGCACCCCCCTGGGCATCTAGCACAGTGCTTGGCTCACATTTGTTAATTAATAAATATTTGTTGACTTTTTATTAAAAACAAAACAAAACACTGGGTCTCCCAGTAAGGTTCTTCTTATATTTGTCACAGTTTGCTTGTTTGATTACAGCAATATATTATGACCCAACTGAGATAAAAATTAAAACTATGACACCCAAAAATAACTGGAATGTTTGAGTGAGTATAGAAATACTGGTCTACAATCTCCCAACTGCAACTCTGAAAACAAAAAGCTCTGAAAGGTTTTTCATAACTCATATGGCAGCAAAACCAGACCTGAACTAATTTCAAGGAGATTATTTCCAGTCTTTATTCATCCCACTCAGTGTGAATATTCATACATTGCAATGCAGAAATATGAATGTGTTTGATTATAGGGTGCTGCCCCAGACCCAGCTGGAGGTATTGCATAATCTGCGGTACATGCACCATATTACCTTTCTAAAATAGAAAATTTCGAAATGCAAAAATACATCTGCCCCAGAGGCTTTGGGTAAGGGACTACAGACCTGCATTTATGGACTTCCTGCAACTCAGTCCCTGACCTATTTCACAAATGAGCTACATCACTTAGTCTAATTAAATAATTTTTAAAGAAGAGACATTTGAAAGAGACAGTGTTAAACAAATCAACTATTATGCCACATCTGATATTTTCATATTATGAAGTGTTGATGACATGATGAATCTAAGCTGCTGATCCCTATACATTGGGAACTTATTTCCCATCATTTCTGCTTAAAGGCATCTGCAATCTATGTACAGCCACTGGGAATTTCACACTCCCTCTACTGGATTTTCAGAATAAATCCCATGTGAAAGACTGATTAAATCAAAGTAGAATTTCATTTAAACATATATAACATATATAAACATATGTGACAATATATATAAACATATATAACAATGCATATCGTAATAGGTTTCCCTCATCAATGTTCCCTTGATGACCTGGCTTCACTGAAAATACTAATATGTACATATGAAAGACATACATCTTCGTGAATTATTTTTAATGTCATAAATATAAAAAGAAACTTCTTTGCACCGTACAAAATACAAAAGAAGAAAAAGAATCAAAAACGTGATTTTCAGTTTTTAAAACCAGAAGTTGTATGCAAATAACATACAAAGGCATTTAACAGGGTCCCTTTAAGCTTGCAGCATTATTCATTCAGCCTTTGCCAAATGCTTCCCTTTTTACATGAGTTTGCCACCCCACAGCAATGCAGTTTATTGTCGTGTGTGATGGGAAACAGACCTGTTTGTGCTGTCACAATGGCCAATAAAACTGAGCTGGAGACTCTTCATTTTAAACCTAAAATAAATAACTAGATTTCATTTAAACCTCCCTGTGTGAAGCGCCGCAATCTTCCCATAGTCCTCGCGTTAGCTGCTTTTAATACCCCACTACTTAGGAATCACGAGAGTGTTGGAGTGTTTAGTGACTCTGATCCTCCCATCAGTAAACTGATCTGGTGATAAAATAGAAAGGGCCTTGTACTATTTGCATTTTTACTCAGTTTAGTCACAGATCACAAAATAAATTAGTAAACTGAGCAACAAGGCTTCTCACTTGTAAAACCCCGTTTTCAAAGTAATCATCTATGCTTAAATTCACAAATTCCTAAAAATGTAATAATTTCCCTGTAAATGAATAAAAATAACAGTGCTACAGTATCCATTTAGAATGCCCTCCATGCCAAAGGCCCTGGACTGTGTTTGAATTTGGAATTAAAAAAAAAAAATACAATAAATGTATAGGTTCTGTAGGTGAATTTTCCTGCCATCTCCCCCTCCTGCAAATATTTAGAATGCATGATGGATGGGGCGCCTGGGTGGCTCAGTCGGTTAAGCGTCTGCCTTCGGCTCAGGTCATGATCCCAGGGTCCTGGGATCGAGTCCCACATCGGGCTCCCTGCTCAGCGGGAGCCTGCTTCTCTCTCTCCTCCCTGCTCATGCTCTCTTCTCACTATCTCTGTCTGTCTCTCTCTCAAATAAATAAATAAAATCTTTAAAAAAAAAAAAGAATGCATAATGGTGGTAGGGGAGAAATTAAGAGGGGGACTCTAATAACCTAGCAGATTAATCAGCAGTCAAGTACACTCAAATTTAAATGGCCACAGAATAATGTCACAGGCAAGGTCTCTCAATCCATGAGAGAATCTGGCTTAGATCCTTTTGCCAATGTGACAGCCCAAACAGGTTTGCTCCTTATCACCTAAGACAAAAAACTCTCTTGCTTAGAGATAGCAAGCTCAGGACGAGTGCTATAAAAATTTTAAACTCAAAATATCATTGCTTTCCAATAGATGCTGAAGTGACTCACAAGGACACTAACTCACATTTTCAGTTCAGAGTAGAAAACTTGGTCAAGGATTTTGGAGCAAAGACTATATTATTGAGAGATATGCAAGAGTTTTCCTGTCTACACAGTGCTTTAGGCAAGGTCTCATCTCACAGTGGCCTTCCCCCATGTAATATTTAGCTTCTCTGTCTTAAGGAGAGATAAAGAAGATGTCACCACCACTGAGATTTTAACTGGCATCCTGGGGAATTTAGGTTTGCAAATCCTGAAACCAAAGCTCCAGAACTTCAGTTCTTTCTAAAATGGAGGGCTCTTGAGTGGAATTAAATCCAGACATCTGTGGTAAGAAAGCCCAAGCCAAGCCTTTGGACCACCTAAGCTGAGTTAATTATAATATACAGTAGCAACAAGTACAAAAGCCCTGGGTTTGCCCCCAGGCTATGCAATATCTTTATCAACATCACTGCAAAATGAAATGCACAACTTTGAGTCTTTTTAACAATGGCTTCAGGTAACCATAAAAGGTAATGAAAAAGCAAGGTAAGCAAAAGAGAGGGGGAAACGCCAATACCCAAACTCTTTGACTTCGGAATGTCCAAGTTATTCTTTTTCAACCAGAATCACTGAACACTAGAAGCAAGTCAACAATGAACTTCATCAACTGAAATCCAAATATCAGGCAGAAATAGTTTGTTTTTATTGTGCTTGGTTTCTACCAATGGTTGTGAATTATCAAACATGCCACAGGGAACAAGGAACATGATCTAATAAATATGATACAAAGCTGCCATGAGCACAAATGACTCTGAATAGCTGATGGTTTTATCGGTAACTACTTTGTTTTTTAATAACCACAGTTTTAAAATATAATTTACTGTTGATTTTTTGAAAAAGAGCACTCAGAGTTAAAAATAAATAAATAAATCATAGCAGGAATGTAACCCTAGGAATATATTGTCTGGTGAGGTATTTTCTTTATGTGTCAAAAAAATAAAGATGAAAAACTACCATTCCTTGAGTTTGAAACACATTGTTTCTGAAAATGTAATATGATTCCGCATTACCTCTAAAAAAGGGTGCCAAAAAGAAAAAAAACAAACAACACAAAAATCCCTATCTGATTTATCATAATACATCCCTTCCTGATGCTAATCTCATTTCTTCACTGTGATACTCCTCAATAATAGTGGTCATCTAAGTACTGTTAATCCTTTTAGCAAGCACTAATAATTATGCATTAGTACAAATAACATTAAAGCCTTTTTTCAAATAATTACATATATAATGGATGTGTCTTTTAAAAGTTGTTTACAGCTAATTAACCAATGAATAATTGTTTTCTCCTCCTGAAACTGGGAAAGCTTATCTTGGAGTCACAGTTAAAAATGCTTTTTTCCAATTTTACAGATGTTGTTAGCAATTAAAACTGTTAAAACACTATTAAAAAGAAATTCTTGTATTAAAGGGCTTACTCATTCCAGTTGTTGCAGTTTCTTAGCTACTGAATCTTTTAAAAATCATTTCCAGTTTGAAAGGGCACTGGTGGCCCAAACACAGCAGACCCCTCTCTAAATAGTTCAGCCCCTTTAGTATCGCAACACCGTGTGCTTGTTGCTATATGACTAGTTTAATTGTGGGCTGTAATAAAGGTCATAATTAATATCCCAACACAGACACTAACAAACAATTTTAAATTGCCAGCATAATCAAATGATGCAAACATCTATGAGCTACAAAAGTTCATTGCTGCAACTGACAATTTCTTAATTGTATTCAGTCATTCATGGAAATTTTATTAACATCGAACTGATGTATCCTGCCCTTACTCTGTCACAACACCAGGGATCTAATTTCATTATTTTCCACAAGATTTGCTTGACTACTGCCATGATTCTAATATTGCTTTAGTCCAGATGTTTATGCTATTTAAATTAGGAAGAAAAGGCTTTTGGGTAAACACAATTAAAGAAGTTTTTTTTCAAATTTAGTTTAACAAACTTCTTTTAATTAATGCATATAGCTGCAATGTTGAGGCTTTTTCACTGGCTTTATGTTCATTTCCTACTGTGTGCAACATACATTGAGTGTACAGCTATAGCTAAATATAACCACCTTTTAATTTTTCACTTACATCTGAGTACTCATTAACATGAAAAATACAAGCACAGGACTGCACTTGCAACTTTAATCAATTTCCTGTGTGTGTATGTGTGTGCACAACTTGCATAGATACACACATACACATCACAAATACACAGAAACACCTATGCACAGAAAAAGACTCTAGACAAATTTCTCTGATACTTGGTCATCTTAAGAATCCCTTTTTTGCAAAATAACCCCACAGAAGTATGTATTATTCAATAGCCTCCCCCCACCCTCCCAATATTCTTTAAAATTGAATGAGATTTTCAATGTACTGAGAAGCATTTAAATAACAAATAACAACAACAACTCTGTTAATGGATTACTTGGGGCAGTTTATCCGCATGGAATGCGGGAAGCTTCTAGAACTCATGTCCATCTCACAGGAGCTGAGTTCTAACAAGATCTTTGTTCTCTTAGGCAACCATTTTCATTCTTTGGCTTCTTCATTTAAGTTATTAATGACTCAAAAATACTGGCATGTTGCTTAATACTGGAAAGCTAATAAATTTATGTCACTTTTGGAAAAAGTGTTATGAGTCAAAATCCCAACGTATAGCTAATGGATAGTGTATATCAACTCTTAGAATAACATTATTTATGAACATTGGGTAAATTATTAAATTTATTTCCAAGGAATGTCATCTATTTAATAGTGTTTGCAGATATTATACTATGCATCATGAAAGACTCAGCCCCTTCAATATTTTTTAAACCAAAGAATTAGTCTTAAATTCAGGCAATCTGAAGAAACTACAATGTTTTCATGCAAAACAGAACCTCAGAGATATTTTAAAATCAACTGTGAGAATGCCAGTGACAAGAATTTCAAGCTTACCTTGTTTTAATATCTTACTTCAATTCTGATATCAGCACAATCAATTATACAACTTCAACTGACTGATGAAACTCCCCCAAGTATATCTGAGCAAAAACAATAAAATTTCCTCTAAGATCTAGGCTTGAAATGCCTCAATATTTCACAAGCACAGGGATATTTACAAACAACTGCAACATCTGCTATCACTCTGAAATCATTTCTGCTTTCATTTATCTGGGAGAGGTTAGAATTTTCTCAGTCCATAAAATCTTTTCCCCACCAGGAGTTTGGAAGAAGCATAATATCACTTTATTGACGGATTTCTTTTACTGCTATTATTTCTCTGTGACTGCATTGATTAAAACTGGCTACTTCTCGGACATCTCATATTACCTGAAAAATCCTCCTACTAAGAAATAAGAAACACACACTGTGTCAAACATTTCCCTTCATTTTAATAACTTCATAATGAAATGGATCCTGGCTTCCTCCCTGCCCCATACAGAATTCAGGTGACAATGCAAGTTTACACCTGCTTAGGGGTTGTTCTTGGGTGTATTTATTTATTATACTGTTACTATTATCCAGAAGGGAAGAATAACAGTCAAGCATCTGGCTATTCTCATTCTTACAAAATAATTACAGAAAGAAAAGGAAGGAAGGAAGGAAGGAAGGAAGGAAGGAAGGAAGGAAGGAAGGAAGGAAGGAGAGAGAGGGGGAGGAAGGGAAAGAAAAATCTGGCTTCTGTAATTTTAAAAGGCTTCCATAAAAAACATAATATGAGGTTTTTGTATGGTGTTTGTGTGTATGTGTGTGTAAGGGAGAGACAGAGAGAAATCAAGAGAGAGAAACAGTTCATGACAGGCATAATTCATCTGGATTACTGAAAAAATTTGCACTGGTTGGGTTCTATACCTTTAAATGTTAGTCTATTTCCTTCACGAGTTCTCTGTTTTAGAGAGCCACATTTGGCAAAGTTTCCAAGTATACCGTGTCAATTTTATAAAAACTAAAAATATTGTTGAAAAAATATTATCCCAAGAACATACGTAAAATTATAAATATTCAGCACATCAAGCTTTTGATATACTTTAGTGCACATGAACTGAGTAGCTGTCAAAATTACAACAGGCAACTCAAGTAATTATGCAGATTTATGCAAAACATTAACAAGAAGAATTAAATGCACAAATGAGGTGGCTACACTTGAATTGTTAAGATTATGAATAATTACCATGAATCTTTTTGCTCTTAATATAACTTGTTTTTGATAAACAAAGCCTTAATTATCAGAATACTTTTGAGAATTTTGGTGACCTTCATTAATCTTACAAAACAAGTCTCTTGTGTTCTGCATTGTAAAAGGCACATGCTCAGAATAAGTACACGAAACCTTGGGAAAAGCATATGTTAATGGCTACTACAAACTGGTGAAGGATACCTCTGGTTTAAGGTACACGGCATTCTGCACACGTAGCCAAAATAACACTGAGCACTAGAAGGTACTCTCATTAAAAAAAAAAGAAGAAGAAGAAAAGAAAAAAAACAAAAACAAAAAACCCTATGACAGAATTGTGAAGGAAGGCAGGACAAATAGAAGAAACTCTGAAAAAGTATTTCAATTTTGTAAAATATTGGGTTAATTTTGAAACAGAAGGAAAATAGCAACCTATTAATTCTTCCTTTCTAAGATGCAATGAGTTCAATAAATCATTTCTAAAATAACAAAGTACTGAAAACATTCAGTCGTAACTCTTTTACATGTATCTTTCAGCCACCAATTTTCCTTAGGCAAATGCCTCTCCCAAAGACTATGGAAATTGCACTAGCCACCTTGATTACTAGGCACGATTTTCTGAATGTGTTCCTCACTCAGCTCCACTGGTAATTTTTACCCTGCCCTCCTTCTCTCAGATAAGCAGTGGGACCTCTTCATGTCCCCTCAGTTAATTTCAGAATTAATTTGCAACGCTGTCATCAACACTGTAACAATTCACTGATCAACAGTTGCAATTCTTCATAACACTGTCAAACTCCCAGCTGCCATCGTGGCAAGCTGCACTGCCCCGGCTCCAGACACGCTGCTTTGGGACTGGTGGTAGAAAAGGACTTTGGAAGCATTAAGGCTTTAAAGCTACCCACAATATCTCTTCCCAGGAGAGCAAGCTGTCAGATCAACGGTGGTTTTGTCATTAAAAAGAAAAAAAAAAAAAAAACTCTCCAAGAGACTTGAATTTGTTTGGGTAAATGTCAAATAGCTTTGATGCATAAAAATTAACTTAAAGAGGTCACACTCCGACAGGGTACAAGCTTGCACTTTAAGAATGGTTGTATCTTTATATATCATTACATGACAAAATAGACCAGGCCAGGAAGGTCTAAATATCCCAGGGACAGTACAGATTGTGCAATGACTCAGAGGAACAGACAGTAAATACTGTTAAATTATGCCCAGACAAGTTAATAATTCTCAAGCATATTTCTGAAGACCATCCTGGCTAAAACACATTACCAGCACATTGCCAAGTCCCTGCCTGCTGTCCCAGAAACTTTAAAAATTTAAAGAGAGGAACTTATTTTAAATAATTTTTTCCCCTAGGATTGTGTCCAAGTCAGCAGAAAAGTAGCCGCCTGGGACAATCTGCTCCCATGTCTGTCCCTCATCTCATCACATGTGTGACTGTGCTACTGGAGTCAGACTGGTGGCTCAACACCGCAGAAACACAGAGGGGTTGACCAACAAAAAAAAAGAAAGGAAAACCCTTTTCAAACTGAGAACAAAGAGACTTTTTTTTTTTTAAGATTTTATTTATTTGACAGAGAGAGCACAAGCAGAGGGAGAGAGAGGGAGAAGCAGGCTCCCCGCTGAGCAAGGAGCCCGATGTGGGACTTGATCCTAGGACCCTGGGATCATGACCCGGGCCGAAGGCAGCCGCTTAACCGACTGAGCCACCCAGGCATCCCGAGAACAAAGAGACTTTAATTTAAAAAAACAAATGGAAGAAATTTATGTAAGAACTTGGCCTGGATCAGTCAAGTCATAACAAGATCATTTCTTCATTCACAAAAACAAAAAAGTGAAAGCTGGACTTGCCATCTACAACAAGAAAGATTTTTTTCCTATTCACCTATAATTCATTAGCAACTTTTCTCATCAATTCTCATGACTTGTGACAGACAGAATTCAGTGGTGTCCTTTCCCCTTCCTGATATCCACTCCCGTTACACAGCCACAAACACACACACACACACACACACACTCACACCCTTCTGAATTTGGCTTGGTGCTCACCAGCCTTAATGAGGTGAAAACACAGGTAGAACTCAGTATCATGGCTACTACGGCTGACCCTTGAACAACACAGGTTTGAATTGCTCAGGTCCACTTATACATGGGTTGTTTTGTCAGGTTTTTTTTTATAAATACAGTACCATACTGTAAATGTATTTTCTCTTCCTTATGATTTTCTTAATAACATTTTCTTTTCTCTAGCTTCCTTTATTGTAAGAATACAGAGTGTAATACATATAACATAGAAAATGTGCATTAACTGTTATTGATAAGGCTTCTGGTCAACAGTAGACTATTGGTAGTTAAGTTTTGGGGGAGTCAAAAGTTTTATGTGGATTTTTGACTGTGTGGGTGCCCCTAACCCCCTCATTGTTCAAGGGTCAACTATATTTCCCTAAATGGGACTCAATAAACAGAATCAATATAGGAAGCATATCTAGACTCCTCGCTGGGAAATCCACACACATGTTCAAATGGCTATTTCCTCTGGATGCTCTAGGCCAAAATTTCATCTTAGTTTTCTTTTCCATCTGTGATATAAAAATATACAACCTTTTATCCAGTGCAATGCCGCTTTGTCATTTTTAAATTATTACTTAATATCTAAAGGTAGAGAAATCTCCTGAAGTTTATGGTACATAAATCAAACAATATGGAAGAAAATGGTTAAATGTACCACCTCAAAATTTCAATTTTTTAAAGAGAGGAACAGAGAGGGACATAAAAAGACCTGTTATCAATGAACTATAGCCAGTGAAGGGGACTAGGAAGTTGTTAGATATCCCATGTGTACATAGTAGCTCACAAACTACTCTGTCCCTCTGCTTAAGGATAAGTTTTTCCTTCTCTTTTCTTGGTGACTCTGACTGGAAGTATCCTGATGAAAGATTCAAAGAGTGCAGGGGGAGTTTTCAGTTTCCTATAATCATAGGAAATTTCAATTGGACTCTGTTAATAATTAATACAGAGTAGATGTCCAACTGACTAGAAATGATAACCAATTACAGTGCCTGAACTTGAAGGATGTTTCCAAGAACAATCTACTCATCCATCCAACATTCATTCAAAATTATGTATTGAGTACCTGCTTCACTATGGACATGTCAGTTCCAGAAACCCATGTTTACATAGTATGTTTGGTGTTTGTTTGATAGTGTTCCTGAACTCTCTATCATGGTCAGTCATGGAGAGATTTGGCAAGAGGGAGGCAGAGTCATTTGGTCTTGACCTCAGATTCATGAAAGGCCTCAAATTTAGACCAACTTTATACACAGGAATATTGGCTGGATTGAAAGATGATGTGTGTTCATCATAGAACATTAAACAATCGTCCCACTATTGGACTATGGCACAGATAATGTTCATCATATTTTTTCTCCTTCCAAGAACTCAGGAAATTCACTTCTCAGCAATCTTGCAGTTAGGCAAAAGCCGTATCACTAGGTCTAAAGGATGAAAAGTGTGGGGCACCTGGGAGGCTCAGTCAGTTAAGCATCCAACTCTTGGTTTTGGCTCAGGTCGTGACCTCATGGGTCATGGGATCGAGCCCCACGTAGAGCCTGCAACAGGCTCCACACTCAGCAGAAGTCTGCTTGAGATTCTCTCCTTCTACCCCTCCCCCCACTCACACAAATGTGTACACTCTAAATAAATAAATAAATAAATAAATCTTTTTAAAAAATAAAAAATAAGGGATGAAAAGTGAGCTAAAATGATCTTCTTCTCTATTATACCTCTATCCCTCCTAATAGAAGGAGGCCCTGTGTCCCTGAGAGTGCAGTCATGGGAAAGGGGAGCATTAGTCAGCCTAAACTGCTGAATCACCAGGTCTCCCTGGAGAATCATTAAGAACTGCAGTGGACTTTGCATGAAAGAAAAAACCAAAACTTTGTTTGTATGCAGCCATTGAAATCTTAGGGCTGTTCATTTCTTCAGCATAGTTCAGCCATTCCTAACACATTGACCTTAGTATTTAGTGTTTTAAATAAATGCTGTTAGTGGGATTTGCACAATAATATAGCATTGTGGGGCTGCTGAGGATATTTTCTGTGTGTGTGTGCTGGGAGTGGGAGAGATGGCTGCAAAATAGGTTAACAGTTTACTTGTAAACATTTAAAATGTGCATTTTCAAATGTAACACTTGAACATTACAATTTAGGAGCCCTGTTTTTGTATGCCTTTTCTTTTTTAATAATTCTTCTCAAAATACACAAGGATCTTAGGCCTCCCTCCATCTCTGAGAAGCTCAGCTTTTGACTGAATGACCCACAAACATAAAAAAAAAGATGTATTAGGAAAACAATGATTAAGTCACTAAACTGGCGGTCACATATCACAGTGCCTAGCCCCAACTTTGAATAAAGGTTGTTACTCTCTTTGGCTTCAGATTCTTTATGTATATGCTGAAGACAAGAGTTATCTGTCTGTGCCATTAGATCCACTGAGGTCAAAGATTCAAAGATTATTTACAAAATAATATTCCAAAGCAGGTTCCAACTCTTCAGATCCAGAATTAAAGAGAGTGGCTGTCAATTCCATGAGTAAGATTATAAAAATATGTTGTAATTCATTGGGCTGGTTTTCAGCACTTTGATCCCAAGTAGAGATCCAACACAGGTTTCATAAGACACCTTCTGTTTTTGTTGTTGTTGTTGTTGTTTTGTTTTTTTTAAAGTAACACCATATAATTTTATTTTGAAATACATTTATATATATTGAACCAGGAAATAAACTGTATAAAGTTCCTAGGAGAAAGATGTGCCAGAGAGAATGAGCTGTCCACTTAATATTCATTCCACCCTTCTCTTATTGTAATAATCTTACATTTATTTAGGGAGGCACTGTACTCAGCTAACAGAGTCTATTTCCCAGCCTCCTTTTTGCATCTGCATATGATTATGTGGCTATATTTTTTGTTTGTTTTTTTGTTTTGTTTTATTTGTGAGTTTTTTTGGTCAATGAGAAGTTAACAGAGAAGGCTCTTTGATAAGTTGATGGACAGCTGGAAACCATTTTTTTCCTTCCCATTTTTCTTCCTGCCTGGCAATGACAGCTGGAGATTCAGGTCACCATCTTTCTACTGACTGGCGCTAAGGATGGTGGAACATAAACATAAAAGAACTCAGGCTCCTCATGCCCCTGGGAAGTCAACCTGCCTGGCCTACCTGGCCTTTCACAGGCTTCCTTCATATGAGAGGAAAACTTCTAACTTATTAGGCCCCAGACTTCCCCATCTCTGTTGCTATCATCAGAACACAATTCCTAACTGATAGAGCAGTGCCACATGGCAGGCCCTAGGGACAGGGCTGTGAGAGTCTGAAGCCAAGATAACCACTTGATGCTGTCAAGTTCCCACAAGCCTCTCACAGGGGAGTTTCTAGACAAATCTCTGCTCTGAGCATAGGCTTGAATCCTCAGGAGACAATATAACATTAGTGGTTAAGAGTATGGTCTTTGGAGTGTGACCATCCCTGGGTTGAATCCTAGCTCTGCCACCTACTATCTGTGGTCTTTGCAAGTTAGAGAATAACTCTGAAGCACAGGTTCCTCATATATAAAGTGAGAAGAATAATAGTTTTTCTCTTTGATCCAAGAATTAATTGAAATAATGAGAAATGAGATGAGTACATTGCCTGGCACACAGTAAACCACAAAGGATTCTTCTCAATTAATCCCATCCTCTAGACAGAATTCCAGTTATTCAATCAGCCTTACAGGTTTATTTTTAGTTTCTTCAAGAGTGTCATAGATGTGTGGCATCTTATAACCCAATAACAAGCTCAACAAAGCAGACTATGCAAGTCCTAGAGGCACTTGAACATCCATCTGGGCTCCCTGTCCACCTGGACCAGGAAGCAGGGCATAGACCCAGGTTAGTCTTTCACATTCACATTAACTGAGAGTTACTCAGTAACTGAGTTGGAAAGAGTTATATTTATCTTGGTTAAAAAGAGAGTAATGTTATCCCAAGAATTCAGGTTCTGAAAGTTCACAGTATGGATTACTCAAGAATCCAAGATAGTCATTATCTTTATCTCCATCATTATAGAAATAGAAATATAATAGAAACAAAGACATAAATATGAATGTTTCCATGTCTCTATATGGCATTCTGTAAGATTTAATTATTTTTAAAGTAAATAAAATGCAACTTTTCTGTAATTTTGAAATCACATCAAAATAAAAAAATTCAAAGAGGCTCAGCCCTCCCAATCTCCTTACACAAGAACTACTTCAAGTCCTGCTTCTGTGATAAAGCTGTCAAAAACAAAGCTCTCTCTATACTTCCAACTCTCACGGTCCTGGATCTTACTAGCCTAACCTTACACATGGTCAGTGCACAATAAATACATTTAAAAAGAATAAACATGTTAATGCAATGGCCCCCTAACTAGCCTTCCTGCTTCCTATCCTCTTTTACTCACCTCTGGGATGATCATGTTGCCCCTCTGTTTAAACTCTATCAGGATCTCCCCTTTGTCCACTGCTGTGGGCTTCATTTTTTTAAAAACGGGTCCAGAGCAATGCTTTCAAAAATCTGACTCAAAGCTCAGTAGATAAAACAAAAAAAAAAAAAGAGGAGCTGTCCTGGTGGCAGTGGGGGCAAGAGGCCTAGAGCCCTACAGATCACACCGTATTGCACAGCCCCACCTTATAGTCTCTATGGGATTGCAGAGGCACAAATGGAAAACCATTGGTTTAAACACTCAACTTTAAATCCCTGCTTTTCAGCACTCACTTCTAGCCTTTGCCCCCAAATATAACAAAGCAAATACTAAGCCGTCCAGCATTGCCCAGTTTCCTGTGCTTCCACACTTTGCTTGTTTTATTTCCTTTATGAAGAGTTCTGTTCTCCATCTTACTGTCTGGTAAAAGCCAATCCATGGTTGAAACTCCTGCCCCCTCTGTGAGGTATTCTCTGAGGGGTACAAACCATGTTGGTCTCCTCTTCCTTTGGATTCTCATAGTGCTTTGCATGTGCATTTCTGTTAGCTTTCACCGTACCATATTGTAATCATATGCATTCCTCATTCCCATCCCTCCCTTTGTGTCCCAGGTGTCTACTGAAGAATCTGATATATAGTAGATTCACAGTTAGTTAAATGAATGGCTAAACAAATAGATACATTATCACACTGATTATTTCATATTGTTTGCTATTTGTTTCATTACTCTGCCTTTTCTTCATAAGCATATACTAAGTAATTTGAAGACAGGGACCAAGTCTTACATTTTTCTTAGTTTTACCTTAACATAATTCTAGGAACATGGATACTAACAAAATACTTTCTAATTAAAATAAATTACATTTGAAAGAGTTGGCATTGTGTCAACCTACACATATAGGGCATTCAGTGCATGGCAAGTTGTAATAACATCCAACAAACGTGCAGTGGAAATAAAACATTTGCATTCTATCCCAGAAACAAGACAAATACATTTTTGGTAGCAAGAAATCAATTTTGAAAATAAATGTGGCATTTATATGTCATAAAAATGTAAGAGCTTAGAGTTCGGGGACATCAGATGTTTTTAAAGTGACCATGTTATTTCAGAGTTCAAGAAATCAAAATAAGAAAGAGCTGAGCAAAGTTATATTGGTATCACAAACTTTGGAAAAGGTGATTTTAAAGTGTTACATGGAAAGATAAGCAAGAACTCAGGCCAGTGACTCATAACAGCAAAAGCTGCTCAAGACAATAAGGAGATTTTCAAAAAATGAGATTATGACAATATAGATGGGAGAGGTATCTAAACAGGTCATGTGGCAGCCCAGAGAGCAACCTGACAATTGCAGATTCTGTAAATAGGTTAAAGGGGGTATAGGACCAATGCTGAAGAATGTACCTTCCAAGGGAGGAACAGTATCATTTAAGTAGAAAGCCCAAAGTTAGTGGAGACTTGTAAGAGGCCCTAATGACAATACAAAGTCTTTTAAAGCTATACCTAAAACAAAAGGAAGATGAAAAGTGTTAGAATGTCTACTTGGGACAGAAGGTATAAATAACTGATAACAGAGAGAAAGTAAAGCCATTCAACACTTTTTTGCTTTCTCTGCTAAAGAGAATAATTTTTCTAAAGACTTATTTATTTACTTGAGAGAGAGAGAGCGCACGCACATGTGCAAGTGGGGGAAGGGAGAGAGGGAGAGGGAGAGAATCTCAAGCAGACTCTCTGTTGACCACAAAGCCTGACATGGGGCTCAACCTCAGGACCCTGAGGTCGTGAGCTAAAATCCAGAGTTGGATGCTTAACCAACTGAGAACCCAGGCGCCCCGAGGAGAATAATTTTTTATATAAAAAAGTAAACACATTAAGGGTGACACGTGTAGTCCAGAGTTAAGTGGAAAGATGGGTGGCAGGAAAGTTAGCAGTACCAAGAGGTTGTCAATAACTTTATGGCTCATGAGAGTAGTCTTGCTGAGGACACTGAGAGAACCCACAGTTGATATCTTGGCCAATTCTTAGGAAAAGTGCTGATGAATCTGCAGAGGGAAAACTTTTCTTCAACATCAAAGAGGTTCCACAGTGATGGACCATAGAACTCTTTCCTTAGCTTTGTCCAACGTCAGTACTTTGATTCAACATGTAGATGCCATGTTTACTGAATGCCTCAAAGCTGAGAAAACTACTAGATGTCCTAGCAACAGCAATCAGACAACAAAAAGAAGTAAAAGGTATTCAAATTGGCAAAGAAGAAGTCAAACTCACATGACATGACATGATACTTTATGTGGAAAACCCAAAAGACTCCATCCCCAAATTACTAGAACTCATACAGCAATTCAGTAATGTGGCAGGATACAAAATCAATGTGGCAGGATACAAAATCAATGCACAGAAATCAGTTGCTTTCTTATACACTAACAATGCAACTAGAAAGAGAAATTAAGAGAAACGATTCCATTTACAATAGCACCAAAAATCAAAAGATACCTCGGAATAAACCTAACCAAAGAGGTAAAGGATCTATACTCTAGGAACTACAGAACACTCATGAGAGAAATTGAAGAAGACACAAAAAGATGGAAAAACATTCCATGCTCATGGATTAGAAGAATAAACATTGTTAAAATGTCTATGCTACCCAGAGCAATCTAGACCTTCAATGTCATCCCGATCAAAATTCCAATGACATTTTTCAAAGTGCTGGAACAAACAATCCTAAAATTTGTATGGAATCAGAAAAGACCCCGAATTGCCAAGGAAATTTTAAAAAAAACAAAGCTCGGGGCATCACGTTGCCCGATTTCAAGCTATATTACAAAGCAATGGTCACCAAGACAGCATGGTACTGGCACAAAAACAGACATATAGACCAATGGAACAGAATAGAGAGCCCAGATATGGACCCTCAACTCTATGGTCAAATAATCTTCCACAAAGCAGGAAAAAATATGCAATGGAAAAAAGACAGTCTCTTCAATAAATGGTGCTGGGAAAATTGGACAGCCACACGCAGAAGAATGAAACTCGACCTTTTGCTAACACCATACACAAAGATAAACTCAAAATGTATGAAAGACCTCAATGTGAGACAGGAATCCATCAAAATCCTAGAGGAGAACATAGGCAATAACCTCTTTGACATTGGCCACAGCAACTTCTTTCAAGATACATCTCCAAAAGCTAGTGAAACAAAAGCAAAAATGAACTTTTGGGACTTCATCAAGATAAAAAGCTTCTGCACAGCCAAGGGAACAGTCAACAAAACAAAGAGGAAACCCACAAAATGGGAGAAGATATTTGCAAATGACACTACAAATGAAGGGCTGGTATCCAAGATCTATAAAGAACTTCTCAAACTCAACACCCAAAAAACAAATAATCAAGTCAAAAAATGGGCAGAAGACATGAACAGACACTTCTCCGAAGAAGACATACAAATGGCTAACAGACACATGAAAAAATGTTCATCATCATTAGCCATCAGGGAAATTCAAATCAAAACCACACTGAGATACCACCTTACACCAGTTAGAATGGCAAAAATTGACAAGGCAAGAAACAAAAAATGTTGGAGAGGTTGTGGAGAAAGGGGAACCCTCTTACACTGTTGGTGGGAATGCAAGTTGGTACAGCCACTTTGGAAAACAGTGTGGAGATTCCTCAAAAAATTAAAAATAGAGCTACCCTATGACCCAGCAATTGCACTCCTGGGTATTTACCCCAAAGACACAGATGTAGTGAAAAGAAGGGCCATATACACCCCAATGTTCATAGCAGCAACGTCCGCAATAGCCAAACTGTGGAAAGAGCCGAGATGCCCTTCAACAGATGAATGGATAAAGAAGATGTAGTCCATATATACAATGGAATATTACTCAGCCATCAGAAAGGATGAATACCCAACTTTTACATCAACATGGATGGGACTGGAGGAGATTATGCTAAGTGAAATAAGTCAAGCAGAGAAAGTCAATTATCGTATGGTTTCACTTAGTTGTGGAACAAAAGGAATAGCATGGAGGATATTAGGAGAAAGAAGGGAAAAATGAAGGGGGGGAAATCAGAAGGAGAGATGAACCATGAGAAACTATAGACTCTGAGAAACAACCTGAGGGTTTTAGAGGGGAGGGGGATGGGGGGATGTGTTAGCCAGGTGATGGGTATTAAGGAGGGCACGTACTGCATGGAGCACTGGGTGTTGTATGAAAACAATGAATCGTGGATCACTGCATCAAAAACTGGTGATGTATTATATGGTGACTAGTATAATAAAATAAAAGCTGAGAAAACTAATATATCAGATGATGACACAATGGGCGTCTGGAAAATATCCCAGTATGTTGTAATAATATGTTAAATCAAGTAAGATTCAATTTAATAGGGAATAAAGTCTTCCATTGGATAAAAAGAGAATTCTTAGAGATATGGGAATCTTTGTGATAAAAGATTTGGAAGATGTGGTC
The DNA here is from genome assembly GCF_002201575.2 of Neomonachus schauinslandi. Lineage (NCBI taxonomy): Eukaryota > Metazoa > Chordata > Mammalia > Carnivora > Phocidae > Neomonachus > Neomonachus schauinslandi. The sequence goes on from NC_058412.1 coordinate 61,981,703, forward strand.
CATAAGTAGTGGCTTGCCTGAAAAGCATTTAAGAACCTTTGTTAGCTGTAAGCTCCATGTGCTTCAAAAATTATGACATGGCTGCCAAAAATGTTAATTCAATCTTAAATGGTATGAATACTAGCAAAGTTCCAATAATAAAGATAATGGTCCCATTTTACTATTATAAGTATGACCTCTAATATTTTGTTCATTTCTGAGAGCTATATTTAAGATGATACATCACTCACTGAAATACTTTAAAAAAGAGCTACCAAGGGGTGCCTGGGTGGCTCAGTCAGTTAAGCATTTGACTGTTTTTTTCCGCTCAGGTCATGATCTCAGGGTCATGAGTTCAAGCCCCATGTCAGGCTCCACACCCAGCTTGAGATTCTCTCTCTTCCCCTCCCCCTGCCCCCCCTTCTCTCTTTCTCTTTCTTTCTCCCCCTCTCTAAAAGAAAAAAAAAAGCTATCAAATAGTGTGGAAACTCAAAATCATATGCTATGTATAAAGACTAAAGGAAGTGACGGCCATTTATCTGTAGAAGGGACACTCAGGGAAATTAGTACATTGTCTTCAAGTATTTGCAAGGCTCTCAGATCAAATCTGTATTTAACATATCCTACATAGATATATAAGTTCCATGAGCAAAAGTTAAAGGAAAATAGTCTTTGACTTGGCATACAAGTCCCAAAATTTTGATGTCAGGACCCCTCTACACTCAAAAAATATTGAGGATACCTATAAGCTTTCATTTATATAGGTTATATTTGTTTTAATCATATTTGAAATTTAAAAATGAGAAATTGAAAAGATCTTTATCAATTCATTTTAAAATAAAATAAACCCATTACAGGTAAACACAGATAACATTTTGGATGAAAAATAGCTATTTACTAAGACAAAAATAAGTTCATAGGAAGAATGGCATTATTTTTCATTTTTTTCAAATCTCTTGAATGTCTGGTTCAATAGAAGACAGCTGGATTCTCTTACGTGCTTTTGCATTCAATCCAGTATGATGTCATATGTCATGTAGCCACTGAAAAACTCCACTGTACTCTTGCAGGAGAATGAAAATGAAAAAGGCAAATAATGTCTTAGTATTATTATGAAAATAATTTTTTGACTATAAGAGCCCCCTGAAACGGTCTAAGGAACCCTTGGAGAACTGCTGGCATAGTATAAGGAAAAATTATTAATAATTAGAGTTATACAAATTTGAGATGGACCACCTCACGCAACAAGTTCTAAGTTCCTGGAGCTATTGGAGGAAAATCTGAACAATCACTTATCAAGATTTTCATATTTGAGAAAGGGAGTGCACTAAGCCATTCTCCCTTCTAAATGGCAATGTTAGAAATCACTCTTCCACAGATACCTGTTTCTAAAGAAAGTATCACTTTAAAAATACTCATGTGTATCAAGTAGGTAGAGTTGCTGGGGAATGTTGAGGTCTGTGGTTCAATTCTTCACATAGTGCACAATTCCCCATGCAATATTTCTGAGACATTATCTAACCTCAGAGGCATGGACCCTTTGGTGATAAACATCTATTTCAGGGAACGCAACCACTTCTATTCTCTAAATGTTACAAATTCTTTTGTTTTCGTGGAAATCTTCCTCTCTTCTGCCATTTAAGCTGCCCACTAGAACAATCTAGAATAATACTTACCCCTCTTCTACATAACAAGCCTTCAAATATTTGAAGACAGTGATTTAGATGCCTTTTTAATAAACAGGTTACATATTTTGTGAGATAAATATGATTTTGTTGGTAGTTTAAGCTGTAACCTTAAAACAAGTAGGCCAAACACTGTTCCCCCCAAAAAAGCATTTTTAATGAAAAAATGACATATTACCAGGAAGTTACTGAACCTTTCTATCTACGAAAGTTTTTTTTAAAATAGTTCCTTTATAATACTATGCTGTTTCAAAAGAACTCTATAAATCACCCAGGCCCCCCTTTACATAAACAATTAATTTACTAGTCTGAAGTTGACTTGTTGAAGGTATTTTTTAATCTATATAAAAATGGAGTTTTCAGCCTGATTTATAGTAGATTAATCAAGGCAGAATACAAAGTGATTTTGGGGTTTTGTGAAGTTACATTATATGAAAACTGATTCAGGTTACTGAGCTGATTATTAATGAAAGAAATATGTATTATGTATCATAACCTGGAGTCAAAATCTGTTTATGTTTGAGCTGACCCATCAGTCACAAATGAACTTCCCCACCCACTTCCCTCCCTAATGATAACAGAACATACTGATCAACAATAGCCTAGGTGCTCAGAAAATATGCATTCTAGCAGAGCTATGCTAACCAGCATTCACTTTCACGAACACTCAATTCACACACAATTAAAACCTAGGGCTCTGCATCCACTCTTAAAAATGCATGTGGAAGGGGTAAATGATTAGTCCCTGTGGTTGCCTGTGTTTGGAACCACATTTCAATTACTAGTTACTCTCCAGTATACCAACCTCCATCCTCTTGTTTTGTCTAACAAATACCTCATGTTTTTCTTGAGTGTTAGGTATAGAAACTGAATTTGGGGTATCACCTGGGGGTCTTTAAAATAACAATATAGAACAAATCCAGTCTTTCAGACTAGGAATATCTACTATTTTCCAAACTTGAGGAGGTGCCTATTGTATTAGAAGTTCCAAAATCATGAAGAATAATATAATATGAGAAAGGAGATTTATTTTCCTTTTTTTGTTTGTTTCCTATCAACATGAAGGGCAGAGTGAAATGCCTACAGACTGATGCTTTGTCTAAACTTAGAACACTCTCTACTTGAGAACTAAGTGAATTCATCTCTTCCAATCATTGCTGTAAATAATATCTCCTTTCCTGCCCATAAACCACTAACATCCTATTGTTTTCTATAAGGTAGGTCCTTAATCCTTCCATTGTCAACTTTTCCATTTACCATAAAGGCCTCCCCACGCTCTTTTTTTTTAATTGAGGGAAAATTTACATACAGTTAAATGCACAGATCTTAAGAGTACAACTTGATTTGTTTTGATAAATATACACATCCATATAACCACTACCTCAATCAAGATATAGATCATTTTCATCACCCAAGAATGTTCTCTCATGTCTCCTTTAATCAATCACCATTCACTCATAGTTTTGCCTGTTCTTCAGCTTCATATAAAAGAACGAATGTTACCATATCAAGGTTCCTTCACTCAACACAATGGTTTTGAGTTTTATCCATGTTGTTGAATGAATCAGTATGTCTTTATATCATTGGTTATTATTTCACTGAATGAATTTGCCACAATTACTGATTCTCCTATTCGTGGGCATTTTGATGAATGGGGCTATTATGAATAAAGCTGCTATAAACTTTCCTATCAAATCCTTTATTGTAGATACAAGTTTTCATTTCTCTTGGGTAAATACCTAGGAGTGGTGTTGCTGGGCCATAGGGCAGGTCTAAATTTAACTTCACAGGAAACCAGTTTGTATGAGAATTTCCATTGTTCTGCATCTTCACCAAGCTTTGGTTAGGGGAAGCTCCCATCCACCCTCCCTTATTTAGGCCTAGTATCAATTAAGTCAAGTTTCTTACATTAAGTCAATCTGACATCTTTAATCATCAGGTCTCATCTAAAAAATGTTTTGACTTTCCCACCAGCTTTCCAAAGAGGGTTTTAAAGTTTCTACCAGGGGCACCTGGGTGGCTCAGTCGTTAAGCCTTCAGCTCAGGTCGTGGTCCCAGGGTCCTGGGATCGAGTCCCACATCGGGCTCCCTGCTCAGCAGGAAGCCTGCTTCTCCCTCTCCCACTGTCTCTCTCTCTGTCAAATAAATTAATAAAATCTTTTTAAAAATAAATAAATAAAGTTGCTACCAGAAATATATATATATGAGAATTTTGCCTATGTATAATGTTACCGATCATTCCCACCCACCCTGCCACACATGGTTTTTAGGATTGTCTCAATTAGATCAGATTTCTTGCATTATGTCTCTTAAAATTTTTAATCAGCTTTTATGATCTAAAGAAATGTCAAATAAAATATTCCCAAAGGGGAATAAATTATGATTCATGCTACAAATAGAATTTTAAAACTGGATCTTCAATATAATCTGTTCAAAGCCTAAGTTTTACAGAACAGGAATCTGAGACAAAGAATTTAAAAAACTTTCTAAAGGAGACACACCTAATAGGGGACAGAGGCAAAATTAGAACCTTCTTCTCACCCTGTCTGACAACTTAATGACAATTCCACACTGACTTGTTTTGGTTCAAAGCATTTTATTTTAAGAGGCAAATTTAAGTCCAAATTACCTTTATATGACTTTCTTCTCTGAAAGCTAATATCAAGAGGCTTATTGTAACTCATGCTATTAACAACATCTTGTATTATTCAATAGCATATTAAAATACTGAAAGTATTTTTTTTTTTTTTGAGAGAGAGAGAGAGAATGGTGGAAGGCTGAGGGAAAGAGAAAATCTTCAGCAGGCTCCATGCCCAGCACCGGAGCCCGACATGGGCCGGGATCTCACAACTCTGAGATCATGACTTGAGCTGAAATCAAAAGCTGGATGCTTAACCCACTGAGCCACCCAGGTGCCCCGAAAGTATTTTCTGAAATAGAAGTATATCTTTGATCAATCTTATTAAGTAGGGAAGGATAATTGCCCTACATTTTTATAAAGGGTAAATACAGTACAAAGAATTAAATAATGCCCAAGGTCAATGAGGCAAAACTCAGGCTCTCTAACTTGGAAGCTTTCACCAAAGCAGATCATTCCTTTTTGCACAGAATTCACTAAATGTTCACTATTTTTATGTGTATTATGGTGTTTGGTTTTTGAAACTGTAAAATTGACCCAACTTTTTACCATAGCACATTTATTCCTGGAGAGCTTTCACATGGAATGGTTTATTAGTGTGAAGGAGACATGGCAGAAATTGCTTTTTAATCACACTGCTCCGGATGCCCAAGCAAAGCACGCCTGCCCTGAGTGCTCCCCTCTCCACATCTCTGTGAGGATGACCTCACCTCAGGCTTTGTGTGTATGTGTTTTTTTCTTGTGGTGGTGCTAACCAAGCAGGCAAAAGGATGGATTTTTTTAATACATTTATGTCAAAATCAATCATTTTTAAAAGTTGAAAAATCAGTTTTTAAAATCTCCTGTAACATAAAGAACACTCGATTTGCTATAGATCAAACAGTTTAACACATTTCCAATGTATTGGGTCTACAGAAAAATGGAAGAAATAAGGAAAGTTAACATTTTCTTTTTTTTTTTTTAAAGATTTTATTTATTTATTTGCGAGAGAGAATGAGAGACAGAGAGCACGAGAGGGAGGAGGGTCAGAGGGAGAAGCAGACTCCCCGCTGAGCAGGGAGCCTGATGCGGGACTGATCCCGGGACTCCAGGATCATGACCTGAGCCGAAGGCAGTCGCTTAACCGACTGAGCCACCCAGGCGCCCCAACATTACTAATAGTAATCCTGAAGAGTCTTTTGGAGTGAGTAGACAGGATTTATTTTTATGTTATGGAAAACTGGGTGGTTTGAAAACCCAGTTTGTTGCATTATATCATTTTTCTAACACTGTCTTTTCACATGCATCTTCCTCTAACATCAAACATTTTTTTAACACCACTATTTGGGGCAGTTTTTATAAACAATTACATTTATCTTGGAAAAACATGAATGTCTTTTATCTCAGGTATTCAAGCCACTTTGTAAAACTTCTATCAACAGAAGCTAAAAATCTATCATTTGGTTTAGTTAATATTTGAGTTTGCAGGAGTAAAATCATCAGCCGACAGCAGCTGTGCACTGTGTTAAATCTAGAGCTGGCATTAGTCTATCAGATATGCAAATATTTATATCCTCATTGGCTAAGTAAACTGTTCGGCTCTGCAGAAATGATAGGTTTGTTTTGGAATACTATAAGTGACTTCCTTTTCTAATAGTGGCTTTTCTTGTACTGAAATTCACACTTCTAGTTTGAGTTGGCCTAAAATTTTCAACACAAAAACTAGCAGAAATCCTTATATACCTCCAGAAAAAGAAATCAGATCAGTAGTTACCAGAGGATACAAAAATTGGACAGGCCAGATACCGGGAAAAAAAATTACAAATTTGACCTTCAGTTCCCAAATTTACAAATGAAGGAATCCTTAAAAAAAAACCACAATATTCATTTTAAAAGCTTCAAGAAGCAAACATATTAGGTATGTTTAAAGGTATTAAAAAGCAAACATATTAGGGCATGTTAATGCATAAAGATTCAAGTCTTCACTCTTGTGAATGTGCCATATGCAATTTAAGTAATCCCTTGTTTTTGGAAATTCAGGGCTTTTTTTCTTAATTTTATATAATTATAAGAAAGCTCATGGTAAATACGCAAATACATACATCTTTGTGTACACCTCTGATTTTGTTTCTTCAGGATGGAATCCCATAAGTGGAACTGTTGAGTCAAAAGATATCAATAGCTTTAAAAATCTTTACGCTTACTGACAATTATTAGGCAAATTTTTAAATCTATTTGAATACCAGTGTCTTAAATTGTGAAATGTGAATAAGACATATGGGGCAAGATTGTTAAGAGGGCTAAAAACAAAAGATTTCAAAAATAATTACATACTATAAAGATTTTCTAATTTTAGTGTAGATTTGTTTCCAGGGAAAATAATTATCAATATCCTGGATGGATTTTATTTTTCCCATTTCTAAATGAGATAATTGTCATCTGTCAATGATGAAAATCTCTGTAAGTTGGACACTATGGTCGGGGTAGAAATATTTACAACCACCAACAGTGCCAGGCTCTTTACACATATTTTCTCCTGTTCTCCACCCATAATGGCTCACGTAACCTTATGAGGCAGCACTGATATCACAATATATAGATAAAGAAATCAAGGCTCAAAAAGAGTGTAACCCATCCTAAATCTCCCAGCTAAAAGGCAGCTGTGCCCCACTTGAAACCCATGTTTCTCTACATGCTATGACATTAGTCATGAACTGTGTAATGGGAAAGAGATTGTTCAAATAGGTCATAAAAGGGTTCATTTTAAAAATGGCATCTGAGTTAAGTCAAGCCAAGAAGAGGAAGAAAATCCAAAGGAGAATAAACAGCAAGAACTGAAACCATAGGATGGAAAATGACATTGATTCACTGAATAGCTGTCTTGTGCCAGCCACTGTCCCAGGTGATAAAAAGTCTCTATCAGCAAGAAGTTCATAAGCAGGTAAGACAGACAAATAAGAAAAATTACTATATTAATGTAATAACTATTGTGTTTGAGTTATGCCCAGGATGTCATAAGACAAAGGACAGATCCCTAACCCAGCATAAGAGAAAAGGGCCACCTAGGTTGAAGTTTGCAGGATAAGTAACTATAAGCTAAACAGAAAAGCATTCAAGTGAGAGCATTTTATGCAGAGAAACTGGTATACACAAAGTTGTGAAGGTGAAAGAGACCATGACCCATCCTCCAAAGTGCTGGAGGTTCAGAATTTCTGGAGCACAGATGGGTTTATGGAGATAGCATGAAATGATGCTAGAATACTGGCAGAGCCAGACAACAGTGGTTCTTTTGTGCTTTAACAGAGGCTTGAACTTTATCATGAAAATGGTTTGTTCTTTTACAGATATCACTAAATCTTTTGTTATAATTACTTCCACAACGATGATAACAATAATGGTAACTAATGCTTAATATTTATGTTTTATATCAATAAGCTAATTTAATTCTTAAAACAACATTATGAGGTGAATACCATTATTATTATGTGCCAATCATTATGTTAGTCTCTACTGATAGAACAGTGAACAGGAATGTCATGGATATTAAATAAAGAAGGGTATATTCAGATTTGCATTTTCAATGATCATTCTAGGAGGGATTTGGAGGATGACATTGAAAAGGCTAGCTGGCAAGATGAACTGGTTATAAAATATCTACCATATCCAGACAAGATATTATGAAGACTCGATTTAAGGCAGAAGTTGTAGGACTTGAAAGGAGGGAATAGATATGAGAGCGACTTAAAGGCCGACCATGGTTACCAATTAGATTGGAGGATCAGGTGACAGGAAGAATCTGGGATGTCAACCAGGTTCTGGCTTTAGCTTCTGGGTGGAGGTAATCCTGTTCTCTAAAATAGACAAAACAAAAGGAGGAACAGATTGTGTGCAGGAAGGTAATCTCTTTAGAGTAGAAATGAAGATTTCAGAGTCATAGTTTAAAGGCAGTATGTCGAATATCATTCTCAATGGGGAAAAACTGAGAGCTTTCCCCCTAAGGTCAGGAACACAGCAGGGATGTCCACTATCACCACTGCTATTCAACATAGTATTAGAAGTCCTAGCCACAGCAATCAGACAACAAAAAGAAATAAAAGGCAACCGAATCAGCAAAGAAGAAGTCAAACTCTCACTCTTTGCAGATGATATGATACTTTATGTGGAAAACCCAAAAGACTCCACCCCAAAACTGCTAGAACTCATACAAGAATTCAGTAAAGTGGCAGGATATAAAATCAATGCACAGAAATCAGTGGCATTCCTATACACCAACAACAAGACAGAAGAAAGAGAAATTAAGGAGTCGATCCCATTTACAATCGCACCCAAAACCATAAGATACCTAGGAATAAATCTAACCAAAGAGGCAAAGGATCTGTACTCAGAAAACTATAAAATACTCGTGAAAGAAATTGAGGAAGACACAAAGAAATGGAAAAACGTTCCATGCTCATGGATTGGAAGAACAAATATTGTGAAGATGTCAATGCTACCTAGAGCAATCTACACATTCAATGCAATCCCCATCAAAATACCATCCTCTTTTTTCAAAGAAATGGAACAAATAATCCTAAAATTTGTATGGAACCAGAAAAGACCCCGAATAGCCAGAGGAATGTTGAAAAAGAAAAGCAAAGCTGGCGGCATCACAATTCCGGACTTCCAGCTCTATTACAAAGCTGTCATCATCAAGACAGTATGGTACTGGCACAAAAACAGACACATAGATCAATGGAACAGAATAGAGAGCCCAGAAATGGACCCTCAACTCTATGGTCAACTAATCTTCAACAAAGCAGGAAAGAATGTCCAATGGAAAGACAGTCTCTTCAACAAATGGTTTTGGGAAAATTGGACAGCCACATGCAGAAGAATGAAACTGGACCATTTCCTTACACCACACACAAAAATAGACTCCAAATGGTTGAAAGACCTAAATGTGAGACAGGAGTCCATCAAAATCCTAAAGGAGAACACAGGCAGCAACCTCTTCGACCTCAGCCACAGCAACTTCTTCCTAGAAACATCGCCAAAGGCAAGGGAAGCAAGGGCAAAAATGAACTATTGGGACTTCATCAAGATAAAAAGCTTTTGCAAAAGAAACAGTCAACAAAACCAAAAGACAACCGACAGAATGGGAGAAGATATTTGCAAATGACATATCAGATAAAGGGTAGTATCCAAAACCTATAAAGAACTTATCAAACTCAACACCCAAAGAACAAATGATCCAATCAAGAAATGGGCAAAAGTCATGAACAGACATTTCTCCAAAGAAGACATCCAAATGGCCAACAGACACATGAAAAAGTGCTCAACATCGCTCGGCATCAGGGAAATCCAAATCAAAACCTCAATGAGATACCACCTCACACCAGTCAGAATGGCTAAAATTAACAAGTCAGGAAACGACAGATGTTGGCGGGGATGCGGAGAAAGGGGAACCCTCCTACACTGTTGGTGGGAATGCAGGCTGGTGCAGCCACTCTGGGAAACAGTATGGAGGTTCCTCAGAAAGTTGAAAATAGAGCTACCCTATGACCCAGCAATTGCATTACTGGGTATTTACCCCAAAGATACAAATGTAGTGATCCGAAGGGGTATGTGCATCCCAATGTTTATAGCAGCAATGTCCACAACAGCCAAACTATGGAAAGAGCCAAGATGTCCATCGCAAGATGAATGGATAAAGAAGATGTGGTATATATATACAATGGAATATTATCCAGCCATCAAAAGGAATGAAATCTTGCCATTTGCAACGACGTGGATGGAACTGGAGGGTATTATGTTGAGCGAAATAAGTCAATCAGAGAAAGACATGTATCATATGATCTCACTGATATGAGGAATTCTTAATCTCAGGAAACAAACTGAGGGTTGCTGGAGTGGTGGGGGGTGGGAGGGATGGGGTGGCTGGGTGACAGACACTGGGGAGGGTATGTGCTATGGTGAGTGCTGTGAATTGTGTAAGACTGTTGAATCACAGACCTGTACCTCTGAAACAAATAATACATTATATGTTAAAAAAAAAAAAAAAAATAGTAGGAAAGGAGAAATGAAGGGGGGGAATCGGTGGCGGAGAAGAACCATGAGAGACTATGGACTCTGAGAAACAAATTGAGGGTTCTAGAGGGGAGGGGGTTGGGGGGATGGGTGAGCCTGGTGATGGGTATTGAGGAGGGCACGTACTGAATGGAGCACTGGGTGTTATACGCAGACAATGAATCATGGAACACTACATCAAAAACTAATGATGTAGTGTATGGTGATTAACATAACACAATAAAATTTAAAAAAAATAAAAAATTAAAAAATAATAATAAAAGACAGGGAAAAAAAAAAAAAGAAAGAGAGCCATAGGCCCAAGGCAGAGTTACTTGCCTACAGGATGGCAAACAAGACTTAACTGCAGTTTCAACCTCTCCAGGAGTGGACTTTTAAAACCAATCAATCTAGAATTTTCTGGTCAGAACCCGTGAGGTAATGTGTTGCATGGGCCCTCTCCATCCCTCAAAGGAAGATAAAAAAAAAATAATAATAAAATAAAGGCAGTATGTCTACAGACTTGGGTATGTATGAAGTCATGAATATAGAAAAAGCAAGAGAAGAGGGATGATAATGAACTCTAACAATAGTTTAAGAGGCCACTTATCAATTATTGGGAGTGCTGATGTATGCATGGCAGAGATCTAAAGCTGAGAGACAACAATGTATATTTGGAGCTATACACATGCAAGTGGAAGTTGAACTTGTAAATGAAAATAAACTTCCTAAAAGAAAGATTATCAATTGAGGATGGAGGTGGGCGGAGATGGAGATGGAATCAAGGAAAGTATCTATGAATGCTCTATATGTACAGAAAACCATTCTAATGAAGATATGATAAAGTCTTCCAAAATATAAGAAAAGATAAAAAGAACATTTCGAAGAGAAGATTATGGATTTGGGTTGATCCAATTATCTTCTCAGCCTCCCCTATTTCTTTTCAGATCACAACACCCAAAAGCAAGAGAACCAACTCTAGCCAAGTGCCACAACCTTGACCTTGGAAGAGAGTGAAAATAATTGATGGGCATGAAGAATCAAACTCCCAGTCTTCTAACCAAAATTCACTAATCAACTATAGACCCCCTTTCTAGGATCATCTAAATTTCTAGCCTAAATACCCATTTCTTTCTATTCCTTTTGATATGCAAAGTGACTAGTTAAAGAATTTAATTGACATTTTCAAGAACAAGGCATTGAATCTCACTTGAAGTCTTCAAATTGAACTGATACATGGAAAATTAATCCCGTGGAAACTAGAAAAGCCGTTTTACATGTGACATGGAGAAAAGACAATCTCAACTTCACTTAGGCTGAGGGGAAAAAAAAACACTTTTTCTATCATAAGTTTCTCCTTTTTAAGGAGAGATAATGGGTTGGAAACCATTTCCACAACTGCTTCTAATGCTATTACTGCCTGAGAAATAATACACCAAGATACTCCTGGCTGATCAGTTTAGATATGCTTTCTTAATATACTATTCTACCAAGGTGAAAATGTTTAGGGTTCTTCAATTCATAAAGAAATAAACTTCTAACTTGTTGATAGTGAAACCAAATATATATTTTTTATATTTATACATATATATATTTAGTTATATACATATATATACACATATATATAAACAATACTTACGATGCTGTATAAACAATCTTTTTTTTTCTACTTTAGAGCAGAAGTACTGTATGGAGATAGTAATCAACTGTAATTATTGCTTTTGAAAACTCAAGCTTTAAAACCCACAAAATACTTTAAAAATAAATGCAGGAAGCTTCATAAAATACATTTTCTCAATTCAACAAAGAAAAAAAATCAAACCAGTTAGGACACTCAAGTGTTATTTGCAGCAATCATGATAAGTCAATTTTGGCTTAAACCATGATTGTTATAAACACTCACAAAACATATTATTTACCAGATGGCAATCTTACTCAAGCAAACATATAAAACTTATGTTTCATTATTATCAAATAAGGATGAACTTGCCAGTGGGATAACCTCCAGTAGTTAAACAAACACATCTCCACAAAATGAATGCCATGGTTTCTATCACTGGTTAAGTATATAGAGTAAAGGAACCATCTTAATATTTAGCAGCACTAGCTTATATTCAAGAACCAAAGTTTATAGCAGAAAACACACACAAGCAAAATGACATATTCTTGTCTGTGCTTACACTTGTGTTTTCACTTTCTTAGTAAGAAAGCTATTGGATTCTAGTATTCCAGGAAGGAACAGACTGAAACTATGATTTAAGCTATAACATCTGTATTAGGTAATTATTAATTGATATTATGAAATGTATAAAGCAATCCTCAGACTTTCTTGTTACTGCCCCCTCCACCAAATACAATCAGAATCTATCAGACTCTATCACTGGTGGAATGTACACTATAAGAGTTGTACCTTATGAGTTATAATATCACAGACTAATGGCAGGATACTAAAAGTCTATTTGTGATGAATACCAGATTATTGTGTGTGTGTGTGCGTGTGTGTGTTAGTCTGGTGGAAAGTGACCCTTTTTGTAACTGAAAATCATATAAATATTAAAATAGTTTTAAAATTAGTTTTTTTACTGTTCTACAACAATTAAAACAAAATGAGAATGAAGAGTTTCTTTTGCTTATTTGTTTCCTGGCCACAGCCAATACTCTCAAACAAGCTGTTACTCAGAAACTCCATTGTAATTTGAGGCCGACACTTCTTGAACTTGTACAAGCATGGTGAAAGTTCAGAGGTATTACAAATAGAGACCATGGACAGAAACCGAGACCACGGACAGAAATATCAGGACTCTGACACAAAAGTGATGGATCTTTCATCAACCTCATCAGGTCCTTCAAGGCCAGAACCCAGGCACTATGGAATGACATACTATAGAGCACTTATGTCCAACGGGACAATAAAAAAGTCCAGGTTGTCCCTCTCTATGCTACCTCACTGGTTGCAATACTCTGCTGAAAAATCCTGGGTTTCTCTTTACCCCTGAACTAGTGGCTATGGCAGGTGTTGGTAAACTGGCTGCATTCTGAATGCAAACACAGTTCTTCCACATGAAGACAACAGAAGTAAAGAAACAAAATCTGGGTTTTGGCAAGTTAAATGCTATATTAAATTAGAAAAGTATTCTGAAGACTTTCCTCTTCCCCACATTGTTCTCTAAAACTAATAGTTAAGGGCAGGGACTTCTCACTGGATAGCACCAAGGCGAAAAACAATCTCTCTCCATAGAGGAGTAAGCAAGCACTTCACCTGGTAGAACATTTCACCATTGAAGGACAGGTTGCCTTTCGATTGCAACTTCCTTGAGGGTTGAGTCTCTTTCTCTATTACTTTCTGAATTGCATCTAAAACACTGAGGACTTTCAAAGAATATTGGTTTGTGACAGACAAAATGGATCACTTACACTGTACATCAGTACCAAAAACTTTAATGCACTCAAGCAAGGTCATTTCATCATTACCAAGGAGCCAAAGAAAAGAAAACTATAGAGAGAGAACCTTTTTGACAGTTGTTCCTTTACGAGTACTCTACTAACATGGACCAAGATTGAACTATGATTCTAGAAACAACAACAACAAAAGTATGTGATGTGCTCACAACCTCTAAAACCCTGATAAATTTACTTGGGGTGTATTTTTCTTTATAAGGTCTATTATACTCATTTCTAGCTGCTTAGGAAAAAATAAATGACCCAGGCAGGACATGTGGCATCACAACCAAAGACCAATTTTTTTTTTAAGTGGCCATTATATATATATGTATGTGTGTGTGTGTATATATATATATATGTATATATATATATAATTGAAACATATACTACTGTTGGTGCTTTCTTCTTTCTCCTCAATTTAAACGCTGGTGGAAATATTTATAAAACTGGTAACACAATTGTAGCATCTAATAAAGACTTCTATTATTCATTGGTATTATAACCATATTTCCTTTATATAATTAGTGTAGCTTCATTACAAAATCATTTGGAAAACTATCTCCCATAATTCCTCCACCCTAATACAGCTCCTCTCAGTTCTTTTCTCTTTCTGCAAGTAATGAATACATTACATGAGAAAATAGATTTTAGCCCTCACTTACCAGCCTACCACCAGTCACAAAGCTGCCCTCCTTCCAGCAACAGGGCAATAGAAAATTTTCATTGAGATAAACACCAGCTCTGTTTTTAAATGAGCCATCTTCATATAATTGTCCAATGAGTGTAATCATTTCAATAATTCTAACTGAATTTTCTCAATTGCAAAGACTGATATTCCTTATCAAAATGGAAAAAAAAATCATTTTATGGCTACAGAGAAGGAGAAATTGAACTTCTTTCCCTACACACTTTACTCCCTCATGGACAGAAGGGATACAGTGAACAGTGTTTCTTTCTGTTAATGTGGCTTGAAATTCTGCAGTACATTCTAATAGGCTCTTTCCAGAAAACCGCTGGGAAATATCATCTATACACATTTGTGCCACTAGTTCTCATATACATCCCTTGGTGCCCCTAGTTAATAATGTGATATTTCCCTAGATAATGAAGGCATAGAACCATGACCCTTTTAAGCAGAAGGATAGCATGACAATGTAAGTTCTGATCTGCCATGAAGGTAGGATACAGTAGCCTTTCCTCTGCAGCAACTTCAAGTGTGTAGGTGGCTAGAGAGGCCTCTGTTAGTCAGAATCTCAGTGCCATCTCCAAACTTTGCCAGGTGATTCTCTGTTCGGGTTGAAACTGTCAGTACTCTGAAGAGTCTGAGTGTGGGGGATTCTTTGATCTTTCTTCCCTCCACCAGTGAAAGGGGAACCGCACCTGGGAATAAGAGTAACAAGGATCCAGACTCTAACTTCATGGCAGGCCACCTTCTCTTGCCAAATCTCACCTTCCTATCTGAGCAACTGTGGGGGAATACTAAATGCTCATTTCATGAGGTTGTCATAGGAATCTGAGACAATGTAGCCTTAAGTATTGTATAAATTCTTGAGAATATTGTACACTTCTATTATTGAGAATATAATTGTGATTTATTAATGTTAGCACACTAGGTTAGGGCTATTGTTTCCTTGGCATGTTTAGAACTAGAAAAATCAGAAAATAATTCCTATTGATCTCATAATAAGCATAGAAATATAAAGCTGAAAAAACAGCCACTTGTAATTAAGTGGCTCTGTTCTCTCTAATTTTTAGAGTACAATACAATATTGTAACTCTTTACTTTTATTAACTGCCAAAATCAATCTCAGAACCCA
Source organism: Neomonachus schauinslandi (assembly GCF_002201575.2). NCBI lineage: Eukaryota > Metazoa > Chordata > Mammalia > Carnivora > Phocidae > Neomonachus > Neomonachus schauinslandi. The sequence continues at coordinate 61,997,287 of NC_058412.1, forward strand.
TTTTCCCAATACCCTGGAATAAAAAGGACAGGATTTTTTTCCTTAGATGCACAGATGCAGTTTCATTTACATGCATGCATTTCAGAGGCATTATTTAAGCCATAGTGCATATAATGAACAAACTGTAATCATATCTTTGTCCCAACTCAATTACAAAATGAACTCATAACTTAGAGCCCCACAATAAATATCTATTTCCAATTTTAGGCTGATCATTAAATATGGTTCACACTAGGAATCTGTTAAATGAAAGAATGTTAAAATTCACTTACATCACTTAGAGCATATTGATTCTGATGACTATTAATCCACATAAAACAAGTGGTACATCAACAGAGACAACAGCATTTCAGGAAAATTCTGCTCAACTCTCATAAATTTCTGGCTATGTTCCCTTTAGTTCCATACATTCTCCCTCTCTCTCTCTCTCCCCACCCTGTTAACCTTTTGTCAGTGGTACCCCTTCTATTCCTCTCAGACGTTAGTGTTCACATCCTCTCATCATCCTCTTACCTACCAAGTCTTACTCTCAGGAAAGAAGTAGGATAACTTATTCTTATACAGATATACTTAGTGATAAGGCTTCAAAAATTATAAGCACCAAGTATAACTGCATTTTAATAGGCAATGTTTATCAATCTAGTAAAATCATCCTTTACCTAGGAACTCCTGAAAAAAAAAATACACTTGTTTTGATACATTAGGAGCTCTGTTATTTTAAACAAGTGAGTCATTCATTCTTTAGAACTCTTCTTTATCTGTGAAATAAGAAGATTGAACTGTATGGCATTTTTAATATTCAACCATATTTTAAATATTTTAAAAAAATGGCAATTTCATATGGCTCAACTCAGTAGATTTGAAGTTATAAACATAAATACTTTGATAGGCTGGGTGGGTAGCCTAAATGTGTCAAGAAGTTAGCTGTAAAACACTGGCAGTATTGGAGTCTATAGGAACCTGAAGAACACATGCCTCACTTGTTTTCAAGCTGAAAACAAAATCACTATGCCATTCAAACTAAATAATGCCAAGGTGAAAGCTGGTAAACCACCAGTTTGTGAATGCTGAACTACACAATTATGGAGATTCCTTCCAGCCCCAACTTCCTGTGATTCTACAAAGTGCATTGGCTAAGGAAGAGGAGTTCTTAAAAACATTAACTGTTCTCTTCCACAACCATTGAGACATCATTGAGCAGCTATGTTAAAAGGTAATAATTTCAACAAACATTTTGCTACTGCCCCTGTAAAGACAAGTTCTCAAACAAGACCTACCATGATTAGGAAACTAGAAAGAAAGAAAATGACAAGTCAACATGAATGAAAAAGGAAAGTCAATAAACTGCCAAATTTTCACTGTGACAAATACAGACCTTGTAGAACTCTGCTTTACCTTCTCCATTCCAGAAAACAACATACTTCTCATCAGTGGTCATAAAAAAAGTGAAGTGACTCTGAAATGCATTACATACTATCATGTATAAGGACAACACAAGTTAGTAGGGTGAATTTTAAAAATAGGAAGAAAACAAACCAAAGGTCTTCTTCCACTATTGTCTCATATATATCATCCAAGAAGAGCTCTACTTCCCCATTCTTAGCATTTGCTAGACAACAGACAGAAAATCCAAGCCACACAAAAATGCAAAAGCCACCATGTGAGTTTGGTTAGGTTAAATGCATACTCATAATGGGTTATAAGTTTAAAAAATCAATTTTACCCACTTGAGTCAATTGTGGAAGTCTTAATATTGACCACCTTTACTCAACTGTCTGCCACATATATCTAGTAGCTATTTCAGGGCTTTTTATAAATGATATGTATATAATACCCTGTCATTTTTAAAAAAGTGATTTAGGGTGCCTGGGTGGCTCAGTTGGTTAAGCGACTGCCTTCAGCTCAGGTCATGATCCCAGGATCCTGGGATCGAGTCCCGCCATCGGGCTCCCCCTGCTCTGCAGGGAGCCTGCTTCTGCCTCTGCCTGCCACTCACCCTGCTTGTGCTCTCTCTGTCAAATAAATAAATAAAATCTTAAAAAAAGTGATTTAAAAAATCTTCTGCTTTTCTCATCTCTTTAATGGGGAAATGTCATCAGATGAAAATGTGTGTGTGTGTGTGTGTATACACACACACATATATATAGTATGTAGATCTCTATGAGAACATCTACTAACTACAGGTAGAACAACTATTGTAAGCAGTACAGAGGAATCTTAACAGTGTATTTCTTACAATAAAAATGTAATATATTTCAAATTTCACAAAAGTAAAGAGAAACACATTTCTTCTTTTATCTCCTGAGATTTTGCACATAACTGTATTTGGGATCTGATTCTATTTCAAAACCTATATAAATCTGGTAATTTTATTCTAAGGACTTGAGAACTAGAATTACACAACACTGATAAAGTGTGGTAAAATTTTTAACATGTTTTGCTAATAAGATAGACAAAGGAGATGCTATTGAGGTGCATGGTAAAGTTAAAAAAAGAGTTGGCTTCCAATTCCTTGGTTACATTTGTAAGTATACTCAACATCAAATGTCCAAACAAAATATATTTATTTGGGTCTTCTTGCTGTTAAGCATAGGTGCTTATAAAATATGGATGTCTAGAATCTACATACATTCTGCAGAAATCACTGCAATCTGGTTTTAAACATTCCTGGAAGGTTTATAATAAGATTTATGATAGTGATTAATTACTGCCTTACAGTTTCAAGCACCATGCTTTATGAACAAAAGCATGTATCTACTCATAAAGAAATAATAGTACTTTACAAAATAGCCATTTTTATAAGCAAAACAGTGGATTGATCCAATCAGATATATGATTATCGGTATGAAATATCTTTGACATAACTAACTTAAAATCATTAAGAACCTTAGTGGTTTACACTCTGTATAAACCTTTACACCTCCCTTGGATCTTCTCACAACTATCTCAAACAGCCATAAAAACAAATGAAATCTTGCCATTTGCAACAACATGAATAGATCTAGAGGGTATAATGCTAAGTGAAATAAGTCGGTCAGAGAAAGACAAATACCATATGATCTCACTCATATGTCGCATTTACGAAACAAAACAATGAACAAAGAAAAAAGAGATAATCAAAAAACCCAGATTCTTAAACACAGAGAACAAACTGGTGGTTGTCAGAGGGAAGGTAGGTGGGGGGAGGGGTAAAATAGGCGAAGGGGATTAAGACTACACTTATCATGATGAGCACTGAGGAATGTATAGAATGTATAGAATTGTTGAACACCTGAAACTAATTTAACACTCTATGTTAATTATACTGTAATTAAGTAAATAATTTTTTTAAAACATGGAATAGTATAACCATGAGTTCTCAGTTAATCATACCACACTCAAAATATATAATATACAAAATGAAAAAGGTAATGTTGACATTTTCATAGATTCAGAAAATCTCAGGATAGGAAAACCTATAAGCAGGTGAAAACTCCAGTGCTTACAGAGAACAGGGAAGTAATGAGATTGTGAGAAGTGGACTGTGTTGGTTTGTGGCAAAGGGAGATCCTATGTGCCATCTCAAGGGACAATAGCTACTTTCCTCTTTCAGCCTTGTCATTTATAAAGATTAGTGTCCCATTGTCAGTTCTAGTTTTTCAAGAAAAGCTGGAAATCTAAATCTTGTGAATTCTCCCAACTTTTAAGTGTTGGCAACTACTTCAAAATTATAAAACCCAAAAGGGATAGAAAACCTATCTAGAGACCATGGCCTGCTTCTGGGTCACCAGGTTAACAAGCTATGTATAAGCTCCTTAGTCCAGGCTTTCTGACTTTTATCTCTTATTACCACATTCCTGTCAGGGTGCTCTTCCTCGGTTCAAACACTTTTAACTATGAAGAATTCAGTAGTCCTCAAGCCAGAGTCCCTATTTTGGACAGCTCTTCCTTCTTTTGCATCAAAATTTACTTGTCATCATTGTTTCAAGAGCCACCTCTCAGCACCACAGAAACCTCCTTCAACATGAAAATCTTACTTGAAGATACAAGCATACAATATATATTTGGATGAATCAATAAATTTAAACTTTCCAAATATAAAAATATATGTATGACTCTCATAGGGATGTCTTTTTAGACATCAGACCAATTTTCTTTCATGTAATTTAATAACAGAATCAAAACAAAAGTCAAAAACAGGAATATCACCAGACCAGGTGTTGGAAAAACACGAAGCATATTGTTAAGGGAGATCTTGCCAGTGGCTCAGAAAAAGAGGAGAGGAGAAGGACCTTGTCGGGAGGCTGACACAATCAATACTCTACGCCTTCCCAATCCTGGACCCTGATGAGCTCATTTCTGTACTCAGGTCAGCACATCAATGCTTGTAGACAATGGCTCTGTCCATTTCCTCACATGTATAATTTGAAATACTACAACCCACTCCCTTATCCTCAATTAATTCCTCTTGCATGTACGTCCAATTCAACATTCCACTTCTGGTTTCCAATCCTCCGTGGGCCTGCAGCTGCCTACCCCACATCCTTTCTCTCTTGCTGATCTCTTCAAACCACTTTCGCTTCCTGCTTCTTCCACAGAAACTTGTTCCTTTCCTTGCTTATCTTTTGAACAGCCTTCCAATAGGTCTCCATCCTAGCAATTCTCCATTTATTACCATTCCTCAGTTGCCCATCCCCCAAACATTGTTCCACATAAAAGACTGCCAGTGATAATTATTGGAGATATTTTAGAAAATAGTTGTGTAATACTATTCATTTGCCACCTGTATTTAGCTGTTGAGAAATCCATGTTGAAAATGAACAGCATTGTGCTTTTTTCTTTTTATTTTTTTCTCAGACATGTGAAAATGTGATTTTGTGACAGTTTTGTTAGGGGTGAGAATTTTGCCTTCCTTTCCCCTTCATGCAGTGGTCTCCAGTGTCAACATTGCCTATGAAGTGAGTAAAGGCTCTTGAATTACAACAGCTGTATCACTTCTTTTTTAATCAAGGGAAGAAGGAAAGGTTGAAATCTCCCTCAAGTACTAAAAAGATGAAAGTTTATTTAAAGAAAGTATTTACACTCCTCACTAATTACCTAGGTGTGTCACACTGATGCCAGCGCAGAACTTTATATCCTTCAACCATCTTCAATATATCATTAAATTAAATTCATAAAGAAATGTGAGTTTAAATCAGAAACATGCTTCAGCAATTGGGAATATAATATCTTTCAACTTTCTCACTTTTTAAAAATAGAAATTAAAAAAAAAAAAAAAAAAAAAAAAAAAACCTCTTCCTTAGAGGCAAAGAGCCTTTATACAACTGGGCATATATTCTCAGCATAAATATAGCATGACTGCCCTCATCTGATTGAAGTTTTGTAGCAGAAAAAGTATCCCATTATCCACCCCCTTACCAGGAAGAAGGGAATTTTACTAAAAGAAAAATACAGACTGACCAGTTTAAAGAAAGAACTTTTAGGGCACCTGGGTGGCTCAGTTGGTTAAGCATTGCCTTTGGCTCTGGTCATAATCTTGGGGTCCCAGGATCGAACCCAAGACCCGTGTCAGGCTCCCTGCTTAGCGGGGATTCTGCTTCTTCCTCTCCCTCTGCCCCCCAACCCCCACTCATGCTCACTATCTCTCGCTCGCTCACTCTCTCTCAAATAAATAAATAAAATCTTTAAAAAAAAAAAAGAAAGAAAGAAAGAACTTTTATCCTTCCCAGGTTTAGTAAGGGAATATTTTCTTGTCCAGATTCTTTTCTAAATTTTCCATATCAGCAAAGGAATTCCCTCTTTTTTTCTCTTTCTTTCTTTCAACAAATATTTACTGAATGCCTTCTATGTGTAAAAAACTCTACCAGACATAGAGGGAAAGTAGAAAACAATATAAATAGGACCTCTACTTTCATGAATAGTACCACCCCACTGGGGCAGTAAAATATTATATGACTATTACTTCAGTTAACTCTTTACACTTTTTGATGTGCTAGCAAAGGAGGATGGTAGAGTATAATAAGGGCACATAGCAGAAGGACCTGGAAGGTTCTCAAATGCCTTCTTAGGAAGTGAAAAGCAGCAATTATTTTTTTTAGCATGTAGAGGAGGATGGGGATTTCCAGGGTAAGGGAACAGAGTATGTGAAGGCTCTCAGCCAGGAAGGAACATGGGTACTAAAGAATCTAGAAGTCACAGAGTGAGCAGGAGAGAGGTTCAGGCTGGTAGTAGAGGCATATTCCCCATCATTTAGAGCTTGAGACTGTGTTAAGGATTTTTATTTTTAGTTTCAGAGTCTGAAGGGAAGTCCATGCCAGAAATATACAATTACAAGTCATCACTGTAGTGATTTTATAACACAGAACATACTTAAAACCATTGGCATAAATAAAATTTCCTGGGGGAATAACATAGCCTACAAAGAGAAGAGTGATAAGAACAAAGCTTTGAAACTCTCAAACATTTGAGAAGAAAAGAGCAAGCTGATAAAGGCAATTGAGTAGAAGTAGCCAGAGGTAATAGAAGAAAAACCAGAAGTTTGGTGTCATAAACTAAGGGAAGAGCACATTTGTTCATTTAGCAGAAAAATGTCAGATGATGCTGATGAGTCACAAAAGTAGAGACTAAGAATGCATATAGGTTATTGTCAACCCGTCTGAAAGCTGCATTGGTTCAACAATGGAAACCCAAGCAGAGTGTGTTGAGGGGTAAGGAAATAAAGACAGTGTAGAAAAAAATTTAGAAACCTGACTAAACTTCATATAATATCTTGGCCATATCTGGGAGTGTCCTAAGATTGAATCCTCGGGGAAAAACAAAAACTACTATGTCACACACTGTCACAGCCACACAGTCTTCCAATTCCCATCTCCCCCTTCCCACCGGCTCTACCACTCAGCAGAAAATGCCACTTCCAATCATCTCTTCCAAACTTGCGCCCACTCACTTCTCTCTCCTACCCATAACCCCTTAGACTTCAAACATCCTGAGCAAGCACAGACTCAGTTGGCAACTTGTAGGCAGGGGACACTTTATAATACAACTGTTCAGACATATTCCAGACACATTTAACTCATGAGTCTCACAGTTCAAAAGACTGATGGCTGATAATTTCTTAAGAAAAGGCGGAAGGACTTGATTTTTTAATGTAATAGGGAGTTAAATAAAAAATGTCACTGTTCACTTGTGCTACCTCAACCATAACTGTACTGCATTGAAATTGTCCTTATCTATTCAATAACTAACTGTATCTTGTCATGTAAAAGCTCTGACATGACAATTAACATCTCTGTTATTCTGCAAGTAAAATTAAATCGCTCACTAGTAAAATAGAATAAAGACAACCAGAAAGGCAGATATGCCACCTATCTTCTTACCCCCATTCAAACCCCTATGTGCCTTTTTCTCTATAACTTACAGAGAAAGGGGGAATAAAAAGACATTTGTCCCACGATGTAATAGAGGATTCACCCACCAAATTATGTGTCAAAGCAGATTCCGACCTGTGAAGTTACCTGGTGTATTGGAAGGAGACAAGTATAGGCAAACATTCTACACGAAATCTGGCACAATTCACCTTTCCAAAAGCCCCTCTCATATCCTTCCCAGGATGCCTGCAAGAATCAACTGAGGTGATGATGACACTGAAGCTACTATCATGTGTTCAGGACCTACCTGTGCCAGGCATTGTAACAGATGTATCATGCACATTCTCTCCACAGGTGATCTCATTTTTCAGATGAGAAAAATGATGGCTAAACTAAAGAAGTTAAACAATTTGCCCAGGGTCAGCCAACCATCAAGCAGATAATGGGTAAAAGTGACAGTCTTTCCATTACATCATGCTGCCTTCCTAAATGAAAGTGATTTTCAAACTGAAGAACTAAATCAATGAGAATTATTAAATTACATATATATTAGAAGCCATGAGAGGGCTGTATAGCATCAGGGTTCAGAGAATGGACTCAGAGCCATTCCTTGGGTTCAAACCCCAGCACTGTTTCTTACTAAGTGTGTGACTGTGTGACCTTGACAACGGGGTGAGTTATTCAACCTCTCTGTGCCTCAATTTCTTCATCTGTAAAATGGTGACAGCAATGTGCCAAACTTAAAGTTCTTGTGAGGATTAAAGGAATATATATAGAGAGAGAGAACTCAAATTAGTAGTAGCTACATCTAGTTTCATTGGTCATCAGTTATGATTCCTATAAGGATTAATTAGCTTTGCAAAAAGAAAAAAAACCTCTCCATTCATTCTATGCAGTTAAAATAATTTCCACCTCCAACTGTGCACCCAGATCACTTCCAAAGCTAGGAATGTTGGCCCTAACTCAGAAGTATCTGACGGAGTTGATCTAGGGTGAGGCTTCGGGATGTGAATTTTAGCACTCTCCACCTGCTGCACCACCATGGCTGAGAACTGCTGATGTAACATCAAAAGATATCCACTTTCACTGCAATGTGAAAAAAATCAGATTAAAATAGCATGTTCTCTTTTTTCCTTAAAAAATTCAAGAATGTTATCAACTTAAATGTTAACAGCATTTATCTTTAGGTGGTGGAAGTATGGATAATATTTACTTTCATTTTATTTTTTATGAAGTCTTTAAATTTTTACAATTCATTAATATATTCATTCCACATATCTGTTTTGGTACCATGTCCTGACACTATTTTAGGCACTGAAGATATGACCCAGTACAAAACAAAGTCTCTGTGCTTCTGGGCTTACAATGTTGTGGGGAAGGCAAGGGATAAACAAAAATAGAATATGGGGTCAGCAAGTGGCATATACAATGAAGGAAATTAAAAGCACGGAAAGATGACTGAGAGCAACTACTGGGCTATTAGATTTAGGACGGTCAAAGAAGACCTCTCCCAGGGTGATATTCAAGCTAAGACCTGAATGAAACAAAAGACCCAGACATAGGCATCACAGAGAGAAGAGAATTCTAGGCAGAGAGTACAACAATGCCACAGCCCTGAGTGTTGTAAACATACATTTCGTTTAGAGTCAGGTTAAAAAAATGAAAAAATAATTTCATCTGGTTAAAAAATAAAAAAAATTGTCAAGGCCATACCATGTTCCCTGATCCTGGACCTCCATCATCAGACCGACCTCTCTGCCAATCTAAATAGCAACTATGAAATGAGGGTGAAACTGAGCTTCCACCCTTGATTTTATGGCAGTAGTTTCAAAAGCAAATTACACAAGGGATAGGGGGTTCCTTCTCTCATGTACATCTAAGAGGAAAGCATGAGTCAGCATCATTACCTTTCCATGCCAAGGAATAACTGCTGGATGCCGGCCTTTTGCCCAATAACTGAGTGATATGGAAGCGTAAGAGAAGCATGAAACATAACACTAGCCATTGTTGAAGCAACCTCAACAAAAACACTATATGTCTGGAACAATACAGAATGCCATTAAGGCCCAAACTGCTGTGTGCTGTAGACGATGAGGAGAGAAAGGGAATTAAGACAGTGGGTTTCAGAGATCACTGTGGCATTTCTTAAGAAGGTAAGGATAGTCATTGATCAGATGGATCCCCTTCACTCCCTTTCATCTAAATACATTGTTTTAGGGCGCCTGGGTGGCTCAGTCGTTAAGCGTCTGCCTTCGGCTCAGGTCATGATCCCAGGGTCCTGGGATTGAGTCCCACATCGGGCTCCCTGCTCGGCGGGAAGCCTGCTTCTCCCTCTCCCACTCTCCCTGCTTGTGTTCCTGCTCTCGCTCTCTCTCTCTCTGTCAAATAAATAAATAAAATCTTTAAAATAAATAAATAAATAAACACATTGTTTTAGGGGCGCCTTAGTGGCTCAGTCGTTAAGCATCTGCCTTCGGCTCAGGTCATGATCTCAGGGTCCTGAGATCAAGCCCTGCATCAGGCTCCCTGCTCGGCGGGAAGCCTGCTTCTCCCTCTCCACTCCCGCTGCGTGTGTTCCCTCTCTCGCTGTGTCTCTCTCTCTGTCAAATAAATAAATAAACTCTTTTTAAAAAATGAAATAAAATTAAATAAATAAATAAATAAATAAATAAATAAATACATTGTTTTATTGAGTCCAGAAAAAGCAATACAAGTTCCATGGTCAGGCAAAGCCCGACAGGGACAAGTTCAGGGCATTTTCATTGCTAGGAACAGAGACCCTCTGAAGCTACTTGAAAGGAGAGCTATAAGGATGCAATGACATCAGGGACATCAGGCCCCCCAAGGATAGGAAACACAGAGTTGGACCATACTGGGAAACCAGGATGCAGAAATTGAGGCCACTCCCTCCATCCTTTAGGGCCTATGGGGTTTCATCTTTCCTTCTCTCTGCACATTTGATCAATCCCCCTTGCTTAAGTACTTCCTCAGGTTTTCACTACCCAGCCCTTTATGACTTCAGTGTGCATGTGATATTAGGAAAGCAGTCCTGGCACTAATTCTATATGACCTCGACCTTTCATCTCAAAGGTCTGTTATAGACTGCAAATTCCCCCTGTTCCTGCTTCAAATTCTCTAAAGAAAAAATATGATTGACTTAGCCAGGCCTTGTTGTAGGCCACTGGGCTGCCCCAGGGTCAGGGGCCACCAGTGTTCTAATCAGCTGTGGCAAAGGGTGGGCCCTTAGAGGGGCATACAGACGTAGCCGTCAAAGTATCCTGCCTAGTTCTGACTAGAACAGGATTATGGCTTTCAGAATGTGTGAAAAGATGCACTGGGTCTACCAGGTATTTCTAAGAAAGGTAGTAAGTGCATAGTTTATGCTGTCAGTCACAATCTCATCTGGTATAAAGGGGTACAAATTTGCTGGCAAAGGGTTTTAAGGAACAGATTTTAGAAATTCAAGGAACTTCTATGGAGAAGTTAAAAAAACAATCTCAGAGTACTAAAAAGTTCCCTTACCAGAGTTTAAACCAAATTTCCTCTATCCAGATGGCTTCCAAGGCCAAGAGGGAGGGAAGTCCTGCTGCCTTTTTATGTTGGTCTTGATTGTTGTTAATGATCCCCAGCTGTAAGGCTCCCACATCTCTTTAACCTCTCTCTGGTTGGCCTCACATCTCTGCATCTCTTGCAGGGAAAACGGAACACTAAACGCAGCACCCATTCCCCAGCAGAGCATGTGCTGCACAACACAGGGAGGTCAGCCTCTACATGGACCCCAAGTCTTGCTCAGTTAGCATTGCCAGGACTCTTCATTCATCCTGGAAGAAGCTGGCTTCAGCATTCTCATTCCTGGAGGCAACGTGGAGCCATGCCAACTGCCAGCAGGAGAGCTGGGGCATGCAGTCACCTGTGGCCCATAAGAGGTTTCTTCTTCTGGATGCATAGGAATCACTGCCAGGCAATGACATAGTTTTCAGTGATGAGATATGCATTAGGAATTCTGATTCTAAAATGGGACTCTTTGCCACATAAATCTCCTTTCCAGGAGTATGCAGCTACAGTAATAATGAGATGTTCATGACAATTTCTCTGGTATTCTCTTATTGTCTCCTTCAAAAAACTTTTCTTGAATTAGCTATGAATTGCCAACACCATAGAGGCCAGAAGCACAGAGCTAAAACAAGTCACTGTGCCAAAGGAGGTCAGAGTCTGGTCAGGGATGTAGCATTTGCCCTCATTGCACTCTATGGAAGGTATGCATCGATGCTAATGTAGCTTGGAAGAGGAACACTCTGCTTAAGCTAAGGGCAGTGGGGTGGGGGCAGGCGGTAGGAGAGCAGTTCTCTGGGAATGCTTCCTGGAAGAGGTGGCACATAAAACACATTTTGAAAGGTAAGTAGGATTCAACCAAGTTACATAGGAAAGAACAAAGGAACAAATGAAAGGCTAGAGGAGACCTCCAACCAGAAGGAGCACATATACAAAGATGCAGAGGCATGAGAGAATATGCTACATGAGAAGAACTGCAACTATTTCTTAGATTATATATGAGGACCTGATAAGATGAGTCAAGAAATGCAGCCAGGCGCTCTGTCTTGTTTGCCATTCTAGGGAGTACCTCTTTTATCCTGGTGTGAAATCCACTCCTAAGAACCCCTTTCTGGCTGCTCTAATAAGTGCTGGTCATTGACCTTTCTGACTACCCCCATACCACAGACTTATTGAAACTTACAGGCTAGCTAATTATTGCCAATTAAACACTTTATTTCTATGTTTGTTTGTTTGTTTAACCATTTCCTGTAAGTTAGGTCTGCCTAATCATAATACCAGACCCAGGAGAGAAGGAAGCCCTTTGCTCTTCTTGTCCTGCAAATAGTAGGCAATCAACAAATACTTGGTGAAATGAATTGAAAATGTCCCTGAGAGGAGACTGCTGCCTCACTAGCCATGATTAGTAGAAGTTTTAACCTTCTTTATTGAAAGTGTATCTTCAATCCTCCCCCCCCCAACATACACACTCTATAACACATCCACCAAGTCTGCACAGTGGCATTCTGATTATCTACCCTAGGGTCTTAAGCCAAGTCCAAATGAAATGCCCCCAAGTCCAGGTGAATCTCCTACTCCAGGATTTTAAAAATGGACCCAATAAAGAAAATTCAATTTGCAGGCATGGAATCAAGTTTCCTTTGTTCTTTCATCTTATTCTAGGCCAGAGGGAGCAAGACCCTCCTGGTACCTTTATTATAGTTCTAAAAAGGAAGAGAAGGAGAGATTTGAATCTTAACCCTGAAAACCCCAGTCAGGACAGAGCAGCCATGGTGGCATCCAGACCATGGAGAAGGAAGGCAGGCTTGTGAGCAGGCAGTGGTGTTTTATTCCACGCAGTACAACAGAGGGTCCACTCTACTTACCAAATCCTCACCCATCGGCCTTGTTCTCTCTTCCCGGCCCAACACCTTGGTCCTTCTCCCCCTAGTTTTCTCCCTTCTGATACCTCCCCAATATTCTGTTCTGTTTAACAAGGCTCTTCTGTCTTTTGTTAGTGCCACAAGTTACTACCTTTAAATGCAAACACATAGAAAAACAGGAAATCACTGGTGGTAGATACTGGCACGGTAATTTAACTAAAATATCTTAAGGTGCTATGTCAAGGCTTTTGTTTTAGTTGAGCCCTCTATAAAGAGCAGAATGGGTTTAATGTCTATCTGATTCCATTGCCTTTATTCTTCCTCCCTTATCACACAGAAAATTCAAAAGAAAGGCCGTAAGAATCATGTAAAAGCTGTATTGAGTTTGCTCTACATTTCTAGCATATCTAGCATTTAGACCAAAAGAAGCAACCAAAACATAAAAGGAAATGAACCTATTTCAAAAACTTAATACACACCGGCATTTTACATAGGCTAATTCACTTGTTTCTAAGATCTCTGGGAGGAAATTCTTCTTATACCCATGATAAAAATGAGGACAGTGAGATCAAATCAGTAAGTGACATTCCAGGTTGAGAGACCAGTCTGGCTTCCAGAGCCTATTCCTTTTCCTATGCCACATAGCAAATAAAAGGCAGCCCCCACTCCCATATAAACATGTACCTCCTTCCAGAAGACATTTATTATACCCCTATCGTGCCAGCCATTATTCTAAAGGCCACAGATACAAAGTGGGGTAAGACAAGGGAGAAAGTGAAAAAGTCCCTTTTTCCAGGCCTCAGGAAACAAGACCATTTGTACACAAAAGTCAGGGCATATAAAATAAAATAGGTGTACTATTTCAAGTCACACATCAGCCCTGCCGAATGGACAGTTATAAAAATTCTGTCCAGAGAGTTGTTGAGATTTTCCTCAAGTGCCAAAAGTCAGTCTGTTAAAAAAATCACACCCGTGGGACAGATCTACAATCCCTCCCTGACTCTATGTCATGTTTCCTCAGTTTACTTCTAGTCAAAATGCATATTTTTCCCACTGCTCCCAAGGCTGAGGGTCAGCCTAGCTAATGAAAATCTAGCTGTCTTATTTTTTTTCCCTGCCATCAAAAATGGTCAGATAACAAAATGCAGGTTCTGATCCTGGCATGTTTATTGTTGGTGATGATGTATAAACTGATGGTCGACAGCTTCGTTTTCTCTAAGCTGGAAAGGCCCTGCTGGGAGAATTGGGGAGGAAAAGAACTTTTGATTTTGACTAGTAGTAAAACAGTTGGATAAACATGACATGACATGGATGTCAGAGTGCATAATGCAACTGCATGCACCCAGATGGGACTGGAGAATATACAGACATGGATAGAATACATGTAACAGGGAGTCAGGTGCAGATTTACAACACTCTGTATTCTTACAATATTATGAAATATTAGAGTGGAGTTTTGACTCAGAGGAAAAAGTGGGAAAGGTCTTGAAAATGAAGAACAATCTTCTTAACTTTATTATGTTTTGTAAAATAAAGCAAGAAAAAACCTAATAATCACTAAGTAATTTTGGTTCTAAGGGTTTATGCCAAAGAACGTAACACTTAGGGTCATTATGGAAAGGTGTGGAGTCAAATTAAAAAACTGGGCTAGAGAATATTTTTGATATGGGACAGCTGAATTAGAACATTAGGTAAAGTGCAAATGTAGATTAAGAGTGAGGAGTCCTGGGTTTTCATTCTAGCTCTGCCAGAATGCACTGGGGGCGGGGGGGGGGGGGCGTTAAACCATGGTAGGCCTGAGTTTCCTTCTGATATAAATACTTCCTCCTCACCCTCACCTCTTGACCACTCCTTTACTCAGATGGTTCATCCCAGGCAAGCAAACCAGTGTCAGTCTTAGTTCTTGCTACTGGAGGAGCTGGGTCCATCCCATCTCCTTAATTTACTATGAAGCATTTTCTGACCAAGTTTGGAGTATAAGATCATGTACTAGGTATCACAGGGTATAGCCAAAATTTTCTTCTCTACAGGTCCTTAGCAGCTCCTTAGTGTTTTTATTTAGCCTTTTACAGATTGCAAACAATTTTTATGTCGATTAAAAAAAAAAAGGAAAACTTTTTCCAGAGGGGGAAAGAAAGCTCATATATGCAAATGCCAGATAGAATTTCAGGAGGTTCGAGGATTCCTGGAAAATAAGGGAGTTCATGAATCCCAAACGTAGAAGCACTAAAAATTCACTGGGTTTCATGGGTACCAGGAGTTAATAGCTTCCTCTAAACTACGCATTCCAGTTTCTGAATTCACTTCGATATTCTACACAACCACCATGGCTTTAAGCTGTTGCTTTGCAACCTCTAGTAAACATAGAAGCAGAAAGGCTCCTTTACTCCTCCAGCCCTGGAGTTCTTGTGTATCTGTTATGCTACGTGGGGAACTATACACATAATGAGAAGTTTCAAATATTCTCAAATCCACAGGTGACGATTTTCCTGTTTGTTCACTTCTGCTCTCCACCAGTCCTGTTTTTCATTCTCTGACCAGACATCCTGGTCCCATTTTCTGGCTTCACCTAACCCCATCCACCTTAATCAATGTCCATCTTAACCCACGTCTCTTATGTGGCAATTCCAACCCATTGGCCAGCAGCATCAATGAAGATGGAGAAGAAAGAGGAAAGAGGGCCCAGCACCTAGGCAGGAGGGTGAGGCTCTCCCTCAGTAATCTGTGAAATTGTGGTCATTAGAATTGCTTGAGACCAATTAAATCAATGTTGCCTTGGCTCCAAGACAGCCTTTATTGCTAGGAGGAACTGTCAGCTTAATCTGTGGATGAGATCAGTAGGCTCAGGGCCGGAAATACTAACTTCCCAAATAGAGTCAATATGGAAAGGGGTGAAATTAATTCCCTTTGCTGGGTGTTTTTCCCGCAGTTGTGGCTCAGGGTTCAGGATGTGCTGAAGCCTTTCATTCAGGAATGAAGTCTGACCTTTCAAGGCTGGTTAGATCAATAATGAGGTTCAGTACTCATTAATGGAAATAAGTAGGACACATGCTACAGTAGACAGTTTTCTAAATGGAATCTGAACAATCCTAGACTCCTCATGATCTTCCACTCAGGAGTCGGCACAGACTATCTTCAGGCATATACTTCAATGAGTTCCTCTTAGATCCTTGCTCTTCAAAGCATGGCCAGGGGACTGCAGCTTGTTAGAAATGCAGAATCTTGGGCCCCACACCAGATGTACTGAATCAGAATCTGCATTTTGGAAAAGATATCAGATAATTCATATGCATGTTGAAAGTTAAGAAGTACTTCAAAGAACCCAAAGAAGAGAAGACTGTGTTTTTAGAGAACTCTAGCAACCCAGAATAAGTCACTTTGTCTTTTGATGGATGAAAATAAATTTAATTGGTTTACTTCAGTGGCAAGAATATGGCTTTCATATTATAGCCCGAAGAAATGTGATACCTTGATGTTTCTTCTAAGCACCAAAGAAGATATACTTGGATGCATGGTGTGGAGTGTGGAGCAAAGTTTGTCTCAGCAGCACAGAGAAGGCAAGAAGGCTCCAAGCTGTAAGCAGAAGAAAGCCATAGCAGAGCACTCTGCAGAAGTGATCTGGATGGAAGTTTGTTGGAAGATTGTGATTCAGTTACTGAGGATTTTCATCCCACTTTAGGCCTCATCTAATTAGTGTCTGTGCAGTGTTTCCAGGTGTGATCAGTGTGATGGAGCTCTGTGATAGTGCACCCCTCTCTCCATTCATCACAAGGCCCATAGATTATAGCAGATCTAATAGAGTCAGACATGATATGTTGTCCATGGAACTGTCACCCGTGATAAATGAATTACACAAGTCTCAATGTTTTAGGGACTCCTGTAAAGTGTCAGATCAAACAAAACCATCAAAAACTTAAAGAAAGGGGCAAAAAGAAATACATTAAGCACTGCCCAGTCACTGATACAATGCTGACATATGAAGCAAAAACCTCCTGATTATCAAGTTACCACATTTATATTAGGAAAATATTGTAAAATATGGATTCCAATTACAAAAATTCTTCTGAAATGTCTGGAAGCCTTTCATCGACCACATAGTATCAGTTATAAGAATCAATGAAATCTTCAGCCTCTCTAGCATTTTAGCACACTTGATGTTTCTCTAGGTCCTTTCATTGTTTATAGCAGAGCATGTACATGAGCATCTCTAAATTAATTCATATTCAGTTACTAAAGACAGATGCATCTTTACTGATAGTTGCAAGCCAAAGGTCAGAGGGCAAAAATAAACAAGGGGCAAACACTATTCATCAGACACTGGTTTTCAAAGCCACAGATAATCTTAGTGAGAGCTACATAAGATATAGAATAGACATGCAATATAATGAGTGTGAACCTCAAATAAAAACACCAGGCTAAACGGTAGCTTGAGACTCAGTAGTTGGGCACTACTGAAAAGGACACAGTGGTCAAATGCCAACTACTCAAGCTCTTCAAGGTTTCTGTACTCTGCACCTACTTGAAGGGTCAGTGGTCTCTCATGCAGCCCTCTTAGGGCATTGCGTACATGAGCAGAAACACAAAGTACAGCTGCTTCCATAGTGCTGTTTTATTATATGTGTTCTGAAGGCCTAAACACTTTATAATTCATTTATTATTATTTATTATTATTATTATTATTTTGATGCATCAGGATACTAAGATTGATTTAAATACTTAGGGGCCAAGTGTCTAAGATGAGACTATAACTAGAGTTTCTCCTTAAGTTTGATGTATATCATAGGTTCTCCTTTACTATTTTTATTCTTAAACACTTTATAGTAGTCGATGCATGAAGTATGTTCAGAGGAGCTTTTGCCCTAATGAAGATGTATTTTGAAGGCCTGCTCATATCTTATCTGCTTGCTGATTCACTTACATTAAATTTTCTACTGTCAAAGTTAGGATATAGTTTAAAAAACAAAGTGGCTGCCAACATTTATATAAGCAATTAACACAGGCTTCACCCTAAGTCTTTAAGAGTGAAGGTCTTTAAAATGGACACATTGAAGGTGCCTCATTAGCGCAGTAGGTAGCGCATCAGTCTCATAAAATGGACACATTGAGACATAATAAAGTGTTTGTCACCAGTCTTCCAGCTCTCTGAGATTCCGATGCTGAGCAGTATCATTTCTCCTTGAAGCTAACTGAAGAGAATGTTAGAAGAAGCAGAATATGCTCCTGATGCTTCATTAAGTAAAAATAGATGCTGTAAGAAGATATGATGATGATGATGATTATGATGATGATGATGATGATGATGTTCCCAACTGATCCTGCTTCACTCAATATTAAGATTTTTGGTAAGTTTGAAGAACTATTAAAGCAGCACTTGAGTGCCCCTTATCCAATGGTATATCCAGGAAATAACTATAGGAATCCAGTGGGCTCCACCACTGTTAATACTGGGGCCCAGTGGTAAGAAAAGACAATATGAGACCACCAGGATACTAGGAATAAAAAACTCATGAAACACCCAGATCCAATAGTAGCATTTACCACTCTCTTTCTATTCTTGCTGGGGAAGGCCACAGCAAAATCTGGCCTTTTCCAAGCTTATCAAATGCTCCTTGTTAATGATGGATGCTAACACAGTAACCACTCATTGGGACATACATTAAATTAATTCCTTAGTTAGGATTTCAGATTTCTGTTCTCCATCAACTAGACTGAATAATGAATGTTGCCTTCCTGGACTATAGGGGGTGGTAGCTTATCATGACTTTAACTTAAATCTTATAATGTATAGACTCCCAGAAAAATTGTGTCTCAGTAAATCAGAAAATTTAAAGAAACTTTAAAATTTAAAATGTGAAATTTGTACCCTCTACTACCATATCAGAGTTGCTGGTAGTTACTCAATTCAGGATAAAATGGCAAGTCACCAACTGATGACCTCCAAATCCAAAACAATAAATTCCAGAATAATTTTACTACATCTTTCTTCTATAAAAGCTATTGATTCTATGCTACTTCATTGGCTTCTAGAACAAGATGTTCTGTAAGATTTGGAGTCACTGGACACTTTCTGGATTGCACTTATTTATTCAACAAACTTTCGTTGAAGGATATAGGTACATAACAAAGGAATCAGTAAGTGATGAGTATTATAAAAAATTTAAGGTTAGTCAAAATGGAAATATAGGAGTTTTACCAGCAACAAAGAAGGGGAAAGAACATCCTCAACAGAAGGAACAGAAGCATGAAAGAGCCAAAAAATAGGAAATATTCAGAGAATAGCAAGCTGTTCAACTGGTCTGGAGTACATAGTGTTTTGGACATAGGAGAGGGAGATATTAAGCTGGAGATAAAGGTTGGGACCAACTGTGTGAAGAACAGAGAGGAGCCAACTAAGGTTTTCGGAGCAGAGGAGCAACATGATATAATTGTGTTATATATACCAGAGATATGCTATTCAATTCAGTTGTTCTTCCCTTTTGAATTTCTCCCAGTGATTTGTTTCAGTTTTTGTATGCTGCATTAATTGAAATTAGTGGAGCCCAAAGGAGGTTTTGTTCAAGACTTAGTAAACAACAAAAATAAAAAAATAAATAACAAACCTCCATAAAATTATAGAATTTTAGAAATGTTGAACACTTCAGAGCGTATGTCTATATTTTCCCAAATGAAGAAACTGAGAACTGAAAATGCTAAGTAACCTGCAGCAAGTGAATGTGAAAATTAGTAGCAAAAAAGATTATAACTCAGGTCTTCCAACTACAGTTCTATAATATATTCTAATAAGCTGAATATGCATCCTCTCTTTAAGAGTTTCCCAATATAATACTGATCCTTTACAAAGCTAAACCCTGAATAACCTCCACCTAAAACAGATACGCTTAAAAACTGAAGATTATTAGGAGTGTTCATTTAGATTAAATAAAATTGAGTTGTTAGTCACAGGTTCTATTTACACAAAAATAATTTGGACTTTTATGAGTTTACATGTGAGAAAAGGAGCTGTCTCACCTGCACACCATAAAGTAGACTGACTCTAGGCAATAACACTTGCACTGAAGCACAGAAGCATCAAACAAGTCAATCATTCCAAAGTGGCAGTTTTGGATGAGCAAAACATACATTAAACAAAAACAAAAACAAAAAAAAAAGGAAAGGGAAGGGAAGTGTGTATAAGAAGGCAAGTTAGTTTTTACAATGCTAGGACAAAAATGAAAATAGGCACTGCTCAGATTTACAACTCTTTCTTATTCTAGCACATGAATACAACAGGATTTCCTCCACTCGCTGTCAAAACTTTTACAAATTTTTTGTTCGTATTGCATTTTGCCTTTAGAGACCATGGGGTAGACAAAGATATTTTTGGTGATGTCCACTAGGGCTGTATATGTGTGTGTGTATTTATACATATATGAATTATAAGCCTAGTTCATATATTCATATATGTATGAATTATAAGCCTAGTTATAAGCTAATGGACAATCTGTTGAGCATATCAAAAGTGGAATACATACTGGGTCTGAAGGTGGTCTAGTCAGACTGGCATTCTGCTTCTAGAATCAGCCTGGCAAGTGTCTATGCACAACACCTTTCCATTCTTATCCCCCTGCCTGCAGCCACTAGGCTACTCAACCTCCCATCCGAGAGGACCCCTAATCCTGTAGATGGTGGTTGCTGACTTCATGGGATCTAAAATCCATAAAATTAGTTCAAAACTTCTTTAAGTAAGTTCCTAAATATACTATCTTTTAGGGTAAAGTTACATAATTTTAATAGCTATCGTGCAAGAAATATCTCAAATCCTCTTCCCTAAATTTCTTCTTTCAAGATTTGAGAACACTCTTGAGGTTAAATTCTGGAGTTTGTTGAGAAGTTCACTTTCAAGAATCCCGTTATGAAGTCCATTCACCTCTTTACTCATTCTGGTTGCCTCCACTGTACCTTGTTAGTTGCAGAAATGTAATGACATGGGATGTGAATAGAAACCAAAAATGCAGTCAAGGTTTTTCACCTTTTATGATCATATACCTAATGGTTATTGTACTGTCAAACCTGAGTCCTTACTTACCTAAAACACACACATACAAAATAAACAAACAAACAAACAAACAAAACCACCTTCAAGAGACAGACTGGCTAAAGAAGGAAAGGAAATTACAAGTTAGCTGATGTAAAATGGTAAGTTCCAAAATGTATGAATGATGTGTGATCCTAGAATCTGCCATTTCTCAAATCTTTACTATATGCCAGTAATGTGTTAAGCACTTTCCAAATATTGTTTCATAAAACACTCATAGTAACCCCATGAGCAAATTCTTACTATCCTCATTTTTCAGAAAAGGAACCAAAGTTCAGTGCTATTAAGTAACTGATTGAAGGCACACAGCAGATAAGTGGCACATTAGCAGGTCTGTCTGATTTCAAAGTCTGTGTGCATAACCTTTACACCAAGACCTTGGGCTCCAGGACACCCAACATCTCAGCAATACTATTATAGCAGAAGCAGGATTCCATATCCCATAAATTTTGTGGACGCTACTATTTGTGACAAAGAACGTTCATCATCACCCACCCTTATAGGTATATGATGGGATCATACAAAGAACAGTTAACAACCATTTGTTAGGAAGTATGACAATAATTGTCTTGCAGAGAAGTGGCTCAGGGAAGAAACTGCTCAGCACCACCCATTCTCTCATAGTACAGAAAGTTTTGATACTTAGAACTCTAAGAAACGAAAATGATAATTCCCTCCTTTTAGAAACTGATTTTATTTTATTTTTATTTTTGTTTTTAAAGATTTTATCCATTTGACAGAGAGAGACACAGCAAGAGAGGGAACACAAGCAGGGGGAGTGGGAGAGGGAGAAGCAGGCTTCCCGCCGAGCAGGGAGCCCGACGCGGGGCTCAATCCCAGGACCCTGGGATCACGACCTGAGCCGAAGGCAGATGCTTAACGACTGAGCCACCCAGGTGCCCCAAAACTGATTTTAATATACCTAGATTTTTGTTATTTTACATGAATTAACTCACTTTGTTAAGCATGATGTGTCTCCTTAACTGGATGGTATGACTTCCTCTGGCCCTCCCTATGGACATCCAGAAGAATCATAGATCCTTAGGAGACAGAACTGACACTAAGAATCAAACCTATGCTTTGCAAACCTCAACAAAGATACCAAGGAGTCTCACATAGGTCAGAAGTGGTTGAATCTGTACCAAACTCTCCCTTTGAAAGTCCTTGGAACTTACATGATTTTTT
Source organism: Neomonachus schauinslandi (assembly GCF_002201575.2). Lineage (NCBI taxonomy): Eukaryota > Metazoa > Chordata > Mammalia > Carnivora > Phocidae > Neomonachus > Neomonachus schauinslandi. The sequence goes on from NC_058412.1 coordinate 62,019,306, forward strand.
TTCCAGCAACTGCAGTATTGTAATTTCAGTTAGTTCCGTGGGGTTGCTATAACAAGTATATTAGTTATTACTCCTGCCCAGTACAACATTATCTGCCTCATTATCTTCTCTATACACCATTACCTGTCTGCCTCAATCATCCCATCCATAAAATGGGGTTAATAATATTGGTCCTTGTCTACCTTGAACAAATACTGCTGGAAAAAATGAGAATATAAATTAAGTTGCTTGCTGCTCTTTGGAAGAAAGTTGCCTTAGAAACACAGGCTTATTATTTCTCCATAGAAAAAGCAAAATATATTAGGGTTTGCACAATGTTGCTAACTGTGATTTTGCTCTTTTTTTAACCCTAGGCAAAAGGACTACATTAATTCCAGTCCCTAGGTGAACCTTTTATTCCATTTTCCACTGGAGGAAAAAAAAGTTACTTTGCAAAGAAAGGAAAGAAAGAAAAAAATGTAGTATTCCCAAACCTCATTTACGGAACATTCTGTTCTTCAAATTACAGCACAGCAAGCAGGCAAGTGGGAACTTTTAGAATCCTGCATCCAAGCCGGTTCCACACAGCACCCACTAATACAAAATGGCTTTAATTACTTTAATATAAATCCTGGAAATGTGCAGATGGATTGTAATAATTATGCAAAACTGCGATGGTCCTTTATAGAAACACAGATCTTGCTAGCTTAAAAGAGAATGAAAGGAACACAAGTTCAACACAATATGTCAGGAAGCATATCTCCTAAGAAGTCCTGTATTTCAAATGCCAAGCTGTACGTTTCATCGGATGTGGCAGTTGTTATGGAAACTATGCTTTTTGATTGAATAGCAGAATAAATACCTACCTAAAATCAGCATGATGGGCTAGTGCACAAATTAAGAATTCCCCAAGACAACAATTACTTGGAGTTCTTCCTTGAGATAAATTTGAAATATATATATATATATATAATCTATTATGAGTTTTATGAGTTTAAATTTTTCTAAACTACTCTTCCTTACCTAAAACAGTCAAACCTGCTTCACTATGTGTGTGAATATGACTATGTGTTTACCCCCAAACACATACCTCACTCACATCCTGTACACTTAAGACTTACTGAATGAAAAATCTGATGCTTTGCCAAAAAGGCAAATTTTTTATCACATTTCTTCATTTTCTTTCTGAATTAGTACAGTAGAAGCCTTGGGAAACAAATGTTGAGTTATTATCATTGTCATTTTTAAATCAAGTAGGTCATATATAAATGTGGAAAATCCCCAAGCATGAGAGAAAGGTCAGTTAAACATGGTTTTCATATTTTCGTGAGTCTGATATTAGACTGTTGCTGATTCCTATTGATATTAACAACCTTTCATAAATCATAATACAAATACTTCTATCTTTCCGTGTGGATATAATTCACCTATTTGCTGACTTAATTAAAGGCTCACTGTATAAAGTATGAAATAAAACATACTAGGTTTGTTTTCCTCTTTCACATTTTACATGGAATGATATGCCAAGGAAAAAGTGTGAGTGCAACAGGCACCCATATCACAAACTTCTCCATAATGGGCATGCATTCGCCCATTGGATCAACATCTTTCAATTTATTAGCATGACAAAGGACACAATTATTTTGGATATGCCTGAATGCAATTTTCATTAACTTTGCAATGATTTATTAACAAAAGTGTCAGGAATGTAATAAAAGCAGCAGGACTCCTCAAAATGCCAAAATAAAAAAAAAAATGAAGAATACAGCAGAATTTCCCAACACGCCTTACGGCATCAGGTCAATAAGGTTGCCTGATTCCATCAAAAGCATCACCATGGTGAGTGAACTCTGCAATTAACAAAGAGTAAGCACAAAAAATGCTAATATCTCATTTGAATGTAATTATGCACAGATTACTGTTCACTGGAACAAGAAAAGGGATTTTAATTGTCATCCAAAGTTACATGCAAACCCTGGATTCTAGTTAACTTCTTTTTTTTTTGGTTGAGGGGTTCATGTGAGAATAAAGCTTACAGTTCACAAATTCTTATGTTCAGGGACATTGTAAAAGGCATTGCCTTTGTTTAAGGGATACAACTTGAAAAGTTTTAAAATAACATCATTCCATGTATGTTGGCAAGGTTAGTTTGTAATAAGTTTCATCATCGTTTGCATTTTAATATTATTTGATCTCATTTACATGTTTAAATTTGTTCCTGTAATAAAATTCATTAGTATGTTTATCATAACCACATAATGAATATAGCCCTTATGTAAAATAAAAAATTGAAAGTACATTAGAGACATTACAAGCTGTTTGAAATTACTGTGCTTTGCATATTATACCTTATTAATTAAATTATAAATTATTTATTTATGTATTTCTTTAATCAGGGGCAAGCACTAGAACAATATTATATTAGTATAAGAAACACAATACAACTCAAAGCTAATTCACACATGGACCAATTTTACGTAAACGCATGCAAATCCATTTTGCCATGGGGTGGTGAATGCCACTCCCCCTGCTGAGCATCAAGGGATGTGAAACCACTGTTTAAAGGAGAGTGGAGGGCGGAGGGATTAGAAGTGTTTCTTGTGCAAGTTAAAAACTGCACTTGTTAGTATAATATCCCCCTTTGCCTTCTCATTTTATTAGTATAATTAGGTCAGATATGCAGATGGAAGCAAAGATCGGATCATCATAGGAGCTGATACCATGTCCATTTTATTTGGAGTCCATGGGAAAGGAAAAAGTAATCTTTTTTCCTTTCCTTTGTCAGCAGTGATAGAGAATATGAATAAGAGAGAGAGAGAGAAATGAAGAGAAAACAATACATTGGAAAATAAACCCAAATTTAGGGAAATGAGCACTAAGTTCACTTTTCTCATTCATTTTTTTAATCATTTTTTTAAAACCATATGCAGAATATCTGCGATCTCTTTTTCATTATGTTCACATGATTTACAGATCTCTCTTTAAGTTAGTTTCCTAATCCCTGGTTTGAGTACACTGATCTGATTACAGGCTCAGCCTATGTCTATACACACAACAGATTTGACTGTTTTGATAAGCAATTACTTCTGTCTACATGGTCAAACATGATGAGCCTCGCATAGGGCCTTTAGCCCTTAAAGAAGCCTGTGGAGTCAGGGTAGGAGACTGGAGGGCCCGTCAACCGCATGGTGTGGAGAGTGCCTAGGTTTTAGAGTCGAAGAAGTCTGGATTTTTTTTTAAAGATTTTATTTATTTGACACAGATTGAGAAAGAGAGAGAGAGCACAAGCAGGGGGAATGGGAAAGGGAGAAGCAGGCTCCCCGCTGAGGAGGGAGCCTGATTTAAGGGCTCAATGTGGGCCTCGATGCAGGGCTCAATTCGGGGCTAAATCCTAGGACCCTGGGATCATGACCAGAGCTGAAGGCAGACACTTAACCGACTGAGCCACCCAGGTGCCCCAAAGAGGTCTGGATTTTAATCAAAGTAGTCTCTTCTACTCCAAATAAGGATAATCTTAACTCACAGAGTTGTTCTGATGATTAAATGAGATTAATACTTTTAAGTGGGTTAGCATGGCTACATAGTAGGTGTTCAATAAATGTTCATTCCAGGACTATTTCTGTGCATGAACACAATCGAACAATACACCAGAATTGCCTCATAATTCCACAAGCCTACATGGCATGCTGGAGCTCATTTTTAATAGATGTCAGCCTCTGATATAGGAAAAAGCAAGCTCAATACTGAGAAGGGTAATGTTCAAAGCAATGACAAAATAGACTAATATAAGTTAGTTATAAATCTCTCTCTGAATAATAAAAATAACTTTATTTTCTTCATGGGTTTTAAGTGTAGTGTGCAATTCCCTCCCATCTCAGTTTCCACAATTTGGTAAACACCAGAAGAGAAGAGTAGGTGGGGAAAGCAGTAGCATCAAGAGATGCTGCAGGATGAGGAGAAGCCCACTATCGTGAGTGTGTTTGGTTGCTAACTTAACAGGGTCTTTGGCAGATTGCTAAAACCAAGACATATCTGTATTCACTTTTTCTTGGCACCCAGCTAAACCTTTTTTTCGGAGCTATTCTGCAGTTAGAGGAAGCCATATAACTGAGTTCTGGCTAGATAGATAGATAACTGGATAGATGGAAGTGATACATGCTATTTCTAGACCTGGTCTCTAAAAACTCCTACCAATCTGCCATGCTATTTCTTTGTCCTCTACCCTCTCTGTCTGGATAGAAATGTACCAGCCAAGGACACCGAGTCTTCTGAAGATAGGGTGGGGAGGGCCACTGCATGGACAGAACATGGGTTCCTAAATAACTATGTGAAACATAGCAGCCCCCATCCTAATTAGACTGTGTCAAGAAGGAAAAAGAAAACTTTGTTGTGTCACACCACTGAGAATTTAGACTTTCTGTTACAACTGTTAGCCCACCCTGACTAGAACTTGGTCATCATGAAAGGTGGGTAGTTTTTGTTTTTCTGAAAAACTCCCTTTTAGTGGAACTATAAGTCTAGATGTAATTAATTTGATTTGTGTCAGGAAAAAAGAGATGCCCGCAAATTATTTTTTAATTTTAAATGAAATTTGATTAAGATAATACAATTCTGCACAGTTCTTTCAACAAAGGAATTTTCTCTAGTATGATAGGTACTTTCTCTTTTTTTAATACATGGTTTTTATTTTTAAATTATTTTTCACTGAAAGATAGTTGATATATAATAATTGTATAAGTTTAAGGTGTATAATGTGTGGATTTGATACATGTATCTATTACAATATGATCACCTCCATAGCATTAGCTAAAACCTAGTTACTATAGGTATTTTCTAAAATAATAAATCTTCACTAAAACACATGACTATATATTGTGCTTTCAAGTAGTGTCCTATATATAACTACAGGACAAGAAAATTAACCCTTGAGAAAGTAATAAACCAATATATATAGATGTTCATTATAGAGAAATTAGATTCACTGAAGAAAAGGTTTCATCAAAACACATGTTTCTAATCAGTGTGCTCTGCTTTCCCGAGGGCAAATTTCCAGCCAAAATGCTTCATTAGCAAATAATCAAGACACCCCTACCTTTGTACTACTTTTGAACGGGGAGCTGTCAGTGGGCCACATACAAAGGATGGATAAAGCAACACAATGAACACAAAAACTCTAAAGTCAATAAATAAAATAGAAGCATAAGTATGTTATGGACCCACTAAGTCAGAGAACAATGTGGGATACCACATGGGAAAGCAATGTCAATAGAAAGGAGAAAAAAAATTGAATTTTATTACATTTCTAATGATTCAGTAGGTAAAGAATCTCCAGATGGTCTAATATTCTATCAGTTGCTATTTTGATTAGCACATTAAAAAATCTTAAAATATCATTTGCACCTGTCAATATTGGGCATAATATAAAACATCGTTTGTAATCTGTGTGCATTTTCTCAGTGGTTTTTTTTTTTAAGCACCTAAATAGCCTTTATTGGTTATGGTCTATCAGCATGAGGTTGAGTGTTCTTCCAGAGTAAGGGCCTAAAGGTCCATTCAAAATTTTATTCAACTTGTTTTACATGGTAGCACCTCACAATTCAGATGTCTATTAATAAATACCTGTGAAGATAAATATTATGGTATACTCACAAGAAAGAAAGGACAAAGACATATGGCTTAGTTCAAATGAAGGTAAGCATTACAAGTAATTTAAACCAAGAAGCAGAGCCTATAGCCAATAGATACAGAGTGACATATCTTAATAATTGAAGAAAACATAAAACAACATGCATACAACAAATAACTTGCCCCCTGGACCCTATTTATATCTAGTTATATATAAAAATGGTTTGACAGAAGGTGAAAGAAAAATAAAAGTAGGGCAACTCATGTTTGTTGAGCACCTACTATGTAACAAGTGCTCTCATTCCCATGCCCCTATGGAAACACATCCTTTCAAGGGTACCAGTGACCTCTCATGGTTTTCCATATCCTGCCTGGACTTCTGCTGCACTGAGTCCCAGACCAATGTGTTTGCCCAACTCCTAACTCATAGCTTCCCTGGGATGTCCTAAAAGATTCTCAAATTTTAAGATGTGTTAACTGGGGAGCTTCCTGCCTCCCCCACACCTGTTCCTGCCACAGATTGCTTCACCTTAGCCAATAACAACTCTCTTTCCAGATCCTCGGGACAAAACAGCTGGTCCTTCTTGGCTTCCATCTTTTCCCACATCCATGTCCAGCAACAAATCCTGTCAGCTTTACCTGTACAGAATCTAACGCTCACACCTCCACTGACACCAGACTTCAGGGGGAGTTCTCCTTTTAAAAGAGAAGCTAGATTATGTCATTCTCCTGCTCAATACCTCCAATCACACCCAGGATAAAAACCAGGGTCCTGACAATAACCCACCAGGCCCTGTATGATCTGGCCTCCAGCTCTCTCCCTGACTAGATCTTCCATCTTTCCCCACACACTCACTCCTTTCCAGCTATAACAGGCTCCTTGCAGTTTCTTCGTACACTGTAGACACACTCCTGCCTCAGGGCTCTGCACCTGCTGTTAGCCCTGCTTAGAACATTCTTCTCAGTGAGACTTTTATTCAAATGTCATCTTTTCTGATGACCTTATTTAAAATTGTCATCTTTCTACTTCTTGCCCTAGCATTCTATATCCCCTTCTTTTCTGACCTATTTTTCTCCATAGCACATACTACATTCGTCATTTATTTTCTTTGTTGTCTGACCTCCCCCTCCAGAATGTAAGCTATATGAGGGATTTTTTTCCTATTTTGTTTTCGGCTTTATTTTCAGAATCAGCCAAGAAACCCCAAATGCTTGGGAGAACTATGTTATCTTATTTAATCCAAATGGACCTTTTGAGTGAGGAATTATCAGCATTCTCATATACTAGTTGAAAAAACTGAAGCTTAGAGGAATAAGTAATATTCCAAGTAGCAAAGGTGGGAAAAGGAAGATGGACAAAAGTCTTGGTCTGCCTTTTGAGACATCTTGTTTCCATCACACTACCTTGCCTTCACATAAAAGAAATTATACTTTATTTACTTAAAGCCCACTTGGGCACTAAAGTCTAGTATCAGTCAATTATTTTATTTTTATTTTATTGTTCCCCTTCCCTAATCCATTTTGTTGAGTTTCTTGGGCTTACCTGAATTTTAAAAACTATTTTATCTAAAAATTAAAATAGTATTACATCAAATTTTTAAAAATATTTTCTTCAAAGTTTACATATTATCTAACCAGGAATAGAATTATGATGTGAACCAACCTCCTAGAGTATGTCTGAAATTTATAAAATGTTTCCTTTGTTTTCATGCTATAAGAAAAAAAAGTCTGAAAAATAAATTTCATGGACTGATCATAATTTGGATTTTTCCTAGTCTCCCTGCACTGATAATTCATTTTTCATCCAATAGACACATAAAAAGAAAAAAAAAGAAGGGACAAGAAGGTAGGAAGGAAGGGAGGGAGAGAGAAAAGGGATGAAGGTCAAGTGTTCCACTTCATAAATGGGTAATAGTCATTCTTATTCAAATCTGTATTCCAAAATTTAGAGAAAATTTAGAGTTCTTCAAATAGATTTAGGGACCCTTACAGACTATAATTCAATTGAGAGAACAATTTTCACGCGCACACAAACACACACACACACACACACGCTGCAGACATTTATCTTAAGCCATTTTGAACATTTGCAGATTTCCACTGTTCTTTGTGATTCTGAAATTGGCATCCCTTATTATTAATGTATTGGATATTATTCTGTGAAAAGAATACTAAATTTAGAGATGAAGATTACTTCCTCAATCTTAGATGTTTAAACAAAATTAAAGATAATTTTTAATATAAAAAAGATGTAGAAATAACATACCTTCCACTAACTTCTAAATATTAAGTTTAATATATGAAAACACATACTCTGATGGGTATGTTTAAGTCAGGATAGTGAATTTGAAGCTACGCATATTCCTCTTACAAAAGCCAGTTGCTTCTAAAGGGATCAAACATAGATGTTAACACTTAAAAATAAATAAATAAATAAGCAGTACCTTAGCAAAGTTTCAAGTCAAAATAACAACTGGCATTATTACTTCTAAAATTGGAGAATGATTTTTCAATCCTCAAAAAGGGCTAGATGAAAAGATATTAATTCTGATTCATCCCCTGTTTGCCTCCTAGTCACTTCAGTGCTCTTGCTACACAAAGTGAAAAGCATGGACCAGCTGCATCTGCTTCACCTGGGAACTTATGAGCAATGCAGCATCTTGAAGAATCTTGAAGCCATCCCAAAGCTACTGAGCCAGACTCTGCATTTTATCAGGGTCCCCAAGAGATGCATATGCACATTAAAATTTGAGGAGCATTTATGTACACTATTGAGCAAAATATCTTTGCTTAGTTATAAGAATTAAACTACCTTGGGGCACTTGGGTGGCTCAGTCGGTTAAGCATCTGACTCTTGATTACAGTTCAGGTCATGATCTCAGGATCCTAGGATTGAGCCGGGCAACAGGCTCCATGGTCAGCATGGAGTTTGCTTGTCCCTCTCCCTCTCCTCCTCCCACCCCCTCCATCCCCGCATGCACACTCTAAGATAAATAAATAAAATCTTAAAAAAAAAAGAATTAAATTACCTTTGCACAATGAAAAAAAAAAAATGGGTGTAGGAATCAGCTACCATAGCAGTGATATATTCAGAGAAAGAGAAGAGACTATCTTGAGGACCCTATTTCTTTTGCTTCTCATTTTGTATAAGGAGTAAATGCTAATGGGGAACCTATATCAGCAGTTATGGCTTCTTGAACATTGACTCAACTAACCTGAAAGCAGTTTTTGAGCTCTGCCAAGAAGACCACCATTATCACTGAATAAAAATAATTTCATTCTCAAGTCTAACATTTAAATGATATAAGATTCCAATTTAATTAGGACAACAATGTGAAGCCAGCTCAAATAAAAAGCAGGGACAATTTTCTAATGGATTTAAATTACCATCTTGTGACAGACTATCACAGATGACATATTTACTTTTCATACGAGCTAAACGAATACCTTAGATAAAATGTGCTAAAAACACAGCAAATTTGGAATTAATGAAACCGTTGATAATATATTTTTAAAGAACACTTTCTCTTGTAAAGGAAAATAAATCTGCAAAAGCCAAACAGTTAGTTAAAATGGCAAAATCCAATACATTATTGGAGCTTAGTAATGAGTTGGGAATGTGACCTTTCTTCAGAAATTGAAGATGCTCTAATCAGAATTAGCCAGGTGCACACTGGGGTCAAGCGCCATCCAGAAGTTTCGCTAAATAGCTTCTATCTCGCCTCTGATCATAAATGCTTCAGATCCCAGGCTTTGACATCTCTGTGACTTCAGTATTGTGGCTAGGCAGCTGCCACTTATTTCATTTTCAATGCACTAAATTTTGCCTGCCTTAACCAGGGACCTTTTGGCAAAATATTTAGTCTAATAAATTCATGATCTAGCATTTTATCTTTCTTATCGTGGCCTTCGTCTCTTTAAGAAAGAGAGAATTCAAATAAGACTGCAGAAACTGAGTGGAAAATGAGAATATAAGTGTACACATGCTTGAAGACATCACGGTGAACTAATGACTAATTACTGTGCAATTGAATACTAATGGAGAGCCTCATGAAATCAACATGAACAGGAAATGAACTCAATATGACCAATGGTTCCACAATTAAAATCAAATAAATGCCTAGTAATAGAAAGACTTAAAAGATATTACTACAACCAGTCAATTATTCTTCGGGTTATACTTTACTAAAATAAGCATAATGCTAGGTAGAAGTAGCTAGCTGGATATCTTTTTAAAAGTTAATGTGCATCTGAAATATGAATTACAGTACTATAATTATCTTCAAATTAAAGTATGTAAAACTAGTTCAATAGCAAGTCACTTATTAAAGCAAATCAGATAAACATGCATTTCAGGAAAGAAACTTGAGAGGTTAACTTTCCAGGACCTCTTAATTAATTAATTGTCACTCCATATGTTTAACTCTTTAATCCTTGGCAGTCCAGTCAGAAAATTGTCAATAGGAAGCAAGCTTGGGCACTGGGGAAAAGGCAACACACAAACAAAACAAAAAAAAATTTAAAAAGCCTCTACCCCCAATGCCTGAAGGGGTAATAGCAATTATAAAAATTGATTAATAAATTTGTTACCACTTTTAAGAAAATTGCATACATATTTCCTTTAGTTCTATTTCATTTACTTCTTTTCCACGACCCAATGGCTGAATAAGGCAGATTAAAATAAACTGTAATATTTTCTCTTGAAAAGTCTACTCACTTATCAGCTGTGGATCTAATCAAGGACCTAATAAGTCCATAATGGTACATTTGCTTCCCAGGAGAAACCACTGTTTCTCATCATTCCAGAAAATACCCCCTTGCAAAGTGCAACCAAGAGCCACAGACTCACTGCAACAGTCTAATAATTTGATTGGGAGCCCTTAGGCAGGGATAACTTAAATTACAATTAGAGAGCCCTCACACTGGTGCTAACATCTGTGTACTGAACCACTGTATACTGATTAAAGGTTTTTAAAAGAGAACTAAGTACTTCCCATATTAGAGACAAGTCTAATTCTAATGGCCCTCATCCTTAGTATGTAATACTTCAACATTCCCTGCTGAGATTCCTGCTCATGAATCCAAAGAATGCATACCCTGGGTAATAACTGTCTTAGAAATGTCCAACAAATGCTCAGGTATAAATGGGCAGAAGGGCAGAGCTCTGGGAAGGAAAAGAAAGCACTGTTCCTTTCATCAGTCTTCCTGTGTCTACTTCCTCCTGACTTTACGGCTACATAGTTGAGGTGTTTTTGTTTTGGTTTTTCTGCTAAAAGAGTGATTCTAAGGAGAGGGTCAGAACTCAGAGAAATTGCCATGGGGGCACCAATTAATGAAAGTTGACATGAATGAGGACACGCACACAGCATCCCTCAGCGTCCTCCTGCCTTGTTATTAAACGAATCGTGCATGCAAGGAGAATAGAGCAAGAAGAAAGCAGAGCCACAGAGCTCTCCCCCAACACCCTGGCCACTCTGCTCCTTCTCCTCCGTTCATTAGGGCCTTTTTCAAGCACATGGCTGCAGCAGATGTCCCCGAGAGAACATTTTGTTTCCCCCCTGCATCCAGGCTCAAACACCTGGGCTCTGACATGACGTCCGGTGGAGGCTATTTTCTTTTTCCTTTTTTAAACTTTCCTTTTATTTGGTTTGCATACAAGGCTAATAATGAGGTTTAAAAAACTATACACAATCAGTATACAATTACACTCATCGGGAGCCTGACATGTAATTTCTGATAAACCCGTATAACTATGAACAGCAAAAGGAACCACGGAGCGCACACAATGTGTGGGGTCATCAGAACACAATGCCAACACAATCTCTGCGTCATGTCTTGTTGCATAGTATTAATCAGTGCAAACATTGTTTGGGAAATGAGAGGGGAGAGAAAGAGCAGTTTCCCAGCTGCTAGTGCTTTGCCATCAAATCTGATAGTTCCATCTAATATAAGAGACTTCAGTAATAAAGCTTAGAACCAACAAATGACTCTTGAGGAGTCTACTTAAACTGTTCAAAATAAAATGAAATAACACATCATTATATATAATCCCAACCCTCCTGATAATTTCACATTAGACATTTCTTTAGCGATTTATTTTCATAAGTTTAGGAAATGTATTAGCAACTTTAACAGGTACAATAGGTGGGTATTGAGTATCCACATTATCTAAATGATCAGTGTTCTAGGCTAATCACTACAATTTTGATTTATTTCAAATTTTCAAATCCTACATGTTGCAACATAATTATTTTTCTGTTGATTGTTATAGGGAAAGGATACAATAAGGTTTCATTATGGAAGAATTATCCAGGACCATAAGATGACAGCCCAGGTCACTGGGGAGCACAATGCAATACTATTGTCAATACTATTGATATGTCTTAGGAAAAGTGAGTCTGGGAAATGCAGAAATGTCACAAGCTTTGTTTTACCTTCATTTTAATAGAGCACAGAATGACCTGTATGGGAGGGGTTGACTACTTCAATCAGGTTTACACTATTTTCAATAGGCGCTTCCAATCAGTGCATTTAGCTAGAAAGCAATTCCTGACTTTATTATTACTGTTGTCATCCTTAAAATGCATTCTATTTATTTTTTTAATTCGCCAGGAAGGGCGAAGAGAAGACGGGAGCAATAAAGAAAAGGAGCCAGTAACATGCCCTTAGGGACCAATAGTGAAGGGAGAAGAATCACAGGAGAAGAGAGATAGGAGATGAAAATGAAAGACGTATCTTATTAAACCATCATAATTAAGAAGTAATAGCTATTCATAAAGAGACCCATGCCCAAAGACCTGAAGATGTCTACAACAGTAAGGGCAAATGTTTTCTAATAGGTAATAATCAACAAATAATCTACGTTAAAAAACAAACAGACCGCACAAGAATGAGAAGGCAGAGTTCTACCTTCTCACGCTGCTCCAGCCTCTGGTTTAGGGTGGACAGATCAAAACTGAAACTAACTAAAAAGAAAAATTGGTGACTGCTTTTCAAGTACACATAAATTTTGGCAAATTCAGAGATAAAGAGCATTTGATAACAGAGCACCTTGTTCCCTATCACCTGTAGCTTATATTAGGAGATGGTCTCTGGCTCTGAACCCTGAGATTACAGTTGCTGCCAGAGATCCAAGGGAATCAGTGCCTGATGATGAAACTGACCCCATATTATTCATTTCGGCACAAGACAGGAATTAATTGGATGGATTTTTTCCCTTAGCTCTTGGACTTTAAGTTAGTTGGACCTAGGAGAACTGAGGAGACAAATCTGAAGGGAAGGAGAAACACATTTAGTCCTTGGACACCCCCTAGTGTCTATGTGAGCATGAAACCATCTCACAGGTATCCCTCCCTTTCCTGCTACATCCAAGAACTGATAGGTCTGGCTCCTAAGGATGAGGACCTAGGACTCCAGCCCTGTGGGGAATCGGCTTTCCTCTCAGGTCAGGAATAAAGGTATCAGACTCAAAACCCCTCTCAGATACTTCTAGAATTTCTGCTTGCCATTAACTTCGTCTCAATGTGGCAGAGTTTATCTCAAGAAAATGTGGAAAATTATGGGTGGAGTCAGGAGGGGTCTATAATTTGCTTCCCCCCATAAAAAGATAAATTTCACAGTTAATATACAGAATGCAAAATGAAAAGGAGAAATGGAGGGAAAATCTATTTCAGAGAATATATGGTAGTTTGTCTTTATATAGATAACTTGTGAGTGTTTGAATAAGTTCTGTGATATATTTATGTTTACCAATGTGATTGGATGTGAATACTGAATAAAGTCTGGGAAAAACTGCTTGCTACTTCTCTCAGTCAGCGGTTCTTGAGCAGTATTTCATTTGCGTGATGAAGATATAATTTAAAAGTGGCATGGAAAAGCTTTAGTGTAAGCACCTTTGAAAGTTCCCACAAAAATTGTATGTGATTCCCTTTCCATCAAGGTAAATTAATTTTTTGTGTGTCCCAGGGTTATCTATGGACTAGGCTTTCTCTGTTAAAACGTTAAAATTATGAAATGTTACCATGAGTTTCATCCATGGACATCTCAAAAGTGTAAATGTGCCTGAATGTCATTACTATATTTGCCTGTTGTAAATACCCAAATTTGCCCCGGTGTGCACAATTCTAGGAAAAGCATCCTTCTATATGACTTACTGGAACTCCAAGAGACACTTCATATTTTCCTAGTTTTTCTAGCATAATGCTTTCCCACCAACTGTTTTGGGGAAGCACTCTGCCATTCTATTAAACTTTGAAAGATGTATTACAGCAATACTAGAGAGCACTTTCTCCTGCTGCACCTGGGTAAGCTGCAACCTATATGAGACCTGATTCTTTACAGATTCACAGAATTTTAAAGGGCAAGGCTCCTCAGAAACCACCTGATTCATACCCTTATTAAGAAATGGAGAGGTCAGAGTGATTTCATGACTTGCTCAGAGCCACATGGCAAGGTTGACAGAAGGCTAAAACAGGAACCCAGAAGTCCTACACCCAGCCATTTTTGGTCACTGATACTTCTAAGTGTAAGACTGCATCATGGGAAATTTATAAATGTGAATATATCACCTGTGGCAAGAAAAGAGAAGCCTGATTGCAATGTTTGTACCCTCCCTGTTGGGGACATATTCCCTATAAGGTGAAGGTGTCCGGCCAGCTCCTATGGCACCCAGCCAGGAAGACCACGACAGTGGGCTCAACAGCTCTCCTTCCCTTGATTTTTCATCTGCAACTCTGATACAAGACTTAGACTGTAGAAAGAGAGAAAGGAACCGAGGGGAGGAATGTCAGAAACATCTTGCCCCCTCCCAACTACCACTAGCACCACAAGCAAGCATGTGAATGAAACAGTTTTGTTCCTTCCCCAGCAGGAAATGCTACTGTTTTAAATACCAAACAAAGATAGCTCTTGCTTCTGGTTACAGCCCACACAAAATAAACTTATTTTTAAAAAGGAATCTTGGCATATGGTAACAAAACCTATATAATTCTCTTGATCTTTAATCTCTATGCCAATGTCTCTTTTACAGATTATGGCCTCAACCCCTGACAAATCTGCTTAGTGAATTTTTGGCTGACAAATCTGGCAACACAAACGCTGTCTGAAATACATTCCAAAGGCTAAACATTTTCATAATAGCTACTTTACATAGCCTAGTAGGTTTCCCTTTAGGACACCAATTAGATTTTTTTTAAAGTGACAGTGTTAATTTTTATGATTACACACAGAACTGAGATTTTTATTTAATACACTGGGCCTTCTTTTAAAGCTTTTCAAGGGGACCAACCACTTTGCCAACAGACGGGTGTTACAGCAGGGGTGATTATAGTAATTTTTCATGTAATTGGAAGTCACCATTTGGTTGCTATCTTTCACATGCTTGTTGACTCATCATATAATCCTTTATAATGGAGGTTTGTTGTATGTCACAAGAACGTGCCAAGCAGCCGGGAAATAACAAACAGAGGAACCCCCTGGCTGGTGGGGACCACAAAAGTCTTTAACATCTGCCCAGCTCTTTAGACTGCAATAAATTTTACTTAATAGCAGTGACCGAACACCGAGAGAAAGGTTTCAGAGGATTTGAGGAAAATCTGTGTTTTCTCTCAAAAGGAGATGTCTCAAGATTGTATTACACACCATGAAAGCACAGTTTTAAAAAGATAAGAAGGTATAAGTACTCAGAATAGAATTATCAAAGTCCCTTCCCATAAATTCAAGAATTTAAGACCAAAGTAAATGCAGCATGTTGTCCCTCAGGTTCACTTAACACAACTTCACTTTTCATCTCATCTTTTGAATAGTTAGTGCTTTAGTGGAAGAAACACACAAACAGAGGTTACATGTGAATATTAGATGCTGTGTAAAATAGTAGGTAAAGGTCAGAGCTGGAAGTGGGGACACCTGAGTTCTTATCATCCTGGGAGAGACATGTGAACATAACGAAGCCTCAAATTACCTTAATATTGTAAGTGAAGAGGAGCATCACTATGATTCCTGAGTCTCCCTAAGAAAGAGGTAAATAAATAAGAGTAAATCTGGAAATATTTTGTATGTTAAAGCACTAAATACTAGGCCTTAACATTTGACTTGAGATGATGGTTTCTGTTAACATTTTGCCTTCTTTGAACCAGTAAAGTTGGCAGAGCCATCTGTAATGTGCATTCCATCTGATGCTATGTGCATATTTCCTTTGGAATTTTCCAAGAAAATTAGAACTAAGCTGCTCACTTTTATAAAAAATGTCTCTTCACCATTTGCTTCTAATAGGCTCAGAAGAGGGGCGCCTGGGTGGCTCAGTCGTTAAGCGTCTGCCTTAGGCTCAGGTCATGATCCCAGGGTCCTGGGATCAAGCCCCTCATTGGGCTCTCTGCTCCATGGGAAGCCTGCTTCTCCCTCTCCCACTCCCCCTGCTTGTGTTCCCTCTCTCGCTGTGTCTCTCTCTGTCAAATAAGTAAATAAAATCTTCAAAAAAAAAAAAAATAGGCTCAGAAGAATGACTTATTTTTTTAAATTTAAATTAAATTTAAATTTTTTTAATTTTTTAAATTTTATTTTATTTTGTTATGTGAATCACCATATCATCATTAGTTTTTGATGTAGTGTTCCATGATTCATTGTTTGCATATAACACCCAGTGCTCCATTCAATACGTGCCCTCTTTAATACCCATCACCAGGCTAACCCATCCCCCCACCCCCCTCCCCTCTAGAACCCTCAGTTTGTTTCTCAGAGTCCATAGTCTCTCATGGTTCATCTCCCCCTCCGATTCCCCCCCTTCATTTTTCCCTTCCTATTATCTTCTCTCTCTCTCTCTTTTTTTAACATATAATGTATTATTTGTTTCAGAGGTACAGGTCAGTGATTCATCAGTCTTAAACAATTCACAGTGCTCACCATAGCACATACCCTCCCCAATGTCCATCACCCAGCCACCCCATCCCTCCCACCCCCCACCACTCCAGCAACCCTCAGTTTGTTTCCTGAGATTAAGAATTCCTCATATCAGTGAGGTCATATGATACATGTCTTTCTCCGATTGACTTATTTTGCTTAGCATAATACCCTCTAGTTCTATCCACGTCATTGCAAATGGCAAGATTTTGGTTTTTTATGGCTGCATAATATTCCATTGTATATATATATACCACATCTTCTTTATCCATTCATCTTGCGATGGACATCTTGGCTCTTTCCATAGTTTGGCTATTGTGGACATTGCTGCTATAAACATTGGGGTGCACATACCCCTTCGGATCACTACATTTGTATCTTTGGGGTAAATACCCAGGAGTGCAATTGCTGGGTCATATGGTAGCTCTATTTTCAACTTTTTGAGGAACCTCCATACTGTTTTCCAGAGTGGCTGCACCAGCTTGCATTCCCACCAACAGTGTAGGAGGGTTCCCCTTTCTCCGCATCCTCGCCAACATCTGTCGTTTCCTGACTTGTTAATTTTAGCCTTATTTTAACTTATCAGTGACTGCTTTTCCTTTCATAAAAGGCCCATGACTATTGACAGCCATGTTGCCTAAAAAGCATTTCAGCTGGACGCAACTCTTGCATATTGATTTGACAAAGAACCTGCATTTGTGTTTTAATTTAGTTATCTAAGTACCATTTTATAACTCAAGCACAATATTAAATATGCCCCATCTTACTTAGTTCCTAAGATCTGAGATAAAGGTCGTTTGCCTCACTAACCGTGTGTTACAAATTAGCCATAGTATGAGTTAGCCCTAGGTTAAATATCTTCAACAAATCCAATGCAATTATATACTTTACTTTAAATAAGTAAATATAAGACACAACTAAAAAACAAAAACCGAACAATTCAAATAAACAGTTTATTTAGCTAATTTTAGCTCTTATGACACCAAAAACAAGTATGAAATAAGACTGTCTTAGAGATTAGAAATGACTATGTGTCATGTACTTTAGACTGCTGCTTAACTAATTATTTCTAGCATTTAGTATCACATACTCATTGCCTTCAAAAGGCCATCAGTGATACAGGCTTCTCACAGACGTTAGCTGAGGGGTGACTGGCTGGCTAGGTTGGTAGAGTATGCAACTTTTGATCTCGGGGTTGTGAGTTCAAGGCCCACGTTGAGCACAGTGTGCACTTAAGAAAAAAAAACAAAAAAAGAAGCAGCTAGTTGAATAGCAGACCATCAAAGAAAACAGTTGGTAAAATTCAAGTCTATTTTGATGCAATAATTATCTCAGATAAGAAAGAGTAAAGGCTGGATCATGAGACAACTGCTTCTGTGGTAACCAAATCTGTAAATAATCAACCAGATAACTTAATGCTTTTTAGGAACCTAATCACTAGGACACTTTAATTACTAAGTATTCAAATCTGTCCAGTGCCACAGGAATTAATAAGTAAATTGTTGTTGAGTAAGTAAACAAGCTTTCAGAATCAGGATTAGAAGTTCATTTCACAAATAACAATCATCTTTTAATTTACACAGAAGAAATAAAATTCCTTTGTGAAGTTCAGTTCTACTATTTCAATCAGGAGGACATTCCACTGATAATGACTTTTATCCCACTCCTAAAGTTCGTGACTACAAAATCCACAACATACAAAACTATAAAACTAGCTTAGAGGTGATAGGCCATTCTTTTCTCCAACAGAGGAAAATATTTTCTCAACAGAATTATATTTAGAAATATTAAATTTGCAAGAAACCCTTGCCTTTCATGGCTTCCTCTTGTTGAGTATGCACATTCCCTCCTGATGAACTACTTGTATCCAGCCAAATGACACTGATCAAATTATGGAGAAAAAAAATGCACTCTTTGTCATATTCCTTTATGATAGAGCTAACAACTTATTTAATTCCATTAGTAAATTTGGTTTGGTAATGGTTTTTATCATTTTCCTCATTGCTTTTTTAAACTTAGAAAAAGAGGGAGGTACATGAAGACAAGGGCGTATTAGGATTGATGTGGCTTCTAGTTTTCCTCTTGAGTTTAAAATCATAAACTATTCACTAATATGAATTCTTAGGAGCAGCCTGTCAGATCCATTGTGATAATTAATATAATGGCATACTGTAAATGCCACTGTTGTTAAGGCTGTTATTTTGGTGATTGCTGTTGTTTCTGACAATGCTATTAATAACATTACCATGTTGATAATGATACTAACAAACAATGTTAAACACAAACAATACAATGCACTTTGTACTATACATGCATACTGGAATACTGGAATAAGTGCATTTCCTGGATAGAAGCTGATCATCCAAATTGTAAGGGACACCCACAGTACTTGTCTTCAGAGCATCTATATATTGGATGTGAGTGGGTGAGACTTTGCAACGAAGGGCTGGGAAACCAGTTTTACATAATAGCTCTTCAGAGTACAAACTGAAAGTTGAAGGACTGTATGAAGATTTGAAGAAGAGAAATCTTTGGTAAGATGAGACCAATGAGAATTGAGAAGTTAGTGAGAAGTTAAGATTTAGAATGTTAGTATATCAAAGAAGTATATATTACATCAGTGACAAAGAAACAACTAGACAACAACTTTATTTTCCTAATCTTTTTCTGATGACAAATGCAATATACTCGATTGTAAAAAAAAAAAAATGTGGATGACATAGAATAATATAAAGGAGAAACATTAGAAGCATGTGTAATACTATCAATAGTTTAAATAATTTAAATTTTGAGTCATTCATTTTGTAATGGAGAGAACCCTAATTAGATCAACAGTTTAGTGCTTTTCTAATATTACTTCACAACCTGTTAGTGGAAGATGCAATCAGTTTTTTGGTTTACAATCAGCACCCTTTCTTTTTTACAATGGACTAAAAGTTTTGCAGTAGAATGTATGTTTTTTGTGAAACTTTTATTCATATATACGATGCATACAGGCATGGGTCATGATGTAAATGAGTTTCTACATATGGGTCACAAACACTGAAGATAAAACCACTTAAAAGATTTCAATTGTCATGATTTTGGTTGATTTATTTGAAAAAGGAGAAGGAATTGGTAAAAAATAATGAGACATATTTCATAATAAATTTAATCTTGGTAAGAAATATCTTAAAAATGCTACTTTATTCCGACACTGATGGAGATATCAATTGCCTTCACCTGGTTACACTCACATATACCAGATGCCATTGAGCAAAAACAGACACCGTTGTTAACCTTATGGAGCTCACAAACTAGATATTAATCAAATAACTAAGCAAATACTTGTACAATTTCAGCTGTGATAAATGCCATGGTGCTCAGAGGGTCCAAAACAAGGGAGTGTAATCTAATTTAACCTAAAGGAAAATTCAAGGAAGGCTGTCCTGAAAAGGTACCATCACTGCATTTTGAAGGGTAAATGTAAGGTGAAGAGGAGACATTCCAGACAGAGAGGACAGCATATTCAAATGCCTGGATCCAGGGATCCTTGGGAGTACAAAGCCCACATGGTCACTCACTTCAGATCTGCTTTCAAGGAGATTATCACAGGTGCTCTATGACCTGGATTTAGCACGTTTGCATGTCGTCCAGTGGGGAGAGACATTGTCCTTCCTTGAAAAAGAGCCCAACTGCTTCAAAAAGTTTAGGGGATTATCTGCTTGCAATATAAACATGGGTAGGTTAGATGATCTTTTGTGTAGCCTTCCAATCCTGCTTTTTATTTCGTTTTTGTTTTTTAAAGGGTGTGGATAGTTCACTTGCGGATCACACAATTGCCAAAAGGGCTTAAAATGTAAATGGACACCTTGAGGGTCAGTGCTTGTCTTCATGTACAAGTGAATATGCATATACCACTCGTAATAATTTCTTCATAAAACACTGGTACATCTCTCATAATAAGCCCATTAATATTTCTCCTTAGAGGAAAAGGAACCAGGAAACCTCTAAATACATCTTCTGTATCTTAAAAGACCCAAATACAGAGAATTCTAAAAACTATAGGCACATTTTGGGCTCTTAGTTTCTTCTACTCTAAAATCACTTGGCAGCTTGCTAGGTATTTAACATTAGGAAACTTTAAAGAAAGCCAAGTTTTCAAAAAAACAAACAAATTTAATTTAAGTAGACAGTTCTGGAAAGCTTAGTCTCTTAAAGTATAAATGCATAACAGAAAGAAAAAAATTAAAATAGGTAAATTTCATTTTGTCAGTAGAACTATGTAGTAATAATTTCTCAGAGCCATTTTAGGAGGTAATTCTTTCTTCAGTTTGGCTACCAAAAAATAATTTGTCTTTAAAGCATTATCCCACATTTAGTCTGGAAATTCATTTATTTATTCATTCAACTAACATTAATTAGACACAAGTAGTTATGACATATATAATTTTAAATATTTACTGAAATTACCTAGATATGAAAGAAATCCCTCCAATCCATTTCCTACATGGCACCAGGAATGATTTTGTAAATCTTATTATGACATCCCTTGCTTCAGTAGTATTCCTCTGCACTTGAGGTAAAAATCTAAATCCATATCACAGGTTTTTATAAAGCTCTACAAAAATCTGTTCCTGCCTATTTTCCAGTCTCATCTCACCATCCCTCAGTTACTATGCTCTGGTCACAATGGCCAGCTCTCAGTTCCCACCTAGGGAACATAGGCCAATTCCTCACAGAGAAGAGAATTGCCTCCATTCTTCATTTGTGTGGTTTTACCTCACTTTTTAGGTCTCCACTTATACTTCCCAATGGAAATACCAACGGAAATTATGCCCCCTTGTGAGAACACCCTGCACTTTTTCTTCATAAGATTTATCACAATTTGTAAGCATGTACACTTTTGAATATTTTTTTTTACAGAATGATGGCATAATTTTATTATACATTAAATATTGTATATACTTATGTTTATATATGATTGCTTTACATTTTAAGCATATGTACATTTCTAATTTTACTTTTAATATTTTAAACTTCCATAATTTACTTTAAACGTTCTAGGCTTCTGTTTTTTGTCAGTTTGGCATTACACATCATCCACTTGGGAGACAACAGTAAGAAGCATTTTATTTATAGTCTCTTTTTATTGTCTATTTATTGCTTAATCATCATCAGTCTCATGTTTTCAATGTTTTTAAAAGGTTATCAAAGAGAGAAACATAAAGGAACAGAGAAGAAATCAACAATGCTATAGCCGAGAAGCTCCAGCAGAAAACACTCACTGGACCCTGAATAATTCTGGGGAGGGGAATGGAAGCATGGATGGCCAGCGGCCCCAGGATTCAAGTCCCTACCTCAGGGCTTTCCAAGGTGGTAAGTCGCCTTGTCCCCCAAATAGCTTTGTGGTCATCTCCGTCACTGGCCTCCCAGTTTAGGATCTGAGAACAACCTGAGCAAACATGCACAGGCAGGGAGGTAAACTTTACTGCCTCTCCAGGCAAGCTCATGAGGCCCTCTCAGTGGGAGTCTACCGCAAAGGGACAGGAGGCAGTAGATGCCAACACCCAGGCATCCCCCCAACAGGCACGCCCCAGCCACTGCGCAGCTGCACGATTTTTTTTTTTTTTTAAATATTGGTTTCCTCCACTAGACTGTGGGCCCCAAAAGGGCAAAGATTGTGTCTGGTTTCTTTACTGCTACATTCTAGCGTTTACCTCCATAAGAATCTATAGTATACTTTTGTTTTAATCCTAGACCCACCACTAATTACTTAGCCCAGTACAAGTCGTTTAACCTTTCTAAAGCCAATCTTATCATCTAAAAATGATTACAATACTATCTTCCTTTCATATTATATTTAGATTGTTTTAAATGCCATTGCCTAGAACAGTTAGGCTTAACAAATGAATAGACTTCCTTCCCCACTTCCTCTCCTTCACCTCCATGCACATCTAAAAATGTTCCAACACTCTGTCCAAAATAAAGCAATGATTCACAAGTCTGGCATTTACCAGCCACTAGTTTACTTTTCCCTTCCTACTCCCCAATTAAGAGAAAGCTCATTTTGAGGTTTAATGGAGAGTGTCACAGGTTCATCAGAGTTCAATTCAGCAGTCTGGAGTGAATCTGTAATAATCCATGACCACAGACCAGTTTGTATTTTTCCAGTAATAAAACTCAAGAATGGCTATGTTTAAATGGAATTTTGCAGGTCATTAATCCATTCTAAGGACTGACTCTTTTGGCTGTTTAATTGCAAAACAGTGGTGGTAGGAGCAGATTAAGAATCTAGATTTACCTAAAATATAAGGTGGTAGACTGCTTATATTTTATTAATTTATACTTCAAAAGAATTTCTGAATGACTTAATTGAAAAATTCGAAAAGCCACTGTCATCTTCCTAAATCAGACAGGATTTAGATAAGATTTGCAATGATTCCAAAAAATGGTAAACCCTGGTGGGGCAGAAAGGTTCTTTCTTATTGAAACTGAAGAAAGAAGCTGTAGAAGACTGTCTTTTCTTGTTTTGAACTGACCTTCTTATTTTGAACTGACCACAGTCCTCTATTTTGCTGCCTCAAAAATTTAAGACTCATGCGTCCTGTAATCAGTTGAAACACAGGCCAAGGGCTGCAGCTCTGGCCAATGAAATATGAGGGGATGACTAGAGGAGGCAGTTTCTAGCAGAGCTTTTTCCCTCTTTAAACGATACATAAAACAGAGACATTACCCCTTTTATGCCTCTGGATGTTATAAACTGCAAGATATCTGGTCTACGGCAGCTGTTTGGGAATGGCAGCTTGGTATATGTGGGATAAGAAATATTATTATCTGCATTAATAGAAGAAAAAAGCTTAAGTGTATAAATGTAGAGAGACTGGACAGACTCCAATCTGCCCATGATACAGACTGCCTCAGTTGCTATAAATTATCTGGTAATTCTCTACTGCCCCCTTCCTTTGCCCCGCTCCACCCCCCCAACCATATTCTGACCAGTCCTGAAAGTTTTAATCCTGGCAAATGCCTACCCTAATGCCCCATCACTCCCCAAACACCATATATATATATATATATATACATATATTAATTCTAAAGTAGTAATTGGAAGAAAGTTGTCCATTTACTAATCACATACTTCAAAAGACAATACATGGGTAAATGGGTGGATGGATGGATGGATGGATGGAAGGAAGGATGGACAGATAGATATCTCATATATATACATATTTAACATACATCAAATATATGTATATTAACATATGTCACATACATTTAACATATATACATTTTTTTAGCGAGGCGGAGGGAAGAAAAGGCAGAGGGGGAGAGAGAGAGAATCTTGAACAGGCTCCACGCCCAGCACAGAGCCCAATGTGGAGCTTGATCTCATGACCCTGAGATCATAACCTGAGCCCAAATCAAGAGTAGGATGCTTAACCAACTGTGTCACCCAGGTGCCCTAACATATATACATTTAACAAATATATTTAACATGCATTTTTACATATGTACATTTCCATATATATTGTACATGTGTGTAGCATGTGTAATGTGTCTATATATAGAGAGAGAGAGACTGAGAGAGAGAATAGTTAATGGTTTATGGAAATCCAAAACAAGACTAGAAACAATCTTCAAACCCCAGAGATTCACAGATTCAGTGTTTATGTGAATGACTAGTATTGTTCTTTTGCCAGCATGTTAGTAAGGAAAATTCATGAAAACAATGTCGGTATGTAGTTTCCTTATCTCTACAGAGGTTTTAATGACTCACTGCCATTCCTCTGCTTTATTTATCTATCTTCTCTGGAATTGTAATGACTCATCCTAAAGATGATGACTAAATGTCTACAGTGATTTAATGCTGTCACCCACAGTAAAGACAAAGCTAGAAACTGTCAGTTATTAGGCTAATCAGGAAATACCAGATTTCTACAATAACAGAAAACAAGTAATCATCACTAGAAATGTTCAGTTGGAGTTCAAAGTAGATGCATATGAAGTTAAAAACAAACATGGAGTCACTAACAGAGTCATTCCAGAACAATCACCAGCCTGTCTCCATTCTCTTCATGTTGCAAAGATGCACTTCAACCACACCTTAAAAAGTTGAAATTTGGAATGGAATGCTTGATTTTGTTTTTTTACTTTTGTTGAGAAACTTGATATCTTGACTCTCTCTAAATGTAATCTTCCTATCCCTCAGAATCTAGTATCACACCTGATACACAAGCCTGAGAGTAGGAGTGGCCCCCAATCCTGTTCTTGTGCTTGCAAGAGGACAAGCAGTGGGACTTAGAAAACCAGGAATTTGGCTTGAAAGGAGTTATTTGGTTTTGTTTTGCTTTTAAATATGATTATAGGAATTTCTCATTAATTTATAAATTATGTGCTTTCCCTCCCATCTCTACACTATTAAACCCAAACCAATGATGGACATTTCTTATCACTAAAAGTAAAATACCTTCTTTTTTGTCTGCTAGCGTATTCCTACAGGACTTTTCCCTTTTCCTACACTGATCAGTGAGCCAGGAAGAAGTATATGGTAAGTTTTAGTGTTTAACAAACATTATGGCATACCACAAACTTCATAAAAAACAATAAGAAATATATATCGTCTGTCAGGAAAGATGTTAAAATAAAATGTCTGAAATGTAAGACTATCATATTGCCAAAATATGTCAAGAAACCCAGGATCGTATATGTACAATATCATGCTTCAAGAAAAATATAGACTTAAAAATTACAGCCTATGAGACACCATTTTAAGATGACATAATAAAGGATACATTAGTCAATGTTTCTCACAAATGAATCAACCCATTACATAATTACAATCACATTTAATCATTACAGCAAAGTACAGGGAGCAGCATAATCTTTTTTTCTATTGGACAACTCATCTCACACTGGAATTAGCCTGAAAGTAAATTTATTGAGGGTTACTTGTCTGGTTTTACCTGACCATTAAATATAAATTAATTTTTAAAAATTCTAGGTTTGAACAAAAACATGGTTTTATAAAATAAATGTAGTTTTTTTAATGCAATCACTCAGTGTTTGTTTAGTGTTTGATTCACTCAATAGCAATTCCTCCCTTAAGCATCTGTGAAGTAGTTTGTGGACATGCTTGCAGTAGTATACTTGTGTGCAAAAATCAAACATAAAAACTGATCACATGCTCACAGCTGGAAACCGTGTCAGGCTTTATTCAGTAAGGTATCAGGCATTATCATTTAGCGCTCCCACAGCGGGAGGAAAAATGGTGGCACAGAGGAAAACGATCACATCAGACACACTCCAGGGGTTTCCTTTCCCTACATTGTTCCTCTCCCAAATGTAACTCTTTAAATTTTAAATAGGAAAAGAACACACAGAATCATTGCTCAGAACCAAAAAAGGGGGGGGTAGTGGAATGGAGGAGGAAGGTAGTGGCAAAACAAGAAGGAAAACATTTCTCATTAAATAAAGTGAATACTAGAAAGCTCAACATATGTTTTAATATGTCCTTAAGACCTAAAGAAGCACATACATCAAAGATGTTTTGAAGATCTACTGTAGTTCAGACAGAGCAGTGTTATACTGTGCTCTGTTTTATAATTGTTGATTGTGAACAAGTTACTTCTTAGTAATCAAATGCAAATGAATTCAAGAATAGCTAATTGATGAGGTTTTATCTTATATACCTATACTTATCAGAACAATATATATTAATACATATTAAGCTAATTGAAAGAGTTGAAGACACATGAACAGGAGCACATTTTATTTTTCCTTTTCCAGACAAGAAATCATCTTCCAACCCGGTTATCTAATTCTATTTCTTCAAAGAAAATTATAATTTAGGAATTAATTTTGGAGAGAGAGAGAAAACACAAGCAGGGGGAGGGAGAAGCAGGCTCCCTCCTGAGCAAGGAACCTGATGTGGGACTCGATCCCAGCACACTGGGATCATGATCTGAGCCGAAGGCAGACACTTAATGACTGAGTCACCCAGGAGTCCCTAGGAATTAATTTTAACCTCTGAAAATCCCAATTTTCACATTAGTCCATGTTTAATACAGTAATACCATCATTATTTTAGAAAAAAATTATTACAATACTAGGTTTAACTAGAGGCCTAGTTTCAGCAAGTGGAAGAATTTCTAAACAAATAACGACTGCTGAAAAAAAAAAAAAAACAACAAATAACGACTGCTATTTCATATCAATGGTAATCCACGCCAATGCCTTCAATAGCCATATAACCAGCTCCTTCTGAAGGTCCATGGATGGATGGTCTAGTCAATGCTTCTCCTTCATGTATTTTGCTGCACCTATTGCTCTTCTTGTTGACACTGTAGACATTCTTTGCATACTTTGCAGTGTAGACTGAAGAGTGGCCCTCTGAACCCCAGACACTTGGCTATCTACTCTGCTTTTGGAATGACTGGAGAAAGAAATCTTTATCAGCATGTAATAGCTAAGTAAAGGTAGAAAACAGATCTTGGTCCATCCGTCCATCTCCTGGTATTAATTTTTTTTTAAGTAATCTCTACCTTCTACCTGGGGCTCAAAGTCACAACCCCAAGATCAAGAGTTGTGTGCTCCACCAACTGAGCCAGCCAGGTTCCCCCATCTTCTAGGATCAGAATCATCTGCACCCCTAGATTTCATTCTGAAATATTATGATAAAATTCTAATGTGTCTTTCTTGTGACTCTGTCACAAAATACAGAAACTAAGTCATATACATGTTTAGCCTAAAGTAAATCTCAAATAAAATTTAGATGTGACCTCTAGCCTCCTAACTGCAAAGCTCTCTTTTCTATAAGCTCCTATCTGACACATATGTGTGTTTATATATACATAAGTGAATATGTATAGTATATATACATGTGAATATACACATGCATACACCTATATCCATATATGTATATCCATACACACACACACACATGTCCTTTTAAACTTAGTTTTTTTTTCAAAAAGGAGAAAAAATATAATAGATAAATCCTTAGGCGGAAATAAGAAGAAACAACTGAATATGTGCATTTTCTTTTTAAACAGGGAATCAGATCAGCCTAACAAGATGTTTCCCTGAAATATTGGCCTCAAATGAGTCCATTCAGCCATGGCAAGGAGAGGTTTCCAGCCAAAACATTTAATTAGTGCCCAATTAAGACAGCCAGAATGATGTGAAGTCCAGGCTCTGGCCGCATGCACGCCTCAGGATGGGTAAGCAGCTTAAGTGAGTCTAGTCTGACTAAAAGCTGTCAACTGTCAAACTGTCAGTGGGCCATATGGGTCAGGCAGCATCTCTCTGAAGAATTCGGCTTGTCCACTCATCAGGGGAAAAACACCTCCAACACCATTGGGTTGACAAATACCCAGCAAGTTCCTCAAAGCAGGAAAGAACTGAAGTTATGATCAGATTAGAGGAAGAGCCAAGTCATGTCCTGTTTAAACTTTCCTGGCACCTCATCAGCTATAAGAAAAGGTCCAAACTCCTTAAAATGGCAGACAACACCCTGCCTAATTATCTGGCCTCATCTCTCATCCCTCCCTCTCCCTGCTTTATCCTTGAGCAACGTTGAACCGCTTGACATTCCCTCCATATGCATGTGCACTTTCTGAACTCCAAAGCTTTGCTAATACTGTACCTTCTGCCAATAATACCATTCTCTCCTCTCAATTCATTCATCTCTTTCACTCAAATTCATCATTTTATATTAAACTTAGGAGTCAGCTACTACAAGAAGCTTTCCCTACCCATCCCCTCTACCATTAACCTCAGGCAGGGTTACAGACCACTTTCCCATGCTCTCATAAGCCCATGGGTGTCTAGCACTGACTTCAATGCATAAGATTCTCATCTTCTCTTTATGAGTCTATTTTCCTCTCTTCACTTGAGTATGCAACCTGATGGCAGGAGTGTATCTCCTTTGTCTTCATAATCCTAGCACCAGAGGCACTGAATGTTCCTAATAATTGTTACTGGTAAGAATCAACAAATTAATCATGAAATAATGAAGTTAAAACCAATCTTACCCCATGTTTATTTCCTTCTTTTGTTCCAAAATGTCCTTTTTAGGCAAGCAAATACCACCATGCAATTGGATTGATTTGCCTATATAGACATAGTAAGTCAATACATAAGCCAGTCACTGTAGCCCTGTTGCTCATCTTGTATTGAGGTCAGAGGGTACGCCCTTCCAAGAGGACACACACAGGGCAGAGGAGCCTGGAATTAAAATCGATTAAGGTATTAGGCTGAGTGATATCAAATGGAGGAGTGTACTGGCAATCAAAATCAAATGATCTTTAAAATAAATTATTTTAGCTTTGGTATTTTATCAAAACGGGAATCAAATAGGATGTGGACGACTTTGGAGCAAAAGAGGAAATCTTGGTTTGTAGAAATACCCTAATCTTCTTCTCGTCTCTTCCTCAACAGAAATGTTTTTATATGAATATTAGACAGAAGAAACTGTCACAAGCAAACTTGAAAAGGAGAGAATATGAGGAGAGATGCTACCAGATTTGGCTACAGCTTAAAGCCTGTGTGTGTGTGTGTATGTGTGTGTGTGTGTGTTGGGGAGTGAGGTACTAATTCCCCAGAACCTATTCAGTTAATATTGGAGATTGCGATCTTTACATTCATCTGTCCACTACCTTCTTGAGTAGATGTGCTACATTAACTCTCTCCAAGGCAAGCCCATTCTCTGCCTCCTAAAAACCCCAGGACCAAAGGGTATTGCCTCCCTAATAGTTCTACAAGGAAATGTAAAATTTTCTCTTTTTAAAAAATTTTAGATAAAGAATTAGCTTTCTCTGTATCTTTAGAGCAACTATCCTAAAATAAGATCAAAGATTAGAAATACTAGCTCAACCACAAATGTCACATAATAATTACATTTAACCAAAAAATATTTTTAAATCTTTGATTTAAAAAACATGCATTAGGGGCGCCTAGGTGGCTCAGTCGTTAAGCATCTGCCTTTAGCTCAGGTCATGGTCCCAGGGTCCTGGGATCGAGCCCCATATCGGGCTCCCTGCTCAGCGGGGAGCCTGCTTCTCCCTCTCCCACTCCCCTTGCTTGTGTTCCTTCTCTCGTTATCTCTCTCTCTCTGTCAAATAAATAAATAAAATCTTAAAAAAAAAAAAACATGCATTAGAAAATGATAAACATTCTCAGGGCGCCTGGTGGCTCAGTCGGTTAAGGGTCTGCCTTTGGCTCAGGTCATGATCTCGGGGTCCTGAGATCCAGCTAGGATCAAGCCCTGCATCGGGCTCCTGGCTCAGTGAGGAGTCTGCTTCTCCCTCTTCCTCTGCCCCTCCCCCCTGCTCATGCTCTCTCTCTCTCTCTCACTCTCTGTCTAACAAATAAATAAATGAAATCTTTAAAAAAGAAAACAATAAACATTCTCAAACTCAATACTTCCTAAGTTTAAAACAAAGATAGAACCTGGGAACTAATCATTTGACAGAGGTCCTGAAAATGAGCACATGTAAATGATACCATTTTGCAAATACCAACTGTGGGTCACACCTCCTAGTACAGATAATTCAGGCTGTAGTTATTGACAAAAAAAGTTAAAACATAAATTATTTTAATACATCGACGAACCACTCTCGACGATAACGCTTATGCACAACCCTGGAAAACTGCTTTCTCGGGCTATAAGGAAAAGGACCCTAAAGCTCTGCACTGAGTAACCGCACTGAGATATGTGAAAAGTCTTGTCCTTCAACTAGGAGTGGGGTCTGTTGTGTGGGTAAGAAACTGATGGAAAGAGCCTTATCCTAAAATAGACATGTCCACTAGACAAAAAGAAGAAAAAGGATTAGAATGTAACTATGACTTTCTTCCTAAAGTACCAAATGTCTCACCCAAAAAAATGTAATCTTTTCTTCATTCCCAAAGGAGAAACGCTGATCTTATTTCTACCTTTGCAAAAAGGACACATGTCTGTCAGGAGGACACAGAATCACCAAGTCCATTAAGGTCTGTCCAGGGTGCCTGCAAACCTGCAGAAGGCAGCCTTTCACCAAGCATGGTGGTGACTGAGCCAGCAGCTGCTTCCCCTCTACACTACAGCCAAATCACATCAGCTGATGGCACCCACTTCGCCCTTCCCACAACCAGAGGTACCAAGGCTCCTCCTGCCCTCTCTACCAGCTGCAGGGAAAAGTTTCTGAGCCTCCTCAAAGGGACACTAAAATACTCATGCAGCACCTGCTACTGCCATCTAGCTAGCTATATTAAGGGGGGAAATCAAGGAACATATTGACTAGGAAACTCTGGAGAGAAGAAGAAACACAAACAACAACAACAACAACAAAAAGACTCTAGGTAGAAAAAGGGAAGGGGAAAAGAAAGAGTCCCCTGGTGTTTATCTGGATTTGCTTATATTCTTTTTTTTTTTTAAAGATTTTATTTATTTATTTGAGAGAGAGAATGAGACAGAGAGAGCATGAGATGGAGGATCAGAGGGAGAAGCAGACTCCCTGCCGAGCAGGGAGCCCGATGCGGGACTCGATCCCGGGACTCCAGGATCATGACCTGAGCCGAAGGCAGTCGCTTAACCAACTGAGCCACCCAGGCGCCCTGCTTATATTCTTTAACATCTAATGGTAAGGCTTATTTTTTTCCTGATAGTGGACTATTTATTCCTCACAGTCAAAACTTAGGTGTTGCCCTTAGAAATAAATCCCCGAAAACTCTCTTGGTCCCTCCTGGAGAGAATGTGGGAAGAGATGTAGAAAGGGGCCTCCCTCTCCCTTTTCAGGAAGCATTCCTTCCTTAGGTCAGAAAAAAGTGAACTATATTGCAAGGACTCCTTACTTAGAGTATGCTCGTCTTGCAATGCACACATAGGTCAGAAAAGGA
This sequence comes from Neomonachus schauinslandi, assembly GCF_002201575.2. Taxonomy (NCBI): domain Eukaryota; kingdom Metazoa; phylum Chordata; class Mammalia; order Carnivora; family Phocidae; genus Neomonachus; species Neomonachus schauinslandi. Next base: position 62,050,659 of record NC_058412.1, read on the forward strand.
ATGAGAATTGGACTGCTTACATGGACATACTGAGGTCCTAGATATGGAGATTGTAGGGGAAGTTCCCAGGTTCTTGGTACTGAGTCTGTATAGTGGGTTAATCATAATTAGGGAAGAAGCTAAGGTCATAGGTGTCAAATCAAGCCCTTACTCAAAACAACCATAGAGCTCAGGGTCAGAGCAGAATTGGGGAAAAACATTTAGCATTAAAGGAAGTGGTGTCAGATCAGACAACTGAACCAAGTTTTTTTAAAATGTCAGACACAATGGTTATAGAAGACTCATGACTAAGATTCACAAGTCTTCAAGGTCAGGACCACAGAATCAGGTCACCACCAACAGAACAATGATATCTCCATACGTGTGGGTTTTAATAGTAAGATCCGAAAGAACAAAGCTAGCAAACTCACATAGGTACTGTTGTGAGACACCTTACTTATTTTGTAAAGATATATCACAGTACAAAGAAGGTAACATACTCTACAAGCTTGTGAAAGTAAAAACAAGCTTTGTGCTGATAATAACAAAGGATTATAATTGGACATTAATGGATATATCCTAAATAGAAAAAATCAAGTACTGAGCTTGCTACAGACATATAAATGTTGAATTAGAAAAAAAAAACAGCCGATTCCCTTGACTTGGATTAACAGAGACAACAGGTCTAGTAAAGCAAACTGAATGAGAACCCCCTAGGTGATAATGATCATAAGGTCTATAGACTGTGTCTAGAATGAAAGAGGAAAAAAAAAAGCTGAAAATTGTCTAAGATAGTGAAACCCTGAAATCAAATGGTGACTGTCAAAGTACAGAAAGCATTGAAATTAAGCTATATAAAAATTATTCCAGGTTACCTAAAACTGATAATACTCTCTATAATAATGTTAGGGACTATGCTCAATAAATACTTGCATATAAAGCTAAAAATATGGAAAGAAACTCTAATATTAAAAGGAATGAAAGAATTTGAACGCTTCTCTTCTAAGGTATTAAAATAGGCATGCAAAAATATAAAAACAATGATATATTTAAAAATCAGTATTTCTAGGGGTGCCTGGTTGGCTCAGTTGGGAAAGCATGCAACAATTAATCTCAAGGTCATGAGTTCAAGCACCACATTGGACATAGACCTTACTTAAAAAAATAATAACATTAATAAGTAAATAAAAATCAGTATTTCTATTATATAAAGTTCAAAAATGTAAGAAAGAATAAGCATTTTAATAAATTGTCAGCCAACTAGAAGGAGGCATGAGGGGGTGCTTCTAGGATTCTTGTTATGTTTAACTTCTTGATCTGGGTATGTTCAATTTATAACAATTCACTGAGCTGTACAATTATGATTTGTGCATTTTTATGAATGAATGCTATTCTTCAATAAAAATGTTTTCTTTTTTTTTTAAAGTTTCTGAAGACAAAAAAGTCATCAGTCATACTCAATGGTCCTAAAACCTTGAGTTCATCCTTGCTAGGGTATTTAAGAATGAGGCTCAGGATAAAACCCAATAATGACATCCTAGGTTGTAAAAAATGCAATTCTCTAAAAGGCTTGAGAGCAACTCACACTTGGTCAATAAGTCAAGTTTTGAAAAGCATCTTAAGAGATACCTGTTTGAATCCTAAGAAAATGGGCAATGGTGAGCAGGGAATCTGACTGCAATGTGTGAAGCTGAGTCTGCATAACTTGAGTGAACTGATTTCAGGAGTAAAAATGTTCTGCTTGTCCAAGTTCCTTCGGACCGACTTAATGACCAAAAAAAAAGTAGCATTTATTCTGGTCCCTGATGACACAACATGTGTCCAGTTACAAAATCAGAACTCCCATATTCAAGTCCCAATTCCACCACTTCTAAACTGCCACTCTTTGACACCACTGAGTGTATAATTTAACTTCTTGGGTTATTTCCAGTCTCATACAAGATAATGTTAGCAACAGTGTTCTGAAAGCTGTAAAAACAAAACAAACAAAAACTATAAGAATGTGTTAAATTAAGTGAACAGGGAGGTCATTAGACTGAGGTAGCTCTGATACCTTGGTAGCCGATGTCAGCAACCCAAAATTTAAGCCTATAATGCCTCAAAGTTAAGAAAGCGGAAACCACACTGACGAACCGCCAACTAGGCTTTCCCAAATACGGCGACTGCTTGTTACAGCCAATCAAAAACTGTCCTTGCTTGGCACCGTATTTTCTCTATAAAAGTCTTTCTCTGGGTTTCTGTCAGCGGAGCGCTCCTAACTACTTCCGGTTTGGCGCTGCCAAATTCAAAATTATTTTTACTCAACTAAACTCAAAATTTGTGATATACCTTAGTTTATCTTTTAACAAATGTAAAACCATATGACTCTGTTGGTTGGCAGCCTCAGAAGTTCCCCGGGGTGAAATCCGAAACTGGCTCCCCTCCCCGGGAGTCGCAAGAAAGAGGCGCGCCACGCCCCAGCCCGACTCGTAAGTGGCACTTTTAATAATCAAGGGAACTTACTTAGGAGGCCTGTCTTCCTTGGAGTAGACTCAGGAGGAGTAGATTTCCGCAGGGGCCGCCAGAATCCTAAAGTTTATGAAGAAACCTTGACAGGGCTCAGTGACGTGTACCATCCACAAGGTCTGCACAGCATATTGCTCTCTCAAGGTTGCCTCCTTGAAATGGCTCCGGCTGCCGGAAAGCTGGGCGGAACTATATTCCAAGTCCCGGGGAGAGATGGGGACCCTCCGGTTATTGAGTCCAGCTGGGGCAGGTTCCCCGGCATCACACCCTCTTACGACTTCCTCTGACACATTTGCAAAGTAACTTAAATTTGCTGACCCAGTCTGATCGGCACCACTTATTCTCTTTCATCTACCTGTTACTATTAGCCACTTTCGTCTTCTTAAAAACACATTTTTATTGTACTGTGTTCTTAGTTCAAACCTCCAGCAGGCCCCTTCTATCCGCAGCCTCAAACCTTTGATAATAAGGTCCTAGCCTTCCTCAGATAGATCTCTCATCTCTTGTGATGTCCCAATTGGAACCCAATGCCACAGGTTTCCAAGTTGCACCATGTGCCTTCCCACCTCTACAAATCTGTTCCTGTCATATCCTTCCCTCATTGTGTATTTTCCTACTCGCTTTCTTTTCATATTCAATCTATCCTTTAAGGGTTAGTCACATCCTTCCTTTTCAATAAAGCTTCCCCATTCACTTTAGTTTATTGATCTATTTATTATCCCTCAATTTCTGTGGATATTATCTTCTGCATCTAAATTCACAATTTGGTTATATGTTTCTCTAAACATCTGTGTGCACTAAGACTTCTTTTCTCCCCAAACTATAAAATCTCTTTAGAAGAGGGATCATCTCAAACAAACAAACAAACAAAAAAAACCCACAAGAAGAGAGGATCATCTCCTATATTTCTTTTCTCTTTTCCCAATAACCTGCACAATGTTGAGCAAATGACAATGAAACTGAAGTTTAATAAAAATTGGGGTTCTTAAAAAATACCCATGGAAATGAATTAAGTTAATAATTCCTAAGGGGGCATGGGACAGTTACATTGATGTCTATGTGTCAAAGGAATTATTTCTCTTATTCATTTCAAATATACTTTTTGAGAAGTGCCTTGAGAAACTATAGACAAATGTGATCCTATATTAAAAGGAAGCTGTGTCCCCAGAGAACCAACCCATATCACTGTTCCTGATATATAAGACTCAAACAAACTAAGGGTTGCTGGAGTTGGGGGGGGGGGGGCGGGGGGGGGGGGAGGGGGTGGCTGGGTGATGGACACTGGGGAGGGTATGTGCTATGGTGAGCGCTGTGAATTGTGCAAGATTGTTGAATCACAGATCTGTACCTCTGAAACAAATAATGCAATATATGTTAAGAAAAAAAAAAGATAGCAGGAGGGGAATAATGAAGGGTGGAAATCGGAGGGGGAGATGAACCATGAGAGACAATGGACTCTGAAAAACAAACTGAGGGTTCTAGAGGGGAGGGGGGTGGGAGGATGGGTTAGCCTGGTGATGGGTATTAAAGAGGGCACGTTCTGCATGGAGCACTGGGTGTTATGCACAAACAATGAATCATGGAACACTACATCAAAAACTAATGATGTAATGTATGGTGATTAACATAACAATAAAAAATTTTTTTTAAAGACTCAAACAAATTTTTAAAAATCCATACACGGGACTTAGATAAATACAAAGTCAATCCAAAACAAATAAATACAAAAGATTAATAATCCAAAACACAACTACACATAGTAAATACTTAAGTTGTGCTTCAGTTTTGACAAAGGGAGTTCTGACAAGTTCTACCAAGATTAGACTCAACAAACCAGGTCACTAAGAATAGGGGAGAAAAATGGGCAATTGGTCCAAAATTCAGCTGCATTTTAAACTTGGCCATTAAGTGCATGGAATTAAACTCCTGCAAAGAGGTCTGATTATAGATGGGTAGTAGTGCTGAGATTTGCAGGGTGCATAATATGGAAGGAAGAAGGAAGGGGAGGCTAGTGAGGAAATGAAGGGAAAGGTACTTGGAGACCACTTTAGTTGGCTAACCTTTGTGGTTCTGATATTTGGCTCTTTTTTTTTTTTTTTTTTTTTTTTCCCTCCGTTTTGTACTCATGCCCAGATTCAAAGTGATGGCTTCATAGTAATAAATAAATAATTAAGGAACCAAGAAAAGATCCAAATGACATGCCAAGAAGGGTTACAAGCTTGGCTCCAGATCTCACTATAGTGAGAGACAGAAAGTAGGTTTGGAATTGCACTGCCTGGGTGGCTGAAAGGCAGTGACAGACATCCAATTATGAAGCTCAAGGGGCATTTTCTCTTGCCACCAGTAGATGCCCAGGCTGCCTGGTGTTCACATTTTAAAACATTTTTTTAAGGGATAGGAATGTTTTTTCTCCCTTCTAGCTGGTTTAATTATATACATGTCTTCTCATAGACCTTCCTTTAGATTCAGGAATGAGCTGGGTTTGAGGAATACCTAGACTCCTACAGAACTAAGGCCCTAGGGAACTATGGCTCTGACATCCTCAGGTGAGGCTGCTCGTTCGCCTTTAAGCACTTGCTGCTAGCCTTCAAATAGGCCCAGTGAACAAGGAGGTAGAGGGAAGAATAGCTGTTATAGGAAGGTGATGATTTAGACAGAGACTAATAACTTAAGTGCATGGATTTTTTTTTTAATGTTTTCACAACCATCATCTCATTTGATCCTCATAAAACCCTGTGAAGCCAGTAGAGGACAAATGATCATCCTCATTGTGTAAAAGGCAGAAGCTCTGGGGTACTTCTGGCTTAGCTCTTGGTCACAGAGCTGGTGCACTGGTTCAGTGGGACTGGAATCACCCCAAGTGTGCCCAAATAGTCACAGGCTCCAGAAACAGAGGACTGGTTGAATGGCCCAAAATTATCCATTGATTTCATGTAAAAGTCTGTTCTTCCAACTCCCAGTCCCGTGTTCCTCTCCACCCACCATGACATTTCCTTCCATTTAGCCTAGTTCAAACAAAAAACTCAAGAACTTGGTGAAACAGCTTTGGAACCACTTACCCTGATAAAAGGAACTGGAGGTCTGAACAAATACCTAGTGAGCCTGGACTTGCAAATAGATTCACTAGAGTTAAAAGACTCCTTCTTGTAAAATAGGAAAAGCTGAGAGACGGCTGAGAGGTAGAGAAAAGCACCAGATCCAGAAATGTATAGGCCCTTATTTACCTCCTAGCCCTGCCCCTCCCTACAGAAGGATTCTGGAAGCGTGGCAGAGGGTCAGTTTCTTCATTTGTTATATACCCTGTATGAACAAGGTGAATTTCATTGGGTTGTTCAGAGAAGGTAATGAGATAATGGGTATGAAAGTTCATCACAAATGATAATAAGGCATTTTCACCTTTATTGCTGTGGTTTGCTTTCCTAATTACCTAGCTAATTTCCCTTCCTTTCACTTGATTTTTGTTTTTGTTTGTGTGGCCAAGGTTACCTGTCTTGTGTGAGGATGAAAGGCCATGGCATAGTCACTCCCAGATTAGACCTTAAAATTGTCCTTTTCCACCCAGTTGCCTCAAACAAGATAGTGAGTACATGGGTACCCAGATGTGGAACTAAGATTACCTAGGGATGGTTTTAATACAATGCCTAATTAATGAGTTTAGCCATGTCGGAATAAGTCACAGAAGAGATTGTTCAGTGACGTATGATGAAGAAAATTTGGGCGTATCCAAATTTCAAAGGAATGTGGATATTACTTAATAGATCTAAAACCGAACAGGGGAAAAAAAAAAAAAGGAGCACTCCCAAATCAAGAGTTTTTCAAGATGTCTCCAGCCCTGTCCAGGCTATAGGATACTTAAACATCTGGGTTCCAAGAGTGGAGACAAATGCACAAGGCTTTTGTGGACACTAGCTCTTAAGATCCAAAATAAATCCACTGGCTCTGAGGCCTTGCTTACCAACAAAGACTGGTATTTAAATATTTGCTTTTTAATAAGACTTGCCCTCAGGGAAGGAATATGCTGACCAATTGACACAATACTCAGTCTTGTTTTAAGTGAATACAGTAAACTAGCATTAATTATTATATTAGTTTCATGTGAGCTTGGGTCACAAATGGTTAGTCCTCCTGACCTTAGTTACTCTGGGAACAGAGAGGAAAGGAAACTGCAAGAGCTCACCTGTTTACAGGTGGCCTTGGTGAGGACACTACAAATAGCAAGTTACAGACCTGAGAGAATCCTCATGTTATTCAAAAAGGATCCCCCCCTCCATTTTCTATGTTCATAATCAATGACATAATCAACTCAACCAGAAAATACGCTAGCTCGATTTCCTTTTGAAAATAATTTTGGAAAAAGAAGAAAAAGATATGTTGACAACCCCAGCCACTCTTTAAATCAGGTTATGCTCTAGGTTAGGTACAAATTTAGCCACTTTCCTTCTTTCTAAGGCATTTTTGAAAATGCTTGAGACAATAAATGATGAAGAAGTACATAAAAGAACATATTTAGTGATATTTTTTACACTCTATTGCTAAAGTTAAAAAGTAAACAAATGTATTCAAGAAAAAAACATTTCAATTAAGGTAGCTGGAATTAAAGGAGTTATAGTACCTTTCGATTAACTAGAAAACTCAATTAACCAAAGTCACTTACTCACTTTGCTTTTCAGTTAATGAAGATTTGGGGAAATTTAACAATCATTATACATCAGAGTTTGTCATGAAGATAATATCCACGTGTTATAGTACATATTGTGCAATTTCTTTCAGTTGTTATTGTGCTGAGTGCTATTTATTTCAGAAATAATCTGGAGTTAAAGAGGGGTGACATTCTAGTGATTAATCTTAAATCCTTTCAGGATGGAAACATGGCCCTGGGCCAGCAATACGGAAAAGATGCACCGCAAAAAAAAATCGGCAGTTCCCTCCTCAAACTTCCTAATCCAAGTGGCCAATTGCTGGTTGTCATTGCATTAATCTAATTATAACTCTTTCCTATTGAATTGTAAAATACATGAAATGACTGGGAAAAATAGCAACTTGTAAAAAGCAAAGGGCTCCACAGTGAATGTTACATTCAAAGGTAATTACTTAACACACGCAAAGCTGAACTGCACAACCTACAATTCTGCAACTTTCTATAGGCTCTTTTGCTTCTACTTTAAATAAAAGAAATTCCTTTCATTTTGTCAAGAAAACTTTTCTCTACCTCACTACTGCCTGACAAGGGAACAGATGGCAATTTAAGGGGAGAATTTATGAGAGCCACAATCTTAATGTTGCATAAAGGAAAGAAAAAGACTCGCATCAAAACCACTGACAAATGTACTTGCTAATATTAATGCACTCCCCATTCATCCAATATGCTTCCTAATTGCTTTTCTGTACATAATAATGTGGCACCTGCTGCTCAACATTGCAAACGCATCAGGATTTCTCCAAAGTCAAACAGCTCTGCAACTGGCCTTCTCCCAGTGATAAATGTAGAGCACTGTATCACGCACAGTTCCTGTCAGTGGCATAATTAAAATTTTATACTTACAGAAAAAGATAGTAAACAATCAGTTCTTAAATGGATTCACAAGAGGAACTCTTGTTACAGCCAACTTTATAATTAGTATGCATCATGTACTGCTAATATATCCATGACAAGAAAATAGGAAAAAAATCAGAAACTTGAGTTGTTCCCTTTAATGCTGTTAAACTACTGAAAGAAAGAAGAAAGAAAGAAAGAAAGAAAGAAAGAAAGAAAGAAAGAAAGAAAG